>NC_135235.1:23608422-23915208 GCF_051348905.1 Ranitomeya variabilis
TACATTTTGACCATTCTAGTACAACTTTAATGGGTGGCTATAACCGGGAATAAGCAAAACTTGCCAAACCAATGAAAAGTTCATCTGTAGGCCAATGCTTTACGGTATACTTGTGATGAATATGAATACATTGGGTGATATCAGACTATGAAAACTGCGTCGTTATAACTTTAATTCAACACGATGTGCGGAAACATTTATTTTTCAAGCTTTCATTGTCTTTTATTTTTTCTTCATAGAAGGAAATGATGTAAAACACCCCAAAGTCTCAATCTACCGTTCAAGCAAACAAGAAGTTGAAGAGCACAATTTCATCTCCTTGGTCTGTGTCGCGAGAGATTTCTATCCAGAACATGTGAAAATCAAATGGCTGGTGAACGATGTTGAAAGAGTTAATTTATACGAGCCGGTACCCCAAAAAACATCAGACGGTTCTTCATACTCCACCAGCAAACGTCTCACGCTCACCAGATCGGAATATTTTAATCCAGAATCCAAATTTGAATGCCAGGCTGCATTTCCAAACTATACGATAAGCAGAGCAGAAGTGAGAGGAGAAAAAGGTAATTGGCATCATAACGAAGCATGACTTGGAATTCCCACAGAGAATTTAGAGGTTGAGTTGGGATTCAAGACGAGATGGACGGTGTATGGTGAGGTAGAGTCAGCTGCGGTAGACAAGAAGTTCACGCCAAAATCAAACATGGAATACTTAGGTGACTGGCAACATGAAGGCATGGTTTGGCCACTAAATGAATTTGGCTATTGAAATTTTTGGCAAAAACTTTATTTTAAATGACCAATATAGATATTGGAATGTCCCAAATAATCTTTAGCATTGGCCAATAGGAATATGTGTTGGTTGTCACCCTCCCCTCGTATGTTGGACCAGGTTTTCTTATGTGTATTTTGGGTGATGACTACTTCTCCGTTAAGGGTAGGACATAGGACTGGAATACCAATGGCTATCTATGCCATCAAAATCTATCTTTTTAACATAACCCCATTAACCACTTCATGCCATGGCCATATTCATTTTTCTTTTTTTCCTTAAAGCAAAATACGGTCACTCAGAAAGTAAATTCAGTCCAGTAAATAATGCGTTAGATATGAATTTTAGTGCAATATGAGACTTTATATGACACCAAAATAATTCCAGAAACTCTAACAATCCTTTTCTTTTATTCACAGATTGTAGCATCTCCAAAGGTGAGTGAAATCTGCGTCTTGCTCTTAATTACTAATTTCCAACTATTAGTTGGACATTATTATCCCAATATCTACCAAATGTCTTCCCCTTCCTGATATGCATCTATCCTTATCTGAGCTCTTTAAATATCCACGATAAATGACTAAAATGATGGCTTTGAAAAAAAAAAACCTTCTGCAATACTCTGTCAGGAGATGTTTATGCCACATGTGTCTTTCTGGCCCCCCTGGAGGTTGAGATGTGAAGTGCAGTCTATTGAGTTTTGTAGAATGCCTTTGAGTCCACAAATCTGTCCGTCCTACTGATCAATGACGACCAGACTCCATCTGTGAGGGCGGGATCAGAAAAACGTATAAGTTTGGCTAACAATGTCATAAAAAAGACCTGTCATTGTCTTTGATACATATTTTTTTACCTGATCTAAATGCCACCGCTCTTCTGAATATAACCTTGATTTTCTTAATTCCTCCTTTTCTCTGTATGCCAATCTAACCATTTTAGCCTTGTTAGCCAGGTTGGCGTGGTTATCAACTCTTACACCATCTAGAACCACACCCAGTTGGCTAACAAGACTCGACTTACAGAAAGGGAAAAAAAGGCCATATCTCAGAAACGGAGAGTTGCAAGAACAAACAAACAAAAAACACCAGATTCAGGGAAAAAAAAGAATATATTTTTGGCAACTGACTGGTCCTCTAAAAATCCCGTGATAAATATTATCAGTTCACAAACATAAGGACGGGGTTTCCTATCATTCATCCCAGTTACTTGACACCAGTAATTCTAACATCGCATGAGCCCCATAGATTGTCGGGGATCTCAGCACTGAAGGCATCTAATAATTGTATCTCTATTTCCAGAGACCTACACCATTCACATCAACCAGGGGAAGATTTCCTACATTATGATTCTCTGCAAAAGCGGCTTGTACGCACTGGTTGTCCTGGCTCTGTTGTGGAGGAAAAAGGTAAAATGGATAATAAATACAGAATAAAGTGTAATACGGACAATAAATAGAGAATAAAGTGTAAGACTGATAATAAATAGAGAATAAAGAGTAAGACAGAAAATAAATAGAGAATAAAGTGTAAGATGGGTAATAAATAAAGAATAAAGTGTAAGACTGATAATAAATAGAGAATAAAGTGTAAGTCACTTATAAGCCATTTTTGATGTCGCTCCGAACAAAGGACAACAAATTACAGATCATCCTCATTATTGTGAAACTTATGCAGAAGAAATATCGAATGCAACTCTTTATATTTGTGATATTTCACGGCTTATGGAGGATTTCATTGTTACATTTTTCGCTATTTGTTTCCAATTTTAGGCTATTGCAAGCTCCTACTAATGGACATCGCTGATGCTTCACAGCTATGAATGAGGTTATGTCTGAGCTTCTTGGAAAAAAGCCCCTGGGGTCTTATAGAACAGGGAAAACCGGATATAGTCGATGGCGGCACATCCCTGTAATAGAGCAGCTGTAATTATTATATATCTGTGCATTGTGCCGTGAACGTGATATCTGTGTGCAATATGTATCTATTCAGTAATAAATGATTTCTGTATTAAATATCAAACTGTCCTATCTGTGATTATTACACACAAACAAGGGAATGCAGGAGAACTACTGCTCAGCATCTATCTATTATCTATCATCTATTATCTATCATTCATTATCTATCTATTATCTATCTGTAAAACATCTATATAAATTAAGACAAATGTATCAATTTTTAAATACAGTAAACTGATTATCCTGTACAGATCCAGAATAACATACTGTATTATACTCCAGAGCTGCACTCACTATTCTGCTGGTGCAGTCACTGTGTACATACATTACATTACTGATCCTGAGTTACATCCTGTATTATACCCCAGAGCTGCACTCACTATTCTGCTGGTGCAGTCACTGTGTACATGCATTACATTACTAATCCTGAGTTACATCCTGTATTATACCCCAGAGCTGCACTCACTATTCTGCTGGTGCAGTCACTGTGAACATACATTACATTACTGATCCTGAGTTACATCCTGTGTTATAACCCAGAGCTGCACTCACTATTCTGCTGGTGCAGTCACTGTGTACATAAATTACTGATCATGAGTTACATCCTGTATTATACTCCAGAGCTGTACTCACTATTCTGCTGGTGCAGTCACTGTGTACATACATTACATTACTGATCCTGAGCTACATTCTGTATTATACTCCAGAGCTGCACTCACTATTCTGATGGTGCAGTCACTGTGTAAATACATTACATTACTGATCCTGAGTTACATCCTGTATTATACTCCAGAGCTGCACTCACTATTCTGCTGGTGCAGTCACTGTGTACATGCATTACATTACTGATCCTGAGTTACATCCTGTATTATACCCCAGAGCTGCACTCACTATTCTGCTGGTGCAGTCACTGTGAACATACATTACATTACTGATCCTGAGTTACATCCTGTATTATACCCCAGAGCTGCACTCACTATTCTGCTGGTGCAGTCACTGTGTACATACATTACATTACTGATCCTGAGTTACATCCTGTATTATAACCCAGAGCTGCACTCACTATTCTGCTGGTGCAGTCACTGTGTACATACATTACATTACTGATCCTGAGTTACATTCTGTATTATACTCCAGAGCTGCACTCACTATTCTGCTGGTGCAGTCACTGTGTACATACATTACATTACTGATCCTGAGTTACATCCTGTATTATACCCCAGAGCTGCACTCACTATTCTGCTGGTGCAGTCACTGTGTGCATACATTACATTACTGATCCTGAGTTACATCCTGTATTATACCCCAGAGCTGCACTCACTATTCTGCTGGTGCAGTCACTGTGTACATACATTACATTACTGATCCTGAGTTACATTCTGTATTATACTCCAGAGCTGCACTCACTATTCTGCTGGTGCAGTCACTGTGTACATACATTACATTACTGATCCTGAGTTACATCCTGTAATATACCCCAGAGCTGCACTCACTATTCTGCTGGTTTTTATATGAACTTGTCTACACACATAGTATAGCTGAGCTGGTATAATGCTGTGGGGGAGTTACCTTTCCTGTATCTGATTCAGACCCTGGTGATCATCATTCTACAATTTGTATTGTTTCCTGCAGCAGTGTTATCGGAATCAGTCAGGTTAGAGGATTATTTGATGGAGAAAGTTCTATGCATTACACATAGGGTGGAATCAGTGTTGGACTGGCCTGCCCAGACACCCGAGAATCCCCCGGTGAGCTCCGGGTCCTTTTTGGGCCCCTGTGCTGGATATGGTAGAAGCCCGCCGGTAACCACGGTCTTTCTAACCATGGGTGCATCAAAGGCTCATGGTGGGGGTTGTGTGATGAATGATACATAAAGGCCCATGATGGGGGTGGGGGTGATACATAAGGGCAAATGATGGAGGAGGGGGATGATGCTTAGGGGCCCATGATGAATGAAAGTGTAATACATAGGTGGGGGTGGGGATACATAGAGGCCCAGGAGAGGGGATGGGTATACATATGGGTATAAGATTGGGGATATATGGGGGCCTAGGATAGGGGATATTATTAAATAAAGTGGGCCAGGATGGGTGACAATTACACTCTGGGGGTCAGAATTAGGTATTATTAGTGCATGGTTGCAAGTGGGGACATAATTACTATAGGGGCCAATTAGGGGACATTACTACTGGAATATAATTTATTTTTGCGGATACTGTCTTCAATGGGGAGACAAAAGGGGGGTCTTGCTAAAGTGCATTATTACTATTAAGGGCGGCATTATGTTGTTTTTTTTCTTCATCTGACATAGTGTAGAAATCAGGAAAAAAGTGGAGAATCTGCTCTGGAAATGATCAGCTATTGATGACTGTGTTATTTTTGGCAAAGACAAATCCTGGCTGAAAGTAGTGATGGCGGTCTATGCTGGATGAAGAAGAAAAGAGAATATGAAGGACTTCAACTACAGACGTCACTGGTGAGTCAGTGTATTACATGTACATGCACACTATACACTATATAATATATACAGAGCTCCTGTGTATAATGTCACTGGTGATCACTGTATTACCTGTATACTTTACACTATATACAGAGCTCTTGTGTATAATGTCACCTGTGATCACTGTATTACCTGTACACTGACACTATATACAGAGCTCCTGTGTATAAAGTCACTGGTGATCACTGTATTTTCTGTACACTATACACTATATACTTAGCTCATATGTATAATGTCACTGGTGATCACTCTATTATATGGTCACTGAGACTGTATACAGAGCTCCTGTGTGTAATGTTACTGGAGATCACTGTATACACTATATACAGAGCTCCTGTGTATGTCACCGATGATCCGTGTACTACCGGTACACTGACTATATACAGATCTCTGGTGTATAATGTCACTGGTGATCACTGTATTACCTGTACACTGACATTATATACAGAGCTCTTGCGTATAATGTCATCTGTGATCACTGTATTACCTGTACACTATACACTATATACAGAGCTCCTGTGTATAATGTCTCTGGTGAGCACTGTATTACCTGTACATTATACACTATATACAGAGCTCCTGTGTATAAAGTCACTGGTGATCACTGTATTTTCTGTGCACTATACACTTAGCTCCTATGTATAATGTCACTGGTGATCACTCTATTATATGGTCACTGAGACTGTATACAGAGCTCCTGAGTGTAATGTTACTGGTGATCACTGTATTACCTGTACACTGACATTCTATGCAGAGCTCCTGTGTATAATATCACTGGTGATCACTGTATTACCTGTACAATATACACTATATTTCCTCCAAATCCTTTTTAAATAGATCATCCTCCACAGGGAAAGATGGAAAAATCTGGATACGCAAACCTCTGGGGATGAGGCGGCGAGTCAGGTACTGCCCCAATGAGGCCCTATTCCACCACAATTTTGTCCGCCTATGAAGCAGAGTCTTAAGTATGCATAATAAGTAGGAACTGGTGAATAATCAAGAAAATATCAGTGCATAATACACACCGAGTTCCCAAAAAGATTAAGCCTGCTTACCAATCATCAGAGGCAGTCTTCCTGCCCCTGCTGGCCCCTTTGACGCTCGTTTCGCATGACAGCTTTTTCAAAAGCTCATTGTGCTCAGTCTCGCAAGTTTAAATAGCAATGGAGCCGGACATCATTCCTAACCCATGTGGCACACACGTCCCGGAAACCTTGTGCCGAGGTATTCCCTTCCCTTTCTTGATTATTCACCAGTTCCTACTTATTATGCATACTATGATTAGTATCTTTATTGATTTACACTCCTGATCCTGCTCACCCTCGGGAATATGTGACCAAGTCTTCTCAGCTGTATCAGTATGTCTCCTTGATCACCTTCTTTTCTGTAAGATTATATTGATTGTCTTTTTATTTGCATTGATATTGGTAATAACATTTTCTATCTTTTACTCTTTGGTGGTTTATTTATACTCTGCTTTCTCTTGTGAATATACACTATATACAAAGCTCCTGTGTACAATGTCACTGGTGATCACTGTATTTATTACCTATATACTGCATAAACAGTTCCTGTGCATAATGTCACTAGTGGTAATATTTGTGTTATTAGAATTGTGTTTTTTTATTCATGATCATTAGTGTAATGGTAACATGGTCTGCTCATGGTGTGATGGTATTTGCCAATTGTTTTTGGTATTATTTGATCACTATGTGGTGGTGATACAGTGGTATGGTCATGTGTGATGGTGTTTATCCCTTGTATGTGGTATTATTCAGTCACTATGTCATGGTAATATGGTCACGGTGTGGTGGTATTTTTTCCTTGTATATGGTATTATTGGTCTTGGTATAGTAGATTGTCTTGGGTATGGGGGGGTCACTTGTTCTGTCTGGTATCAATAAGGGGAAAACTCTTTATTTCCAATAGAGATCAATTACTTGGATGTTTAGCAAATATGCACTTACAGGGGTTCGCCAGTGAAAACAATTAATCACCTATCCTAAGGCCACGTTCACACTTTCAGCATTTTGTCAGCATTTTACATCAGTATTTATAAGCCAAAACCAGGAGTGGGTGATAATACAGAAGTGGTGCATAGGTTTCTATGATACTTTTCCTCTGATTGTTCCACTCCTGATCTTGGCTTATAAATACTGATGTAAAATACTGAATATGTGAACGTGGCCTAAAGATTAGTTATTGATTGGTGGGGGTCCGACTGATGGGACCAGGCCAATCAGCAGAAATGTGGAACTTTTATCCCCTTTAGACTGAAGCAGCATGTACAACTCAACAACTGATCCATTCATTCTGTAAGGGGCTGCTCTTGTTTTTTTCTGGAAGACCCCAAAGAAGATGAATGGAGCTGCAGTCAGACATCCCATCTACTGCTCCATTTTAAAATGGGGTTAAAAGTGTCCTGTCAGGGATAAAAGTTCTGTGTGGTTTCCAATGGTTGGATTCCACCGGTCAATAAGTTATCACCTACGGCTCGAGTCACACCAGCGTATAGCGTCGGTTGCGAGCGGATCGGATGTGATATGCTGATGACTAGAGTTGAGCGACTTTCATTTTTTTAAGATCGAGTCGGGTTTTGTGAAACCCGATTTTGTCCAGAGTCGAGTCGAGTGCAGTCGGCCGATTATCGCTAAAAGTCGGGGATCGACCGAAACACGAAACCCAATGCAAGTCAATGGGGAAGCATAGTCGGCAGTGAGTGGAGGCCAGGAAAACACCTACAGTGCCCATTTTAATGCCAAAAACATCCATTCTTGTTTCTGAAGCTTGTCAATCTTAATTAACTTTATAATAATAGTTGGGCATAGGGAATTGGGGGTCATTTGGCAAAAGTTGTGGGGGGAGTAGGGCTGGCTCAAGTTTTTCGTGGGCCCAGGAAATGCGGACTACGTCACGGCGGTGTTGCAGGGAAAGGTAAGTATTTCAACGTTGCAAGTGCTGTGATCCTGAGCAAGCAGGGGGGGCCCACTCGTTCGCATTGGCACTGGCACAGGGCCCCTCAAAGTACGGCGGTGTGTTTGCATGGCGGGGGCGCCTCCCACCAGCAGCGACACTTTTGCGTACTCTGAGGGGCCCTGTGCCAGTGACGTCGCCAACGAGTATGCCCCCCCACCTGATGAAGGAACCTGCACTTTCATCTGCACCTTCCTCTCTGTCCCTGTGTAAGGTGGTATAACATGCGGGAAGGGGAACCTTACTTTCAGCAGGGTCAGATTCTGGCTGTGTAGAGTATAAGGGGAATGTAGTGGTCTAGGTCAATGTACCAGCAGACTCATGTAGCAGTGGCTGGGCAATGGGCAGGATGAGGAGGAAACAGATATAGTGCCAAAGAATAAAGTAGGCTAAATGCAGTTCAAAATTGGTAACAGGACTAAACAGGCGGCATTGCTTTGTTCAGTGGAGTAGCAAACCCAAGAGCAGCAGACACTGTTTCAAGGGCCTAACCACACTAGTAGGCCAAATGCAGTTTAATATCTGATAGTATAGGGCGAAAGCCAGAATGTGGAAGCTCAGCTTTGTTCAGTTGAGGACAACACCAGGCAGGGGCAGACAGACACCTTTAGTAGGCCGGAACAGCCAATTGCATTTTTAAAAATGGTAATTTGGAACATAAGGTTGAAGCACAGCTTTATTCAGTTGCAGCTTCTTGGCAATAATATAAAGAAGACGAGACAGGACAGCACTCGTTGGATGCCATATCTGTGTTTTCACTGGAAAAAAAACTGTCAGTTAACTACTTGTAGGAGAAAGTTTTTGTAGCTGGAGGCCACTTTTTGTATTGTACCAGTTTTTTGTTGTATGTTTGGAACTGAAGGTTGAAGCTCAGCTTTATTCAGTTGAGGACAACACCAGGCAGGGGCAGACCCCTTTAGTAGGCCGGAACAGCCAATTGCATTTTTAAAAATGGTAATTTGGAACTGAAGGTTGAAGCTCAGCTTTATTCAGTTGAGGACAACACCAGGCAGGGGCAGACAGACACCTTTAGTAGGCCGGAACAGCCAATTGCATTTTTAAAAATGGTAATTTGGAACTGAAGGTTGAAGCTCAGCTTTGTTCAGTTGAGGACAACACCAGGCAGGGGCAGACAGACCCCTTTAGTAGGCCGGAACAGCCAATTGCATTTTTAAAAATGGTAATTTGGAACAGAAGGTTGAAGCACAGCTTTATTCAGTTGCAGCTTCTTGGCAATAATATAAAGAAGACGAGACAGGACAGCACTCGTTGGATGCCATATCTGTGTTTTCACTGGAAAAAAAACTGTCAGTTAACTACTTGTAGGAGAAAGTTTTTGTAGCTGGAGGCCACTTTTTGTATTGTACCAGTTTTTTGTTGTATGTTTGGAACTGAAGGTTGAAGCTCAGCTTTATTCAGTTGAGGACAACACCAGGCAGGGGCAGACAGACATCTTTAGTAGGCCGGAACAGCCAATTGCATTTTTAAAAATGGTAATTTGGAACAGAAGGTTGAAGCACAGCTTTATTCAGTTGCAGCTTCTTGGCAATAATATAAAGAAGACGAGACAGGACAACACTCGTTGGATGCCATATCTGTGTTTTCACTGGAAAAAAAACTGTCAGTTAACTACTTGTAGGAGAAAGTTTTTGTAGCTGGAGGCCACTTTTTGTATTGTACCAGTTTTTTGTTGTATGTTTGGAACTGAAGGTTGAAGCTCAGCTTTATTCAGTTGAGGACAACACCAGGCAGGGGCAGACCCCTTTAGTAGGCCGGAACAGCCAATTGCATTTTTAAAAATGGTAATTTGGAACTGAAGGTTGAAGCTCAGCTTTATTCAGTTGAGGACAACACCAGGCAGGTGCAGACAGACACCTTTAGTAGGCCGGAACAGCCAATTGCATTTTTAAAAATGGTAATTTGGAACTGAAGGTTGAAGCTCAGCTTTATTCAGTTGAGGACAACACCAGGCAGGGGCAGACAGACACCTTTAGTAGGCCGGAACAGCCAATTGCATTTTTAAAAATGGTAATTTGGAACTGAAGGTTGAAGCTCAGCTTTATTCAGTTGAGGACAACACCAGGCAGGGGCAGACAGACACCTTTAGTAGGCCGGAACAGCCAATTGCATTTTTAAAAATGGTAATTTGGAACTGAAGGTTGAAGCTCAGCTTTATTCAGTTGAGGACAAAACCAGGCAGGGGCAGACAGACCCCTTTAGTAGGCCGGAACAGCCAATTGCATTTTTAAAAATGGTAATTTGGAACAGAAGGTTGAAGCACAGCTTTATTCAGTTGCAGCTTCTTGGCAATAATATAAAGAAGACGAGACAGGACAACACTCGTTGGATGCCATATCTGTGTTTTCACTGGAAAAAAAACTGTCAGTTAACTACTTGTAGGAGAAAGTTTTTGTAGCTGGAGGCCACTTTTTGTATTGTACCAGTTTTTTGTTGTATGTTTGGAACTGAAGGTTGAAGCTCAGCTTTATTCAGTTGAGGACAACACCAGGCAGGGGCAGACAGACATCTTTAGTAGGCTGGAACAGCCAATTGCATTTTTAAAAATGGTAATATGGAACTGAAGGTTGAAGCACAGCTTTATTCAGTTGCAGCTTCTTGGCAATAATATAAAGAAGACGAGACAGGACAACACTCGTTGGATGCCATATCTGTGTTTTCACTGGAAAAAAAACTGTCAGTTAACTACTTGTAGGAGAAAGTTTTTGTAGCTGGAGGCCACTTTTTGTATTGTACCAGTTTTTTGTTGTATGTTTGGAACTGAAGGTTGAAGCTCAGCTTTATTCAGTTGAGGACAACACCAGGCAGGGGCAGACCCCTTTAGTAGGCCGGAACAGCCAATTGCATTTTTAAAAATGGTAATTTGGAACTGAAGGTTGAAGCTCAGCTTTATTCAGTTGAGGACAACACCAGGCAGGGGCAGACAGACCCCTTTAGTAGGCCGGAACAGCCAATTGCATTTTTAAAAATGGTAATTTGGAACAGAAGGTTGAAGCACAGCTTTATTCAGTTGCAGCTTCTTGGCAATAATATAAAGAAGACGAGACAGGACAACACTCGTTGGATGCCATATCTGTGTTTTCACTGGAAAAAAAACTGTCAGTTAACTACTTGTAGGAGAAAGTTTTTGTAGCTGGAGGCCACTTTTTGTATTGTACCAGTTTTTTGTTGTATGTTTGGAACTGAAGGTTGAAGCTCAGCTTTATTCAGTTGAGGACAACACCAGGCAGGGGCAGACACCTTTAGAAGGACGGAAAAGCCAATTTTTTTAAAAACAGCAGTTAATCAGAGCCAGAAGGTAGAAGCTCAGCTTTATTCAGTTGAGGCCAACTTGAATTAGGGACTGCAGACAGACTTTGCAAGCTGTCCCCTGTGTGGACCATGCATCCAATACATTAACCCATTGAGCCACAAAGGACACGTAACCTTCCGTGGCCAGGCCTACAGGTCCATGTGTCTGTTGTCAGGTATACCTTTGGACTGACAAATTGACAGAATGCAAGGACAATGCGGTCTTTAACATGCAGGTGGAGGGGTGGGATGGCTTTTCTCGCAAAAGAATTGTCAACTGGGTAGCTCATAGCGTGGTATATCGTAGTTCATCCTGGCTTTATTAATATTAAATTAAATTAAAAAATAGGCTCTATGCACTTTATAATTGGTTCCAGGGGTACACGGGCAGCAGTGGTCTGGTCAGTGGAGGCCTAGTGGAAGGAGGGAGCGCAGAAAGGCTTCGAAGGCCTAACATAATTAAATTGGGCTGGCTGTAGGCACTTTATTATTAGCTACAGGGGTACACGGGCAGCAGTGGTCTGGTCAGTGGAGGCCTAGTGGAAGGAGGGACCGCAGACAGGCTTCGAAGGCCTAATATAATTAAATTGGGCTAGCTGTAGGCACTTTATTATTAGTTACAGGGGTACACGGGCAGCAGTGGTCTGGTCAGTGGAGGCCTAGTGGAAGGAGGGACCGCAGACAGGCTTCGAAGGCCTAACATAATTAAATTGGGCTGGCTGTAGGCACTTTATTATTAGCTACAGGGGTACACGGGCAGCAGTGGTCTGGTCAGTGGAGGCCTAGTGGAAGGAGGGACCGCAGACAGGCTTCGAAGGCCTAATATAATTAAATTGGGCTGGCTGTAGGCACTTTATTATTAGTTACAGGGGTACACGGGCAGCAGTGGTCTGGTCAGTGGAGGCCTAGTGGAAGGAGGGACCGCAGACAGGCTTCGAAGGCCTAATATAATTAAATTGGGCTGGCTGTAGGCACTTTATTATTAGTTACAGGGGTACACGGGCAGCAGTGGTCTGGTCAGTGGAGGCCTAGTGGAAGGAGGGACCGCAGACAGGCTTCGAAGGCCTAACATAATTAAATTGGGCTGGCTGTAGGCACTTTATTATTAGCTACAGGGGTACACGGGCAGCAGTGGTCTGGTCAGTGGAGGCCTAGTGGAAGGAGGGACCGCAGACAGGCTTCGAAGGCCTAATATAATTAAATTGGGCTGGCTGTAGGCACTTTATTATTAGTTACAGGGGTACACGGGCAGCAGTGGTCTGGTCAGTGGAGGCCTAGTG
This sequence comes from Ranitomeya variabilis, assembly GCF_051348905.1. NCBI lineage: Eukaryota > Metazoa > Chordata > Amphibia > Anura > Dendrobatidae > Ranitomeya > Ranitomeya variabilis. Next base: position 23,621,214 of record NC_135235.1, read on the forward strand.
GAAGGAGGGACCGCAGACAGGCTTCGAAGGCCTAACATAATTAAATTGGGCTGGCTGTAGGCACTTTATTATTAGTTACAGGGGTACACGGGCAGCAGTGGTCTGGTCAACGGAGGCCGATTGTAATGAGTGTCTGCCAGTTAGTAGTCCAAAACAACAACTAAATGTGAATGTCTCGCATTAAAACAAAACAAAAACACTAAAGGGTGCAATCATTAGGTTCAGGGGTGGGATCCTCTGCGTAGTTTCAGACCTACTAATTTTGCGCAAAGTATTTACTGTGGTAAATAGAGGACACTGCCCCTGACTATGTTAAGTACCATCATACATGTCAACACAATGGTATTGTCAGTGGCAGGTATGGAAGGATGTCAGCGCATAGACTTAACATTGGTGGAAGTGTGAGAGATAACTGTGGAAGTGGTAGAGCAATGTTTGACCTGGGGGTGGGTGAACTCTCTTGTGGCCGGCGTTACAGGCCCCTCATGTTACAACAGTGTGTCTGACGTTGGGTGCGCACCACCACCGCCAGAGACACTTTATTGTACTATGAGGAACCCAGTAGCAATGCCGTCGACCAAAAGCGAGTACACCCACCTCTTCAGACAAACAGCAGTCTCACGGGTGCTTGCGCCAAGTCGCGATACCATGGCCCCGTGTGGGGAGTTTGGCCATTTAGGGAGGTGTAAACATGTCGTATGCTGGACAATCAGCTGCAGCAAATTAGACATTAGAAAAGTAATTCACAGTAGTCCACAGGCAAGAGCTTTTCATAGGAAAGCTAGGTGTCGGCCGGGCAAGGTGGGGCAAAAGATTTCGAAATCCAGTTGTGGTTCATTTTAATGAATGTTAGATCGTCAACATTTTGGGTAGCCAGACGAGTCCTTTTTTCGGTTAATATTGAACCTGCAGCACTGAATACTCTTTCTGATAGGACACTTGCTGCCGGGCAAGCAAGCTCCTGCAATGCATATTCTGCCAATTCTGGCCAGGTGTCTAATTTTGATGCCCAGTAATCAAATGGGAATGACGGTTGAGGGAGAACATCGATAAGGGATGAAAAATAGTTAGTAACCATACTGGACAAATGTTCTCTCCTGTCACTTTCAATCAGGGCCGGACTGGGACAAAAATTCAGCCCTGGCATTTGAAGGTACACAGGCCCACTTGTCGTACGGTGGTTACACACTAAGGCTAAGTGCACACGTTCAGGATTTTTCGCGTTTTTTCGCTATAAAAATGCGAAAAAACGCTCACATTAAGCATCCTATTAATTAGAATGCATTCCGCAATTTTTGTGAACATGCTGCGTTTTTTTCCAGAGCGGAAAAGCATTCCGGAAAAAATCGCAGCATGTTCATTATTTTGCGGAATCGCGGGGATTCTGCACACCTAGGAGTGCATTGATCCTCTTACTTTCCACAAGGGGCTATGCCCACCACACGGGAAGTAAGCGGATCATGTGCGGTTGGTACCCAGGGTGGAGGAGAGGAGACTCTCCTCCATGGACTGAGCACCATATCCCTGTAAAAAAAAAAAAAAAAAAAAGAATTAAAATAAAAAATATTGATATACTTACCTTCCGGCGTCCCCCGGAGTCCTCCCGCCTCTCAACAGTGCACGCGGCGCCTTCCGTTCCCAGGGATGCTGTGTGCGAAGGACCTGGGATGATGTTGTGGAGGTGTCAGTGCACGCTTAGTGGAGATGGGATTCCATAAACCCATCCACTATGCTGTAACATCTGGCTGCTGCGGATAGGACACTGCATCAAATCCACAGCAAATACGCCAAGTGGAAACATACCCTCAGCCATCAGATTTCCTTTAAGATCCCACAGGTGCCATCTATGTCCCATGGTTGACTATTAGGCTAAGTGCACACGTCGTGGATTTTGCTGCGGATCTGCAGCAGGTTTCCATGCGTTTACAGTACAATGTAAACTTATGGAACGCAATCCGCAGTGCCCATGCTGCAGAAAAAAACGCGCGGAAATGTTGCGGGTTACATTCCACAGCATGTCAACTCTTTGTGCGGAATCTGCTGCGGTTTACCGCAGGTGGAATCCGCACAAAATCTGCGGTAAGTTCGCTGTAAATCTGCAGGTAAAACGCAGTGCCTTTTACCTGCAGATTTCATCTGAAATCCGCTGCGGAAAAATCCGCAGCCATCAAAACTACGTGTGCACATAGCCTTTTCACTGCTTTTGAGAACTATAACTCCCAGCATGTACAGCAGCTCCTATGGCATGCTGGGAGTATAGTTCACCACAGGAGTGGTGTTTTTTTGAGCTAGTGCCGTGAAAGAAGAGTAGACACAGCTTTTTTTCTTAATTCTATTAGAGCTTGCCTCTTAGCTAGTTCCAGGTACAACTCCGGGCTTTCTGTGCTTCAGCTCCATGCACTCAGGGAAAAGTTATCAGCAGCTCGTAAATCCTTTCTGTCCCTGCCGCCTGACTGGACAGGAGGAGGAAGTGGGCGTCTGATGTCCTGACTCCTGACCCCCGGCTGCCGTAAGTGGCAGGGTCCCGTCCCAGCAGCACTGAAGAGCAGAGCGCGCCTCTCCCCCTGCCCTGTGTCTATGTTACCATGACAGCTGCCGCTGGTGTTCAGACCATCAACTTCATCCTGTCTACTGCGTGGCGGCCGCAGTGATTTTAGAAGTGCAGCGCGATCCTGTGCACAAGGCAAGCTGATGCTGCCTATTGCGCTGGCAGGAGAAAACAGAACGCCGGCTGACAGCATGAAGGGGGCAACAGATCGAGCGGCCCACTACAGGGACCGGCCCTTCTGGCATTTGCCAGAAATGCCCAATGGCCAGTCCGGCCCTGCTTTCAATTGATGCAGCAGTACCTGTCCTGTCTGCGGTCATAGCAAAATCACTCCACAACCTGGTCAGAAAACCCCTCTGTCCAACGCCACTTCTGATGTGTGCACCCCTAACACTCCTAGTCTGCTGCCCCCTGGAGCTCGTGTGAGAACGATCACGTGCGCTGTGTGCTGGGAATGCCTGAAGCAAACGGTCAACAAGAGTTGATTGTTTGGTTGCTAATATTAGTTCCAAGTTCTCATGTGGCATAATATTTTGCAATTTGCCTTTATAGCGTGGATCAAGGAGGCAGGCCAACCAGTAATCGTCATCGTTCATCATTTTCGTAATGCGTGTGTCCCTTTTTAGGATACGTAAGGCATAATCCGCCATGTGGGCCAAAGTTCCAGTTGTCAAATCTCCGGTTGTGATTGGGTGAGGGGCAGTTGCAGGCAAATCTACGTCACTTGTGTCCCTCAAAAAACCAGAACCCGGCCTTGACACGCAACCAATTTCCAGTGCCCCCGGGAAAGGTTCCGCATTAAAAATATACTCATCCCCATCATCCTCCTCGTCCTCCACCTCCTCTTCGCCCGCTACCTCGTCCTGTACACTGCCCTGACCAGACAATGGCTGACTGTCATCAAGGCTTTCCTCTTCCTCTGGTGCAGACGCCTGCTCCTTTATGTGCGTCAAACTTTGCATCAGCAGACGCATTAGGGGGATGCTCATGCTTATTACGGCGTTGTCTGCACTAACCAGCCGTGTGCATTCCTCAAAACACTGAAGGACTTGACACATGTCTTGTATCTTCGACCACTGCACACCTGACAACTCCATGTCTGCCATCCTACTGCCTGCCCGTGTATGTGTATCCTCCCACAAAAACATAACAGCCCGCCTCTGTTGGCACAGTCTCTGAAGCATGTGCAGTGTTGAGTTCCACCTTGTTGCAACGTCTATGATTAGGCGATGCTGGGGAAGGTTCAAAGACCGCTGATAGGTCTGCATACGGCTGGCGTGTACAGGCGAACGTCGGATATGTGAGCAAAGTCCACGCACTTTGAGGAGCAGGTCGGAGAACCCAGGATAAGTTTTCAATAAGCACTGCACCACCAGGTTTAAGGTGTGAGCCAGGCAAGGAATGTGTTTCAGTTGGGAAAGGGAGATGGCAGCCATGAAATTCCTTCCGTTATCACTAACTACCTTGCCTGCCTCAAGATCTACTGTGCCCAGCCACGACTGCGTTTCTTGTTGCAAGAACTCGGACAGAACTTCCGCGGTGTGTCTGTTGTCGCCCAAACACTTCATAGCCAATACAGCCTGCTGACGCTTGCCAGTAGCTGGCCCATAATGGGACAACTGGTGTGCAACAGTGTCATCTGCCGATGGAGTGGTTGGCCGACTGCGGTCTGTGGAAGAGCTGTAGCTTCTGCAGGAGGACGAGGAGGAGGAGGAGGAGGGGGTGCGAACGCCTACAGCCAACTGTTTCCTAGACCGTGGGCTAGGCACAACTGTCCCTAAATTGATGTCCCCTGTGGACCCTGCATCCACCACATTCACCCAGTGTGCCGTGATGGACACATAACGTCCCTGGCCATGCCTACTGGTCCATGCATCTGTAGTCAGGTGCACCTTTGTACTCACAGATTGCCTGAGTGCATGGACGATGCGCTGTTTAACATGCTGGTGCAGGGCTGGGATGGCTTTTCTGGAAAAAAAGTGTCGACTGGGTAGCTCGTATCGTGGTTCAGCGTACTCCATCAGGGCTTTGAAAGCTTCGCTTTCAACTAACCGGTAGGGCATCATCTCTAACGAGATTAGTCTAGCTATGTGGGCGTTAAAACCCTGTGTACGCGGATGCGAGGATAAGTACTTCCTTTTTCTAACCAGAGTCTCATGTAGTGTGAGCTGAACTGGAGAGATGGAGATCGTGGAACTTGCGGGTGTGCCGGTGGACATGGCAGACTGAGAGACGGTTGGAGACGGTATTGTTTCCGCCGGTGCCCTAGATGCAATATTTCCGCCTACAAAACTGGTGATTCCCTGACCCTGACTGCTTTTGGCTGGCAAAGAAACCTGCACAGATACTGCCGGTGGTGCGGAAAATGGTGGCCTTACAGTGACGGAAGGGATGTTGCGTTGATGACTAGCTTCATTGGCCGAGGGTGCTACAACCTTAAGGGACGTTTGGTAGTTAGTCCAGGCTTGAAAATGCATGGTGGTTAAGTGTCTATGCATGCAACTAGTATTGAGACTTTTCAGATTCTGACCTCTGCTTAAGCTAGTAGAACATTTTTGACAGATGACTTTGCGCTGATCAATTGGATGTTGTTTAAAAAAATGCCAGACTGCACTCTTCCTAGCATCGGATCCCTTTTCAGGGATTGCAGACTGAGCTTTAACCGGATGGCAACGCTGTGCTCCAACAGGTTTTGGCTTTGACACGCGTTTTGGGCCAGATAGGGGCCCGGCAGATGGAACCTGTTGCGATGTTGATGCCTGCTGCGGCCCCTCCTCCACCTCCGCTTCTGAACTACTGCTGCCTGCACCCTGTTCCCCCAATGGCTGCCAATCGGGGTCAACAACCGGGTCATCTATTACCTCCTCTTCGAGCTCGTGTGCAACTTCGTCTGTGTCACTGTGTCGGTCTGTGGTATAGCGTTCGTGGCGGGGCAACATAGTCTCATCAGAGTCTGATTGTGGATCTGTACCCTGAGAGGGCAATGTGGTGGTCTGAGTCAAAGGAGCAGCATAGTACTCTGGCTGTGGCTGTGCATCAGTGCACTCCATGTCAGAATCTACTTGTAATGGGCATGGCCTGTTAAGTGTTTCACTTTCTAAGCCAGGGACGGTATGTGTAAAGAGCTCCATGGAGTGACCCGTTGTGTCGCCTGCTGCATCCTTCTCTCTTGTTGTAGTTTTTGCTGAGGAGGACAAGGAAGCGACTTGTCCCTGACCGTGAACATCCACAAGCGACGTGCTGCTTTTACATTTACCAGTTTCAGAAGAGGAGGCAAAAGAGCTAGAGGCTGAGTCTGCAATGTAAGCCAAAACTTGCTGTTGCTGCTCCGGCTTTAAAAGCGGTTTTCCTACTCCCAGAAAAGAGAGCGTTCGAGGCCTTGTGTAGCCAGACGACGAAACTGGCTCCACAGCTCCAGACTTAGGTGGAATATTTTTATCCCCACGACCACCTGATGCTCCACTACCACTACCATCATTACCAGCTGACAATGAACGCCCACGGCCACGACCTCTTGCACCAGACTTCCTCATTGTTTTAAAAAATTAACCAAAGTAACTTTATTTGTTGCTGTCAAACAACTTACACGGTGAGCTATAACTTCAGTATGATTTCTATATCCCTTAACAGGTTGGTGAGACCACAAGGAAAATCAGGCACAATGTTACACACTCTGTTTTCTGTGGCACAAAATCACAGAGATGACACACACGCAGGACTGTCACTCAAGCACTAATGTCAATATTATTCTCCCACCTAATTTTTTTTTTTTTTTTCTCAGGGAGACTTTAGAAACCAAATAAGATAAAATGTTTTTTTCAGGGACAATTTAGAAACCAAATACTAATAAAAAAAAAATAAAAAAAAAATAGCCTTTCTATGGCCCACAATTAGAGAGAGAGAGGTGGCACACCCAGGAGTCAAGACTGGCACACAAGCTGAAAGGGCAATATTACTCTCCCACTGTTTTTTTATGTTTTTTTTTTTTTTTCAGGGAGACTTTAGAAACCCAATAATATTAAAAAAAACAAAAAAATAAATAGGCTTTGTATGGGCCACTGAATGAGAGATGGCACACACAGGAGTGGCACACAAGCCCTGACTGAGGCCAATATTTTTCTCCCACTGATTGATGTAGTGTTTTTGTGTTGAGGTAGATTTTAGAACACAAATCTAGGAAAAAAATAAATAGGCTTTCTATGGCCCACAATTAGAGAGAGAGAGGTGGCACACCCAGGAGTCAAGACTGGCACACAAGCTGAAAGGGCAATATTACTCTCCCACTGTTTTTTTATGTTTTTTTTTTTTTTTCACGGAGACTTTAGAAACCCAATAATATTAAAAAAAACAAAAAAATAAATAGGCTTTGTATGGCCCACTGAATGAGAGATGGCACACACAGGAGTGGCACACAAGCCCTGACTGAGGCCAATATTTTTCTCCCACTGATTGATGTAGTGTTTTTGTGTTGAGGTAGATTTTAGAACACAAATCTAGGAAAAAAATAAATAGGCTTTCTATGGCCCACAATTAGAGAGAGAGAGGTGGCACACCCAGGAGTCAAGACTGGCACACAAGCTGAAAGGGCAATATTACTCTCCCACTGTTTTTTTATGTATTTTTTTTTTTTTCAGGGAGACTTTAGAAACCAAATAATATTAAAAAAAGCAAAAAAATAAATAGGCTTTCTATGGCCCACAATTAGAGAGAGAGAGGTGGCACACCCAGGAGTCAAGACTGGCACACAAGCTGAAAGGGCAATATTACTCTCCCACTGTTTTTTTATGTATTTTTTTTTTCACGGAGACTTTAGAAACCCAATAATATTAAAAAAAACAAAAAAATAAATAGGCTTTCTATGGCCCACAATTAGAGAGAGAGAGGTGGCACACCCAGGAGTCAAGACTGGCACACAAGCTGAAAGGGCAATATTACTCTCCCACTGTTTTTTTATGTATTTTTTTTTTTCAGGGAGACTTTAGAAACCAAATAATATTAAAAAAGCAAAAAAATAAATAGGCTTTCTATGGCCCACAATTAGAGAGAGAGAGGTGGCACACCCAGGAGTCAAGACTGGCACACAAGCTGAAAGGGCAATATTACTCTCCCACTGTTTTTTTATGTTTTTTTTTTTTTTTCAGGGAGACTTTAGAAACCCAATAATATTAAAAAAAACAAAAAAATAAATAGGCTTTGTATGGCCCACTGAATGAGAGATGGCACACACAGGAGTGGCACACAAGCCCTGACTGAGGCCAATATTTTTCTCCCACTGATTGATGTAGTGTTTTTGTGTTGAGGTAGATTTTAGAACACAAATCTAGGAAAAAAATAAATAGGCTTTCTATGGCCCACAATTAGAGAGAGAGAGGTGGCACACCCAGGAGTCAAGACTGGCACACAAGCTGAAAGGGCAATATTACTCTCCCACTGTTTTTTCATGTATTTTTTTTTTTTCAGGGAGACTTTAGAAACCAAATAATATTAAAAAAAAGCAAAAAAATAAATAGGCTTTCTATGGCCCACAATTAGAGAGAGAGAGGTGGCACACCCAGGAGTCAAGACTGGCACACAAGCTGAAAGGGCAATATTACTCTCCCACTGTTTTTTTATGTTTTTTTTTTTTTTTTCACGGAGACTTTAGAAACCCAATAATATTAAAAAAAACAAAAAAATAAATAGTCTTTGTATGGCCCACTGAATGAGAGATGGCACACACAGGAGTGGCACACAAGCCCTGACTGAGGCCAATATTTTTCTCCCACTGATTGATGTAGTGTTTTTGTGTTGAGGTAGATTTTAGAACACAAATCAAGGAAAAAAATAAATAGGCTTTCTATGGCCCACTCAGTGAGAGATGGCACACACAGGGATGGCACTGTAGCAGAAATGCCAATCTTAATCTTCCACAAAAAAAAACCAAAAAAAAAACAGGGACTGTCCTACAATTACTATCTCCCTGCAGTAATGTAAGCCAGGTATGGCAGGCAGCAATAGGAGTGGACTGATGCACAAATTAAATAAAAAGTGTGGACAAACAAAAAAGATAGCTGTGCAGAAAGGAAGGAACAAGAGGATATGTGCTTTGAAAAAGCAGTTGGTTTGCACAGTGGCGTACACACAGCAATACAGCTATCAGGGAGCCTTCTAGGGCAGCCCAATGAGCTACAGCGCTGAGGGAAAAAAAAAAAAAAATAGCTTCCACAGTCCCTGCACACCGAAGGTGGTGTTGGACAGTGGAAATCGCTACAGCACAAGCGGTTTGGTGGTTAGTGGACCCTGCCTAACGCTCTCCCTGCTTCTGACGAAGCGGCAGCAACCTGTCCCTAAGCTCAGATCAGCAGCAGTAAGATGGCGGTCGGCGGGAACGCCCCTTTATAGCCCCTGTGACGCCGCAGACAGCAAGCCAATCACTGCAATGCCCTTCTCTAAGATGGTGGGGACCAGGACCTATGTCATCACGCTGCCCACACTCTGCGTTCACCTTCATTGGCTGAGAAATGGCGCTTTTCGCGTCATTGAAACGCGACTTTGGCGCGAAAGTCGCGTACCGCATGGCCGACAAGCACAGGGGTCGGATCGGGTTTCATGAGACGCCGACTTAGCCAAAAGTCGGCGACTTTTGAAAATGATCGACCCGTTTCGCTCAACCCTACTGATGACCCTCGGCTCCGGCTTTGCTTCTAGAGTGATCTGAGTGTCAGTGCTCTGTGCTCCAATTTTCTCTCATGAGAGTATTGCTGCAGAGCTGTGGAGGAGATGGGGAAAGCAATTTCTCCATCTCCTGTGAAGGCGGCTTCAGCAGGAATCACACTGCACTCGGGTGATATACCAGTGCAGAGCGATGTTTCACATGCACTCAGGGGCGGACACTGACAGCTTGGGGCCCTTGTGCAAGAAATGTGTCTGGGCCCCCTCCTTTTATGGCGACCATGCTACATATATATAAATATATATATATATATATATATATATATATATATATATATATATACAGTATATATATATACAGTATGTATATCCACACACATACATATTATACATATCTCCTTTATTATGTATATTGCTGTCCCTTATACAGTGCCCTCTCTTGCTATGTACAGCACCGTCCCTTACATATTGGATTATATAGAGCCCTGTTTTTTATTACATACTGTCTTCACTTGTTAGATATATAATGCAATGATGGCTGATGGAGCATGGGAGAGCTTCTTTTCTAATGGAGAAGATGATGGACTGGTCGTCTGGTCACCGGCTCCTCCATCAACAGTCATTTTATATTTAACAAGAGAGCGTACTATGTAATAAAAGAGGGCAATGTAAATAACAAAAATATCAAGAATACACTATGTTAGAGACAGCACTGTACATAACAGCAGAGGAAGCTATATAATAAGGGACGGTACCATATATAACTAGAGAGGATGGTATGTAATAAGGGACGGTGTTATAAATGATGATAAAAGAGGAAACTATGTAACTAAGGATGGTGTTATACATAATAAGTGAGTACACTATATACTAAGGGACTGTGTTAGACATAATAAGTAAGTACACTATATACTAAAGGACTGTGCTATACATAAAAAGTGACTATACTATATACAGATGGACGGCCCTATACTAAGGGGCTGTGCTATGTGTAATAACGTCTTCCTCCACCTCTCATGTTCCTCCCTTCCCATTCCCCCACAACTATCATTGTCCAACTCCCCCCACATCCCATTATTGTCCTCTCCCCTACCCCCATCATTGCCTTCTCCCCAGCACCCCATCATTGCCCTTTCCACCATCTCTATCATTGCTTTCTCCCCACCACCCCATCATTGCCCATTCCACCACCTCCATCATTGCCTTCTCGCCCACCACCCCATCATTGCCAATTCCACCACTTCCATCATTTCCTCCTCCTCCCCTATCACCCCCATCATTGCCCTTTCCACCATCATTGTCCTTTCCACTTCCACCATCATTACCTTTTCACCCACCACCCCATCATTGCCCATTCCACCACCTCCATCATTTCCTCCTCCCCCAGCACCTCCATTATTGCCCTTTCCACCATGACAATCATTGTCCTTTCAACACCACCATCATAGCCTTTTCCCCACCACCCCACCAATGCCCATTCCACCACCTCCATCATTGCTTTCTCCTCCACCACCCCATCATTGTCCTTTCCACCATCTCCTTCATTGCTTTCTCCAGCACTACCCCATCATTACCCTATCAACCACCTTCATTATTGCTTTCTCCCCCACCACCCCATCATTGCCCTCTCCCCCACCACCCCATCATTGCTTTCTTCCCCATCACCCCATCATTGTCATTTCCACTGCCACCATCATTGCCTTCTCCTCCACAACCCCATTATTGCCCATTACATCACCTCCATCTTTTCCTCATCCCCCACATCCCCATCATTGCCTTTTCCACCACCACCATCATTGTCTTTTCCCCACCACCCCATCATTGCCCATTCCACCACCTCCATCATTTCCTCCTCCCCACCACACCATTATTGCTCTTTCGACCACAACATCATAGTCCTTTTCACCACCTTCATCATTTCCTCCTCCCCCACCCCTCATTACTGCCATTTCCACCACCCCATCATTGCTTTCTCCCCCACCACCCCATCATTGCCCTCTCCATCACTCCATCATTGCCTTCTCCCCATGACCCCATCATGGCCTTTTCCTAACAACCCCATCATTGCCCTCTCCTCCACCTACACACACGTAGAAACACACAGCACATTCCCACACAGCACATTCCCCCACAGCACTACGCATGCACACACACACACACACACACACACACACACACACATACACACACAGCAGACAGCACCTCTCACCTCTCAGCAAGCTCTACTGCAGCCACAGCATCACCATCGTCGGCAGCTTCCTCTCACTGGCACAGCGGCCACGGCACTGAATGATGATGTCATTCAGCCACACCACTGACTGCTGTGTGAGGCAGGAAGCAAGACGGATCACTGCTGCTCGGCTGCTATTTTCTTTTGAAGGCATCGAAGCTGCAGGGATCTCTTCCTGCCCGCCGCACATGAGAGCAATCTGGCCAGGGGCCCCCCAGAGCCTTGGGGCCAGATAAACGGGACAGGTTTGCCCTCACTATTAGCCACCCTTCAGGGGCCCCCCAGAACCTCTGGGCCCCGATACAGCCGCATCGGCTGCACATGCGGTATGTCCGCCCCTGCACACACTGATAGACTTATATGGGTGCATATGATCCAAATTCAGCATGCAATCGCAATCCAATCAAAGCTAAAAGAAAAAACAACATTGAGAACATGAGCATAGGATTAAGTTGGTACAAATTAAATCTGACTTTTAATCTAATTGCATTCGTCCGATGTAATTGCAAGTGGCAGTGAGACCATTCTGTGGATCGGTGATGACTTGTTTCCACCAAAGAACCCTTTAATGCAAACTGCCGTAATATAACCCAGTTATGGTGGTGCACAGTAGATGTGCAGGAGCCGCCTGTATTTTACAGTCAATGCTCCACTATAACAGGGATAGTGGCTTACAGATATTTGCATATAGCTGTATGGTGGGCCGTTAGGGTCAATTCCCCCTGTGGGCCCCAGACACCCCAGTCTGACTGTGGGTGGAATAATAGGGGGAGTAAGTATCTAGAACTGCATGAGCCATGTACCCACTTTCAGAATCATATGTGTGAACAGGCCTCTTCTTCACACTAGTACCACCTGAAACCCTCTGTGCTGCTATAAAACCCTGTAGGCTTACAATGCCTGTGCCCTCCTTGTGTTACACTCCATTTATTATGCCTCTACCCCCGTCCTGATTAACAGTAATTCATGAGAGGACTAAACACTAACCCTCAAAAGAGCAGCACACTGCTCACCTGAAACACTCTGCACTGCTGTGAGACTGTTCATTTCACTATGTTATATCTCCATTTCCCTCTCTGCCCCTGTCACGTGTGTTCCCCTCCTCATTAATTGCCACATATAAGTGAGCACACTTTCTGATATTGATTTTCTGGTTGATATGATTGTCCTGTTACATGACCCAGTTTTGGCCAGGCGAGGTGTCCAGGTCCTGTGGATGTAGAACAAGCTGAAATCATCCCCCCTCCACCACCACCACGTGCTGGACAGTTGGTAGCAGATATTTCTGATGATATGCTGTGCATAGTTTTCAGTTTTCACTACATGTGGGTGAGGTGATTGTCGCCAAGCATCTGCACTTTGGTCTAATCTGTCCATTGGTCATTGTTCCAGAAATCTAGTGCTTAGTTCAGATGTGGTTAGTTTATTCATTCTATTATGTTCTTTTTTAGAAAGAAGAAGCTTTCTCCTGATATCCCTTCCAAACTTGCCATAGATGCAGGGCCGGACTGGCCATAGGGCAGTTCTGGCAAATGCCAGAAGGGCCGATGGCAGTAGTGGGCCGCTCGAGTGTGCCGCTGTCGGCACACTCCCCACGCTGTCGGCACACTCCCGGCCCCGCATTCAACTATACCGGCGTCATAGACGCCGGTACAGTTGAATGCAATGATGGAGGAGAGAGCGTCTGCTGACGCTCCCTCTCCCATCATTCCCCGCTCTGCCTGCCGCTGACACTGCGGGTGCGCGATGACGTCATATCATCGCGCACCTGCTGTGTGACCGGGCGGGCAGACTGCGACTGCTGAGGCCGGAGCCAGAGCAGCGCGGGATACGAGGAGAGAGGTGAGTAGTGTGTTTGGTTTTTTTTTATCAATGAGTGATGACTGGATTGTGGAGCTATTGGGGGGGGGGGGCTGCCTGCCTGCATTACTTTCTATGGGGGCTGCCTGCCTGCATTACATTCTATGGGGGCTGCCTGCCTGCATTACATTCTATGGGGGCTGCCTGCCTGCATTACTTTCTATGGGGGCTGCCTGCCTGCATTACATTCTATGGGGGCTGCCTGCCTGCATTACATTCTATGGGGGCTGCCTGCCTGCATTACATTCTATGGGGGCTGCCTGCCTACATTACATTCTACGGGGGCTGCCTGCCTGCATTACATTCTATGGGGGCTGCCTGCCTGCATTACATTCTATGGGGGCTGCCTGCCTGCATTACATTCTATGGGGGGCTGCCTGCCTGCATTACATTTTATGGGGGCTGCCTGCCTGCATTACATTCTATGGGGGCTGCCTGCCTGCATTACATTCTATGGGGGCTGCCTGCCTGCATTACATTCTATGGGGGCTGCCTGCCTGCATTACATTCTATGGGGGCTGCCTGCCTGCATTACATTCTATGGGGGCTGCCTGCCTGCATTACTTTCTATGGGGGCTGCCTGCCTGCATTACTTTCTATGGGGGCTGCCTACCTGCATTACATTCTATGGGGGCTGCCTGCCTGCATTACATTCTATGGGGGCTGCCTGCCTGCATTACATTCTATGGGGGCTGCCTGCCTGCATTACATTCTATGGGGGCTGCCTGCCTGCATTACATTCTATGGGGGCTGCCTGCCTGCATTACATTCTATGGGGGCTGCCTGCCTGCATTACATTCTATGGGGGCTGCCTGCCTGCATTACATTCTATGGGGGCTGCCTGCCTGCATTACATTCTATGGGGGCTGCCTGCCTGCATTACATTCTATGGGGGCTGCCTGCCTGCATTACTTTCTATGGGGGCTGCCTGCCTGCATTACATTCTATGGGGGCTGCCTGCCTGCATTACATTCTATGGGGGCTGCCTGCCTGCATTACATTCTATGGGGGCTGCCTGCCTACATTACATTCTACGGGGGCTGCCTGCCTGCATTACATTCTATGGGGGCTGCCTGCCTGCATTACATTCTATGGGGGCTGCCTGCCTGCATTACATTCTATGGGGGGCTGCCTGCCTGCATTACATTTTATGGGGGCTGCCTGCCTGCATTACATTCTATGGGGGCTGCCTGCCTGCATTACATTCTATGGGGGCTGCCTGCCTGCATTACATTCTATGGGGGCTGCCTGCCTGCATTACATTCTATGGGGGCTGCCTGCCTGCATTACATTCTATGGGGGCTGCCTGCCTGCATTACTTTCTATGGGGGCTGCCTGCCTGCATTACTTTCTATGGGGGCTGCCTACCTGCATTACATTCTATGGGGGCTGCCTGCCTGCATTACATTCTATGGGGGCTGCCTGCCTGCATTACATTCTATGGGGGCTGCCTGCCTGCATTACATTCTATGGGGGCTGCCTGCCTGCATTACATTCTATGGGGGCTGCCTGCCTGCATTACATTCTATGGGGGCTGCCTGCCTGCATTACATTCTATGGGGGCTGCCTGCCTGCATTACATTCTATGGGGGCTGCCTGCCTGCATTACATTCTATGGGGGCTGCCTGCCTGCATTACATTCTATGGGGGCTGCCTGCCTGCATTACATTCTATGGGGGCTGCCTGCCTGCATTACATTCTATGGGGGCTGCCTGCCTGCATTACATTCTATGGGGGCTGCCTGCCTGCATTACATTCTATGGGGGGCTGCCTGCCTGCATTACATTCTATGGGGGGCTGCCTGCCTGCATTACATTCTATGGGGGCTGCCTGCATTACATTCTATGGGGGCTGCCTGCCTGCATTACATTCTATGGGGGCTGCCTGCCTGCATTACATTCTATGGGGGCTGCCTGCCTGCATTACATTCTATGGGGGCTGCCTGCCTGCATTACATTCTATGGGGGGCTGCCTGCCTGCATTACATTCTATGGGGGCTGCCTGCCTGCATTACATTCTATGGGGGCTGCCTGCCTGCATTACATTCTATGGGGGCTGCCTGCCTGCATTACATTCTATGGGGGCTGCCTGCCTGCATTACATTCTATGGGGGCTGCCTGCCTGCATTACATTCTATGGGGGGCTGCCTGCCTGCATTACATTCTATGGGGGGCTGCCTGCCTGCATTACATTCTATGGGGGCTGCCTGCATTACATTCTATGGGGGCTGCCTGCCTGCATTACATTCTATGGGGGCTGCCTGCCTGCATTACATTCTATGGGGGCTGCCTGCCTGCATTACATTCTATGGGGGCTGCCTGCCTGCATTACATTCTATGGGGGGCTGCCTGCCTGCATTACATTCTATGGGGGGCTGCCTGCCTGCATTACATTCTATGGGAGCTGCCTGCCTGCATTACATTCTATGGGGGCTGCCTGCCTGCATTACTTTCTATGGGGGCTGCCTGCCTGCATTACTTTCTATGGGGGCTGCCTGCCTGCATTACTTTCTATGGGGGCTGCCTACCTGCATTACATTCTATGGGGGCTGCCTGCCTGCATTACATTCTATGGGGGCTGCCTGCCTGCATTACATTCTATGGGGGCTGCCTGCCTGCATTACATTCTATGGGGGCTGCCTGCCTGCATTACATTCTATGGGGGCTGCCTGCCTGCATTACATTCTATGGGGGCTGCCTGCCTGCATTACATTCTATGGGGGCTGCCTGCCTGCATTACATTCTATGGGGGCTGCCTGCCTGCATTACATTCTATGGGGGCTGCCTGCCTGCATTACATTCTATGGGGGCTGCCTGCCTGCATTACATTCTATGGGGGCTGCCTGCCTGCATTACATTCTATGGGGGCTGCCTGCCTGCATTACATTCTATGGGGGGCTGACTGCCTGCATTACATTCTATGGGGGGCTGCCTGCCTGCATTACATTCTATGGGGGGCTGCCTGCCTGCATTACATTCTATGGGGGCTGCCTGCATTACATTCTATGGGGGCTGCCTGCCTGCATTACATTCTATGGGGGCTGCCTGCCTGCATTACATTCTATGGGGGCTGCCTGCCTGCATTACATTCTATGGGGGCTGCCTGCCTGCATTACATTCTATGGGGGGCTGCCTGCCTGCATTACATTCTATGGGGGGCTGCCTGCCTGCATTACATTCTATGGGAGCTGCCTGCCTGCATTACATTCTATGGGGGCTGCCTGCCTGCATTACATTTTATGGGGGCTGCCTGCCTGCATTACATTCTATGGGGGCTGTGCTGCATTATATTGTATGGTGGCTGCCTGCATTACATTCTATGGGGCTGGCTGCATTCCATTCCATGGGCCTGTGCTGCATTATATTCTATGGGGCTGGCTGCATTACATTGTATGGTGGCTGTGCTGCATTATGTTGTATGGGGCTGTGCTGCATTATATTCTATGGGGCTGTGCTGCATTATATTCTATGGGGCTGGCTGCATTCCATTCTATGGGCCTGTGCTGCATTATATTCTATGGGGCTGGCTGCATTACATTGTATGGTGGCTGTGCTGCATTATGTTGTATGGGGCTGTGCTGCATTATATTCTATGGGGCTGTGCTGCATTATATTCTATGGGGCTGTGCTGCATTATATTCTATGGGGCTGTGCTGCATTTAATTCTATGGGGCTGGCTGCATTACATTCTATGGGGGCTGTGCTGCATTACATTCTATGGGGCTGTGCTGCATTACATTCTATGGGGACTGTGCTGCATTAAATTCTATGGGGCTGTTCTGTATTACATTCTATGGGGCTGGCTGCATTACATTCTATGGGGGCTGTGCTGTATTACATTCTATGGGGGCTGTGCTGTATTACATTCTATGGGGGCTGTGCTGTATTACATTCTATGGGGGCTGTGCTGTATTACATTCTATGGGGACTGAGCTGTAATGCTGGATACAGCTGTAATTATATGTTATATAGTCGTGTTACACTCCGCTCACTTCTTGTAGCCTACAAGTGTACAAAGATATTATACAGTCACCATGCGACAAGTGGGCCTGTGTGACTTCAAATGCCAGGGCTGAATTTTAGTCCCAGTCCGGCCCTGCATAGATGTTCAGTCTTTTTGTAATTGTTGTGTCAAGAACATGAACATTAGACATGCTAAGACCTTTAGAGACCAAGCAGTAGCTCTTAGGTTCTTACAGTAAAGTTGAAAAACACTCATTGGCAAGTATGAAAATCACATAGATGTGGTCTATTGATTTTTGTGATCTCCAACCCAATGGTGATTACTGAAGAACCATGACAGTGTGCTCATTGCACACTGTCATAATTGATCCATCTGTAGTCTCATAGAATGACTGCAGACTTTTTTTTTTCCTTGAGATTGAACAAATGCTCCAGACCAGCAAACTGCCCAAACTTCTGCTTTTATACTTGTGGTCACACTCAATGCTAAATAATAAATCAATGGCATTTCATTACTGGCACTTACCCTCTGAATCCCTCTGCAAGCTGTAAGGGTGTACTTATTTTTCACACATTGATTCTGTATTTTGACCTAGGTTTTAGTAAATAAATAATGACACCTGTAATTGTCATGTATTGTTCATCTGGGGGACGCTTTTACCTAATTTTAAGACCTCCTAAGGTAAGGACCAGATGTTTTTACTGCTTCCCGATATGTAAAACAATAAAATTACAAAGGGGTGTACTTATTTTGTCTTATGACGGTATATATATATATATATATATATATATATATATAGTGATTACTAATAATTGTGCACTATTTGCAGCCTGTAGACCTGGTGCTCGGGTGTAGGTGCCTTCCTGAACTTGAGGGTAATTTACAGGAAACCGAACTCATGTATTATTATAAATGTGGCGACCTCGTTTCAGCCGCAGCCTTGTAAAGAATAACTGACACGTAAATCCCACGCTCAATGTTCTCACCCACAGAACCCACACGACAGGAAAAAACAGCTGCAGTCACTGGCGGAAACTGCAGGTGTGTGAGGCAGCGGCACGGACTGTTCCTACAAGTCCCCATATCTCGCTGCATGTGGAAACTTTCACCTCCATAAACATCTCACATTTACATTGTCTGCAGCTCTATTCTCCAAGTGATGGAATTTTCCACCTTCGGACGAGATTTGCTCTCGTTTTATAATGGCCGCCTACATGCAGAGCGTCGCCTGCTGATGATATTTGGGCCTTTGTGTCTGAGTCAACTCTGTCTGGATCATGTAGGTGAAAATAATTTGCAAATGTCCCCTCTGTGCCCCCCCCCCCCTACAATATGAAGCCCCTCCAATGCCTCCCAAGACAATATCATGCATCCACACAATATAAAGCCCTTCTAATGTCTCCACCTTCATTATGAAGCCCTAACACAGCATCATACCCCCCATTGCCCCCACACACAGAATGAGGGTTCTATTCCGAAGAGGCAACCTGATAAATAGGTACTACATTGAAGGGAGACAGGAGTCAAGCAAATTTACCAATTCTCCCTGAGTCAGCAGTTGACGTAGTGAGACAAAATAGCCATCCATGAAAATGTAGAGGCTCTGTAATTGGAACAAGTGATTAAATCCTTTAATGAGCATTAGGCCCGGCCACAAAGGTAGTTGAATTTTTTTGTAAGGCCCACTACTCATACAAACATAGCTGCAGAGTCTTTTGTGCACAGTACTCCCACTGAAGCTGATAAAATTCACCCACAGAGCCTGTTTCCACATTTCCCCCACAGAAGCTGATAACAAATCTCAATTTCACCCTCAGAGCATGTTTTCACATTCCGCTCAGAGAAGCTGATTAAAAATTTCACACCCAGACAATAGGGCACAGTACTCCCCCAGGCAGAGCTGCAAAGCACACACAACATCTTAAAGGCACAGTACTCCCACAGATAGGTGTTAAAGAATACACACAGTGGCTTTGGCACAGTATAATCACAGACACAGGTGCAGAGTACACATACAGAATGTTTTTTTGGAAAACTGCGCACACACAAAACCTAATACTGTGCCTCACTACAGCTGAGTCCTGTCCCTAAGCTAAGAAGAGCAAAAATAAAAAATAATAATCTTGAACCAGAAGAAAAGTTCCAAGTAGAGGATGAGGTATTTGTGGCGGTATAGGTGGAAGAGGCAGGGCAGCATGGTGGCTCAGTGGCTAGCAGTGCAGCAAAATACGGGTGCTTCTCACAAAATTAGAATATCATTAAAAAGTTAATTTATTTCAGTTCTTCAATACAAAAAGTGAATCTCATATATTCTATAGAGTCATTACACACAGAGTGATCTATTTCAAGTGTTTATTTCTGTTAATGTTGATGATTATTGATTACAGCCAATGAAAACCCAACAATTATTATCTCAGTAAATTAGAATAATTTACAAAAAACACCTGCAAAGGCTTCCTAAGTGTTTATAAAGTTTCCTTAGTCTGTTTCAGTAGCTCCACAATCATGGGGAAGACTGCTGACTTTACATATGTCCAGAAGGCAGTCATTGATACACTCCACAAGGAGTGGAAGCCACAAAAGGTCACAAAAGAAGCCGTCCTGTAGCCGAGGTCAGGATCCTATGAGACCAGTGTCTGTATGCCCTCATATCAGTTAATCCAAGGTGGGAAACATGAAAACCCCATTATAAAATCTTGAAGGGGAAGGGGAAAAAGAGAGAAACAAATGAACCAGAGGGTGCACTTTCTTCATGAGATTGGTAATATTCTACTTCCCTCTCTTTCTGCTGGTTTCCTCCTTTCCAGTCCCCTCTTTGGGGTCTTGTCCAGGCAAGAGTATTTTTTTAGGGCTACCTGCATACATTCAGGGAGCTGTACCCATATGTTGGCCTTGATACACATCTGTTAGCTGTGTTTATTTTCTTCTATTTAGCTCTGCAAAAGAGCTGTGCAAATAGTGGCCCAGAGAAAGGGATAGACAGAGACCAATATCTAAGGCATGGGAGCGAATGCTGGGGCCATTATACAACATGGGAGCTAATATGGGGGCATTATACAGTGTGGGAGATAATGCAGGGGGCCGTTATACAGTTTGAAGGCTGGTGTCAGGCCATCATACAGTGTAGGGGCCATAATTGAGTGTGGGGACTACTGTGGGGGCCATAATAAAGTGTGGGGACTACTGTGGGCGCCTGTAAAGAGTTTGGGGCTACTGTGAAGGCACAAAGGAGACATTTTACTATGTAAAGACACAGTAGTGGCATTACATTTGAAGCAGTATGAGGAGCATTGGTTTTGTAGTAAGTGCAGTAATAGGGACACATATGGCAGCAGCGGCTCAGTATTGGGGTATCAGGTGCAGTAATAGGGACACATATGGCAGCAGCGGCTCAGTATTGGGGTATCAGGTGCAGTAATAGGGACACATATGGCAGCAGCGGCTCAGTATTGGGGTATCAGGGGCAGTAATAGGGGCACATACGGCAGCAGCGGCTCAGTATTGGGGTATCAGGGGCAGTAATAGGGTCACATTCGGCAGCAGCGGCTCAGTATTGGGGTATCAGGTACAGTAATAGGGACACATATGGCAGCAGTGGCTCAGTATTGGGGTATCAGGTGCAGTAATAGGGACACATACGGCAGCAGTGGCTCAGTATTGGGGTATCAGGTGCAGTAATAAGGACACATACGGCAGCAGCGGCTCAGTATTGGGGTATCAGGTGCAGTAATAGGGACACATACGGCAGCAGTGGCTCAGTATTGGGGTATCAGGTGCAGTAATAAGGACACATACGGCAGCAGCGGCTCAGTATTGGGGTATCAGGGGCGGTAATAGGGACACATACGGCAGCAGCTCAGTATTGGGGTATCAGGGGCAGTAATAGGGACACATACGGCAGCAGCGGCTCAGTATTGGGGTATCAGGTGCAGTAATAGGGACACATATGGCAGCAGCGGCTCAGTATTGGGGTATCAGGTGCAGTAATAGGGACACATATGGCAGCAGCGGCTCAGTATTGGGGTATCAGGGGCAGTAATAGGGGCACATACGGCAGCAGCGGCTCAGTATTGGGGTATCAGGGGCAGTAATAGGGTCACATTCGGCAGCAGCGGCTCAGTATTGGGGTATCAGGTACAGTAATAGGGACACATATGGCAGCAGTGGCTCAGTATTGGGGTATCAGGTGCAGTAATAGGGACACATACGGCAGCAGTGGCTCAGTATTGGGGTATCAGGTGCAGTAATAAGGACACATACGGCAGCAGCGGCTCAGTATTGGGGTATCAGGTGCAGTAATAGGGACACATACGGCAGCAGTGGCTCAGTATTGGGGTATCAGGTGCAGTAATAAGGACACATACGGCAGCAGCGGCTCAGTATTGGGGTATCAGGGGCGGTAATAGGGACACATACGGCAGCAGCTCAGTATTGGGGTATCAGGGGCAGTAATAGGGACACATACGGCAGCAGCGGCTCAGTATTGGGGTATCAGGTGCAGTAATAGGGACACATATGGCAGCAGCGGCTCAGTATTGGGGTATCAGGTGCAGTAATAGGGTCACATACGGCAGCAGTGGCTCAGTATTGGGGTATCAGGTGCAGTAATAGGGACACATACGGCAGCAGTGGCTCAGTATTGGGGTATCAGGTGCAGTAATAAGGACACATACGGCAGCAGCGGCTCAGTATTGGGGTATCAGGTGCAGTAATAGGGACACATACGGCAGCAGTGGCTCAGTATTGGGGTATCAGGTGCAGTAATAAGGACACATACGGCAGCAGCGGCTCAGTATTGGGGTATCAGGGGCGGTAATAGGGACACATACGGCAGCAGCTCAGTATTGGGGTATCAGGGGCAGTAATAGGGACACATACGGCAGCAGCGGCTCAGTATTGGGGTATCAGGTGCAGTAATAGGGACACATACGGCAGCAGCGGCTCAGTATTGGGGTATCAGGTGCAGTAATAGGGACACATACGGCAGCAGTGGCTCAGTATTGGGGTATCAGGGGCAGTAATAGGGACACATACGGCAGCAGTGGCTCAGTATTGGGGTATCAGGTGGAGTAATAGTGTCACATATGGCAACAGTGGCTCAGTGTTGGGGTATCAGGTGCAGTAATAGGGACACATACGGCAGCAGCGGCTCAGTATTGGGGTATCAGGTGGAGTAATAGTGTCACATATGGCAACAGTGGCTCAGTATTGGGGTATCAGGTGCAGTAATAGGGACACATACGGCAGCAGTGGCTCAGTATTGGGGTATCAGGTGCAGTAATAAGGACACATACGGCAGCAGCGGCTCAGTATTGGGGTATCAGGGGCGGTAATAGGGACACATACGGCAGCAGCTCAGTATTGGGGTATCAGGGGCAGTAATAGGGACACATACGGCAGCAGCGGCTCAGTATTGGGGTATCAGCAGGATGAGGAGGTTGTGCAAGTTAGAAATAGATGAGGACGATGCTGGAAATGTGAGAAGTGAAATGTGTCTTTGTTGTAATCGCTGAAACCGAGTCATGGCCGGAGAAGTTGTAATGTCGGTCTGGGCCAGATGGAAGAGATGGGAAAGTGAACGATTCCATCAGAAAGAACGTCAGCTGTAAGTCACCATCTATAACTGTACTGTAATCAGTTGTATGCTTTACAGCACAGGTATCTATAAACTATATGGTCACAATATGCCGGTAATATCAGCGTTGATCTTTGTGGAGATTTTTTTTAGTTACAACAGGATCAACTACTGAGGTTCTCCTACATCCACTCTTACTGTAGGGTGCATCACTATAGTTGTAATCAGGGGTTAGGGGCCCACTCAGATGTTTTGCTCCCACTGAGCTGAACCCATAGCTTCGCCTCTGCCACCAAGTTTAGCACATCCGCCAGGCAAGGGATGTGCGTAAACTGGCTAGGCCCAGAGATGCTATGAGATTTCACCCGTTATCGCACACCACCTGGCCGAGCTTGAGGTTCACTGGCAGCGATCACTCGTCTGTCTCCTGTTTGATCCCAGTCCACAGCTCCTGCGCGTTGTGGGAATTGCCAACAAACAAAGGAGTTTCCCTATCGATGTGCTCAAGTTGGTGGTGCAGGTGTTCCTGTGACCGAATGAGGAGGCGGTGGAGGAAGAAGCGTAGGAGGAGGAGGGAACCTGGACAGATAAAAGCCCAGCAACCCTAGGTGGTGGTAGGATATGAGGTAGAACGCCTTCCGCCTCTGTCCCAGCCACCACTACATTTACTTAGTGGACAGTTAGAGAGATGTAACATCCCTGGCCATGCTTACTGGTCCATGTATTGGTGGTTATGTGGACATTGCCACTGATGGAGTTGCGCAGTGCACCCCTGATTTGCTCTGCAACATGCCACCACCATTAATTTCTAAATCTGTCCATCTCCATAAGTCCGAATGGATGCATTTCAAAGGCCTGTAATTTGGATATGCTGTCATTCAGGACCATGACTCATGGGTGGCTAGGGGGGGGGGGGGGTAACTCCTCTTTCTCTCATTTATTTGGGGGATGGAATGCTGAACATTTCCATGGGACGGTGTGGAGATGCTCGGTGACACTGATGGTGGTGATGCTGTCACAACCTCTCTTTGCCGGGAGGTAGGTGCCCTGTTGATTATGAGCGTGGGGTAGAGGCTGAGACCACAGCAGAAGAGGGAGCAGGAGGAGGCTCAGATCTGTCATGCTTTTTAAGGTGTGTACTCCACTGTACCTTGTGCTTAGAATTCAGATGCCTCGTTATACAGGTGGTGCTCAGGTTCAGAACATTTATGACGCACTTCAAGGTATGACAAAACAGCGTGCAAACCACCTGTCGCTTGTCGGCAGCATATTCCCAGAAGAGATGCCATGCCAGGGAGCTCTTTTGAGCTGTCATTGGTGTGCTGATTTCAGCAGGGCGGTGGGCAGTAGCAGCTGATGTATTGGTTAGGGGTTGCTCACTGTGCCTTTGCACCCCACTCCCTCTTTTGCTGTGCTGCTGTGGCAGCGTGGCCACCTCCTCTTCCTCCGATCTGCACATGTCACTAGGATGGCTTCCACTCCATGTTGGGTTTAGGACCTCATGATACCCCGCATCATCTTCCACAGACTCCTCAACTCTGCCCTCCTTGCCAGTCTGCACACTGCAGAAAGACACTGCAGTTGGCAACTCAGTTTCGTCATCATATGACATGTCCTGCGGTGGTCCACTGTCCGTGTGCAGTAGCCCTCCCATGTACTCATCCTCCAACCTATCAATTGGTTGGGCATCAGTGCACACAGTCTCTTCCACTTTGGGGGCAGGGGCAGATGGATGGGCCATGAAACTGTAGCGCCCCCACTGTCGCAGGGCCGAGGGGTACCTGGTACCGGGCCTCTGAGTCTCTGCTCTGGGATTGTCACAGTGGCTAGACCCGGTCCGTGACCCTGCTGAGGGGCGTACAATAATAGATGTGGATGGTGGTGGTGGTGCGGTGCAGTAAATAACGAGGACACCAGGTTGCAGTCTCTTTACCTCTTTACTGAAGGCTTCTGGGTCCTCAGTCCGGAATACGGTTAGCCGGGCTGCGCAAGTCCGGCCGGTCCGATGGCACCTCCAGAGTTCCCTTCGCAGGTGGAAATCTGTGCCTTCCTTCTAGCGCTTATGTGTTGTGGTCCTCCCCTGCTGTGCTTACGGGATAGTCCCCACAACTGTTGTGTCTGTTTCTCGTGTTCCCTCACAACTCGATTCTGATGTTCTTCTTCTTCTTCTCGTCCCCCAGATCTTATGGTAGGACGCACCCGTATGACGGGAAGGCTCGGAGCTCTTCCGGGACCCTAGAGTCGCCCCTCTCCACAAGTTGCCCCCTATGTCTGCGTAGGTGATGTAGGTGAGACAGCTAGCCTATAGCTCTCTGCCCTGCCGTTGGTTTGAAGTAATGCTTAGAGCCCTGTACTTCCTCGGCGTTCCGGCCACCGGTTATTTACGCCTCAGTAGGATGTTGCCTCGGTCTAACAGCACGACTCCTACTGGTATTCTCCCTGTTGCGTTGATCTCGTTTCTCACTCAGCACAATAAATCTCGCTTCTTGTCCTTTCTTAGGGCACCGCCGCTATGAAGTGAATCTTCCCCTACAACACCCTCTGCCACAAGGTGTTGCCTGGTTCCAACCCAGTCAGCGTTCTCTCTAACTTCCTGCCTAACCCCCAGTTTTACCAGACTGTGAGGAGTGGCCTAATGAATAGTACCCTTAGCTCCCCCTGGAGGCCAGACTGTGAAATGTATTGGTGTATGTGATACCTGGTCAGATGAACTCCTTCAGTGCCATCAGACGTACCATAGCTCCCCATAGCGGCGGAGCCACAGTACTGCAACGACCAGGACTTTGGGGCGCTGCAGAACCACAGCCAGATGAGTCATCAAAAAGCAGAAGAGACTGCGGCATGACTGGGAGCTCAGACTGCTTGGCTGGTTTGCAAGGGGGTGAGATGGAAACCGGATGACCTTGCTCCTCAGGAGCCAACTGTGCACTTTCTGCAGTGGACCGGGTGGAAGGTAATGCAAAGGAACTGGAGCCAATCTCAGTTATCCAATCTAACAACACTTCAACATTTTGTGGCAGCGGTATTTGGGCCTACGAAAGGACACATAATGTCCAGTCACCTGTGTGCACCAGAGGAAGATGTTGTATTTGGGCACGTAGCAGGTACAGAACGACCACGTCCTCTCCCTACATCAGCTACACCACCGTCATCATCTACACCAGCCAGGGCCGGACTGGGACTAAAATTCAGCCCTGGCATTTGAAGTCACACAGGCCCACTTGTCACATGGTGACTGTATAATATCTTTGTACACTTGTAGGCTACAAGAAGTGAGGGGAGTGTAACACGACTATATAACATATAATTACAGCTGTATCCAGCATTACAGCTCAGTCCCCATAGAATGTAATACAGCACAGCCCCATAGAATGTAATACAGCACAGCCCCCATAGAATGTAATGCAGCCAGCCCCATAGAATGTAATACAGAACAGCCCCATAGAATTTAATGCAGCACAGTCCCCATAGAATGTAATGCAGCACAGCCCCCATAGAATGTAATGCAGCCAGCCCCATAGAATGTAATGCAGCACAGCCCCCATAGAATGTAATGCAGCCAGCCCCATAGAATTAAATGCAGCACAGCCCCATAGAATATAATGCAGCACAGCCCCATAGAATATAATGCAGCACAGCCCCATACAATATAATGCAGCACAGCCACCATACAATGTAATGCAGCCAGCCCCATAGAATATAATGCAGCACAGGCCCATAGAATGGAATGCAGCCAGCCCCATAGAATATAATGCAGCACAGGCCCATGGAATGGAATGCAGCCAGCCCCCATAGAATGTAATGCAGGCAGGCAGCCCCCATAGAATGTAATGCAGGCAGGCAGCCCTCATAGAATGTAATGCAGGCAGGCAGCCCCCATAGAATGTAATGCAGGCAGGCAGCCCCCATAGAATGTAATGCAGGCAGGCAGCCCCCCATAGAATGTAATGCATGCAGGCAGCCCCCATAGAATGTAATGCAGGCAGGCAGCCCCCATAGAATGTAATGCAGGCAGGCAGCCCCCATAGAATGTAATGCAGGCAGGCAGCCCCCATAGAATGTAATGCAGGCAGGCAGCCCCCCATAGAATGTAATGCAGGCAGGCAGCCCCCCATAGAATGTAATGCAGGCAGGCAGCCCCCATAAAATGTAATGCAGGCAGGCAGCCCCCATAGAATGTAATGCAGGCAGGCAGCCCCCATAGAATGTAATGCAGGCAGGCAGCCCCCCATAGAATGTAATGCAGGCAGGCAGCCCCCCATAGAATGTAATGCAGGCAGGCAGCCCCCATAGAATGTAATGCAGGCAGGCAGCCCCCATAGAATGTAATGCAGGCAGGCAGCCCCCATAGAATGTAATGCAGGCAGGCAGCCCCCATAGAATGTAATGCAGGCAGGCAGCCCCCATAGAATGTAATGCAGGCAGGCAGCCCCCCATAGAATGTAATGCAGGCAGGCAGCCCCCCATAGAATGTAATGCAGGCAGGCAGCCCCCATAGAATGTAATGCAGGCAGGCAGCCCCCATAGAATGTAATGCAGGCAGGCAGCCCCCATAGAATGTAATGCAGGCAGGCAGCCCCCATAGAATGTAATGCAGGCAGGCAGCCCCCATAGAATGTAATGCAGGCAGGCAGCCCCCCATAGAATGTAATGCAGGCAGGCAGCCCCCCATAGAATGTAATGCAGGCAGGCAGCCCCCATAGAATGTAATGCAGGCAGGCAGCCCCCATAGAATGTAATGCAGGCAGGCAGCCCCCATAGAAAGTAATACAGGCAGGCAGCCCCCCCCCCCCCCCCCCCCCAATAGGTCCACAATCCAGTCATCACTCATTGATAAAAAAAACAAACACTCTACTCACCTCTCTCCTCGTGCCCCGCGCTGCTCTGGCTCTGGTCTCAGCAGTCGCAGTCTGCCCGCCCGGTCACACAGCAGGTGCGCGATGATATGACGTCATCGCGCACCCGCAGTGTCAGCGGCAGGCAGAGCGGGGAATGATGGGAGAGGAAGCGTCAGCAGACGCTCTCTCCTCCATCATTGCATTCAACTGTACCGGCGTCTATGACGCCGGTATAGTTGAATGCGGGGCCGGGAGTGTGCCGACAGCGTGGGGAGTGTGCCGACAGCGTGGGGAGTGTGCCGACAGCGACACACTCGAGCGGCCCACTACTGCCATCGGCCCTTCTGGCATTTGCCAGAACTGCCCTATGGCCAGTCCGGCCCTGACACCAGCGCAATGAACAATGTGTATGATTTGATGCTCTTCTCATTTTTAAAAGTGGTTTTTCTGCACACCACTCGCAAAGAGATGGTGGAAGAGTAGATTTATTTATCTACAACAATACTAGAAAACACGCAGCGGTCCAGAAAAAAATATTTCTTTGGCCTAGAGATGCCAAAGAGAAGGCTGATGTCATTTATTTATCTGCATAGAAGTTAATCAGCCGCACTCGCAGAAATGTAGCAAATAATGTCTGTTTTTATTATATATGAAATAGTCATTCGCCACAGTGTTCGATATTATAATTCGTGATGATGGGTAAGGCAATAAGTTAGGTTATTTGCAACACTTCTAGAAAACACATAGCGGCTTAAAGGCACATTACTCCCACAGGTGAGGGGTGCAGAGTATACACAGCAGCTTAAGGGAACAGTACTCTCACAGGCAGGGGATGCAGAGTATACATAGCGGATTTTAGCACAGTACTCCCACATATATGGATTGCAGAGCACACAGAACTTTTTTTGCAGAGTGTGCAGTCAGTATTTGTCCCTCACACCAGCTGTGTATTATCCCTACATTAATGAGGGCAGAATGGCGACAGCACTCGGGATCCGGCCTTTATACAGGACAGGTCACATGCTGCAGCGGCCAATCACAGCCATGGCTGTGATGGCTTTGGAAGTGCCCACAGTCCAAAAGCTTGTTGATTGGCTGTGCTGCAGCCTTTCAACAAGCTTTATTAGACTGGCGAACCCGAATCAGAAAACAGATGTACATTAAAAAGTCTGTGTTTGGGGTTCGTTACTGGACACTAGGTCTCTGGTACGAACCCCGAACTTAACAGTCTGGGTTCACTCATCCATATTCATGATCACATTCAAATGGTGGTGTCTTCTGCTGGATCTATGGCATCTATTATTGGGTCACATTCCGGGCTCACTAGATACCCCTGAATCATCCCATATGGTATTCTACATTTACTGTGTAATGCAGCAATAACTAGGTCTGGAGGAAATAACATGGTGTCTGGGCTTCGCCCCAGGTGTGAGGTTGTAGGGTGTAGATTTGGGTCACAGTTGTGTGCGGTGACCTAATACACAACACACAGCTGAGAACAGACGCACGTCATGTAGGCGTACACCCGCATACTGGTTCAGTCACCACATCCGACATCTCGGGCCCCATGTGCTCTGAGCTGAGTCCCATATGTGGTTTATTATAGCAGGTGTAACAAAATATAGCAGTATAGATGCAGGTACAGAGCATAGCGCAGCGCACAGCGACCCCAGGGGAAAGTGCGTGTACACTGTAATAATACACAATAATGAGCATGATAACAATGTGCAGTCATTAAAGCCAGACATACTCATACTGTAAACGGAGTCAGGAGATTAAAGGGCACATTTGTCCATCAGCCTTACATGAGGACACCAGTATTAGGGCAGGTGCAGACCACTGTATTTTCAGTCCAAGTGTGATCCGACAACGCATAACCAATGCTAGGGGGCTTGGACATGTCCGTTTTTTTCCTTGGACCAGCTCGGTCTAAGAAAACAATCGCTGCATGCCCGAGTTTGATCTGATATTCGGGCATGCAAGTAAATGAGTGTGTGGAAACCATCGGACTGCAATCAGATGACATATGAGTGCAGTCTAATTTCCATGGACTGACAGTATGGAGAAGATTGAGAATTTTTTTCCTCCATCTTCTTCTCATCCAAGAGAATCTGATCACACCGTGCTGGCCCTTTGATGAGTGTTTGATTAGAGTGTGTTTTACATCGTCTTGATTCTCTCGGAAGACAAAACATACGGTTTTCTGCACCTGCCCTTTGAAAGACACCCCATAGCGGCAGAGGGGCCTCTTATATAGTTTATTTTGAGGTCCAGAAGCATCAAGTTATTCCAGTAAAACCTGCTGTATATACGTAGCGGCCTCCGGACTGTCTTCCAACAGCAGATGGGGTGAGGTGGGTTTGGGCAAATTGAACTTGTCCATACTCAGTTCTTTTTTGCTTTGGAAGATAAGTGGCAGCTTGAGGTATCGGAGAATAACATATCCTCTTCCTTCCGTTGACATGAACACACTGGTTGTTCTCAAATTACCATATTACTCAAGACTCCAGTCCACCAAGGCCAAAGTGGCAGTAAGCGAAGGTCAAAGAGGTTTGGTGGATCCAGATCTTTTCTGTTACTTCTCTTCAAGTTCAATAAACTATTACAACACCCTGTGTCTTTATTTCATTAAAATATTTTATTCCTAATGTGTGTGTGTTTTATTAACCCTTTTCTACTATTGGATTAATAATGGATAGGTGTCATAATTGACGCCTCTCTATTATTAATCTGGCTTAATGTCACCTTACAATAGCAAGGTGGCATTAACCCTTCATTACCCCATATCCCACCGCTACAGGGAGTGGGAAGAGAGTGGCCAAGTGCCAGAATAGGCGCATCTTCCAGATGTGCCTTTTCTGGGGTGGCTGGGGGCAGATGTTTGTAGCCAGGGGGCCAATAACCATGGACCCTCTCTAGGCTATTAATATCTGCCCTCAGTCACTGGCTTTACCACTCTGGCGGAGAAAATTGCGCGGGAGCCCACGCCAGTTTTTTCCGTGATTTAACCCTTTATTTTAACAGCTACAGCGCCCCCAAATTTTACACACAGACACTTCTAACATTAGTAGTGTGGAATATGTAATAAAATAAGGGATATGAGATGGTTTACTGTATGTAATCATGTCTCATATCATGTCGGATTTGTGAAGGAGATAGCAAAAGCCGGCAATTGAATTACCGGCTTTTAAGCTATCTAGCCCTGTATGAAATATAAATATATACAGTATATGTGTCTCACTGACATATATATATACATATATATACCTATACTATGTGTAGACATTTATTCTATCTATTCTATTCTAACCTGTCAATGTGATTTTACTGTACACCGCGCTGAATTTCCAGCTTTTCAAAGGACACCGATGCATAAAAATCGGACAGCACTCGCATGGTCCGTGTGCTGTGCGATTTTTTTCTTGCACCAATTGACTTACATTGGCGAGTCTCGTCTGAGAATCGCAGCAATACGCAGCATGATTCGATTTTTTTTCTCAGTCCGATTTCAGCTGAGAAAAAAATCGCAGATGAGATGTCACCCATTGAATAACATTGGTCCGAGTCAAATCCGATTTTTTATCGGATTGCACTCGTCCGTTTTTCTCGCAAGTGGAAATGAGCCCAGAATATCCCCCACCGCGATGCTATGTCTCATTCTCAGATGGATTGTATTGCATTCTGAAAGAAAAAAAAAAAAATAGGAGGCAAGAACAAAAAGATTTCTGTCTGGCAAGCACTACAACAGCAGAAAAACAGACCTGGACTCAGACTGCAAATCCATCTGCACTCGATCTGTTGTGGGTAAGCAAAAATGTACAAAACGGAACAAGAGGTTTTTAATTAAAGGCTAATCTGGGACTATGCAGGACATTACTGCTAACATCATGCTGATTGACAGCTGGCTCATCATTGCCTAACTGTGGAGAGTCGGCTATCAATCAGCATGACATAAACAGTAACGCTCCATCTACAGAGCAGCCCGGAAGAAGAAGAGCTGCTCTGTTGACGTGCAGCAGCTGAAATGCCGGCAGGAGAGGTCAGCGACTGCTCTGAGCCGACACCGGGTTGAATAAGTGGGTAGTTGTCTCTGTTAGCAACTACTTGGATGTTATTTTTTAGGCCCATAGTAAAAAAATTAAAATAAAATGGTCCTGGAGACACCCTTTAACTATGGTTCATAAACTTAAAGGACCCTTTCTCCAGGTGCACACTGTTCCTGAGCCTCCCAGCTTTCTGCTGGCCAGGGAGTGAGGACAGTGCACTCCTGACTGATTGACAGTTCAGGCCAGTGACAGTGCGCTCTATCATGCAGTTAGTAGAAGCCGCTCGGCCTCGACAGCATTAGAGGAAACAGAGAATATTAAATAGAGAGAAGATTTAATAAGATTTGTTTATTTTTACAAGCACTTATCCAAATCACCCATTAGATAATTAGAGAACATCGCTTTACTAGAGATACAGTAGAAGGCTCTGACATTTTTCTTAATGTTGCAATGCTTTATTATTGGAGGGACTTTGAGGATAGATACTTAGAACTGTCACTGGAGATGTTTTTCTCCCTGAAGGAGATAGATCTTGATATTTGTCCCATGTATTGCCCGTTGACTCTGTACACCAGCAAGTTCTCCATAATGGGAACCAGTAGCTTCCAGAGGTCGAGCGTAAGACATGATTTCCAGAAATTTCCTAATAAATCCTTTCCCTCTACATCTGATTTTCTCCGGGCGATTGTGGAGACGGACAGATATAGAGGGTGGTCCACCCTTGTTTTTATACTTTTACACTGATTTTTTATAGTTTTATGTTGACGTTTTTACTTTTTGCTACTTTGTATCATCACATCTGTGAGAGCGATTGATGCTGGTTTTTCTTATCGTTATTGGAGACTGAGGTTACATCAAAGCCTCCAGGGTCTTTGTGTCACCGTGCATCACTGGAGGCGCAGAAATAAACTCCCTGATGTCTGTGGGCAGGAGACTCGATCCTCAGAGAGCTGTGCTTGTCCGCCTGTGTCCTGTCCATCTTGTAGCCCACCTTGTAGCCGTCCTCATAGGTGGGCTCGTTTTTCCTGAGCATAGAGGCGATCAGCTTCAGCCCCTGGCCCCGGCTGTGATAATACCAGAACATCCATTCATGGTCCGTCGTCAGCTGTGTACAGTTCAGCGTCACCTCAGAGCCCACCTTCTCTATGAGGAGCTGAGAGTCTTGAGTGATGGTGACTTTTTGGGTCAGACCTGCGGAGAAGGAAAAATGTTATATATTGAGATCCACCATCAGTATCTGATGGGTGTAATATTCATGGCTTAATTAGTGAGCGTGTGGGCGACCATAGATGGGACATCGGATGACACAAACGATGGAGATATTGATGGTTCATCATTATAACTGATGGATCTGTGATGCTTAAAGTGTCCGTCCCAATGGATCCAGATGTGAGGTGCCCTCACAGTTTATTCTGGGAATCTTTGTAGCTCATGCTTCTCCGGGGTGCACAGATTTATCACTGACTCTCTCCGCCCTGATACTTACCGAGTGGAAGGAAGACACAGAATAGGATCATGTGTATGGACGCCATGACGGTGGGGGACATCTATCTGTGACTTGTGAAGAGGAGATCAGCGTCGTTCTCAGGAAGTGAAATGCTCCTCCTGGTTTGTGTGTTTCAGCTGCTCAATAAGAAGAAAAGTTGTCGTCTGCAGATGCAGTGATTATTCTACATAAACAGATCATGTGTATTCACTATTCAGGATTGATCTTTCATACTATCAGCTTTTCTATTATCCATCTAAAAAAGCAAAGAAAGTGGGCAGCAGACAATAGCAAATTCCAAAAATCTAGTATATTCATTCGTCAATATGAACAGGTGGCAACATTTCAGCTCAAGAGCGAGTGAGACTTTGTCAAGCACTTGCTCTTGAGTCGAAAACACATGTTCCCATCGGCCAATAAATACATCATTTTTTTTAGCATGGAATTTTCTATTGAGTGCTATCCACTTTCTTTGCTTTTTTATGTACCATACAATGGTGGATTACAACCTGTGGGCCAACGTCTAGATCTTCATTTTTGCTTCTGCTGCTTCATATTTTTGTTTTTATCTATCTATCTAACTATTATGTATCTATTTATCTATCTATTACGTATCTATGATCTATCATCAAGTCTTTCGAGAGGAGATATGTGTCACTGAGGTTGATAGCCTCGGTGATGTAAAACCCCCAAAACAGGCTCCAGCACAATTAGTGCTGAAAGGGTTAAAAGGGCGCAGCAAGGGTTCATGTTACAGTTTCATCACTCACTGTGGCCAAGGAACGCTGTGAATGACAGTTCAGCCACCCTTTAGGATCTCGAATGTGCTGAACTGTCAGTTTTGTGAGTGACAGCCCAGTCCTTCAATCTGAGACTGGGGCATGCTGGGCTGTCAGCATTTTGATTGACAGCCCTGCAGCTTAATTTGGCCTAGCCTGCAGGCGTTCCTTCAGGTGTCTTCAGTTCATGACAATTTGCTATCTATTTAGCTGGCTGACTATGAGCAGACCATTGTCAGCTGTAGCTTTACTCTGTTATATGTGTGCTTTGCTCTGTGTCTGATTCCCTGATCTTGCTGCCCGACCTTGGATTTGTTGTGACTATTCGTGTGTGTTATCCCTTTTGCTTTTGACACTCTCTGAACTCAGGACTTGGCCTCTGACTATCTGATTTTCTTATGCCTTTATCTGGATGTATCCTCCTGGCATTGGACCCCGGACTGTTACTTGACGATGCCTTTGTCATGCCCCTCTGTACTATAAGCCCTGCGAGTATCTGACCGTGGGTCTCCTTACTACCCCGTCTTACAGCTTTCCTGTGAGTGGTAACTTAGTGTCACAGTTCGGTTTTTAGGCGCAGTCAAAAAGAAATGGGTGAAGCTGGCTGCTCTGATATCTCCACCCTTGGGTGTGGTATGGTCTATATAAATCAGCTAGGCTGTCTCATTAGAGTCTGCGTGTGGAGGGTGAAGGACCTTGTTTGAATTGCCAATTGTTTGTACAGCCTCTGACAGAGGCTGTGGGTGCAGGACTGATAGCTAAATGGGTGAACACGTGCTGTAGAGTTACCATCAGGGCACTACTGCCCTTACTGTTGTATGAGGCCCGGTGAGCAGAAGCAAAGAGGAGGGCCCGCATTGGGTCCAGGCACCCTCTCTTTTGCTTCTGTTCATCGGGCCCCAGGGTATAATAATGTAATGTGCGGCCATCGGCAGTGCACGTCAGCGCAGGGAGCTTTCCTGGAGCTCCATGGTAAGGCCTCAAATCACAATGGCTGCACAACTCCAGGGGAGCTCCCTCCACTTCTTCTGTGATGTGCTATTGTCAGGTGAAGGCACCTAATAAAATAAATTAAATGGGTGTGGGGGAGCAAATGATGATGTATTGAGGGTGCAATGGGGGAGCACAAATAGTGATGAATTGGGGACATGGGACAGAAAATGATGAATTGAGATTGGGGGGTGGGGAACAATAAATGATTATAATTAATCTATAATCTATCTGTTATCTATTATCTACCTATCATCTATCTATTATTTATCTATCTATTATCTATCTATCTATTGTGTCTACAATCTATCATCTATTATCTATCTACGGTATCTATCTTTTATCATCTATTATCTATCTATTATCTATCTATTATCTATCTATCTATCTATCATCTATCTATCTATCTATTATCTATCTATCATCTATCTATCTATCTATTATCTATCTATCATCTATTATCTATCTATCTATATACCTATTATCTTTCTATCTTATGTCTGTATCTGCGCTGCTCATTTTTCTCCTTATTATTGGAGACTGAGGTTACATCAAAGCCTCCAGGGTCTTTGTGTCACCGTGCATCACTGGAGGCGCAGAAATAAACTCCCTGATGTTTGTGTGTAAGAGACTCGATCCTCAGAGAGCTGTTCTTGTCTGCATTCGTCCTATCCATCTTGTAGCCCGCCTTGTAGCCATCCTCATAGGTGGGCTCGTTTTTCCTGAGCATAGAGGCGATCAGCTTCAGCCCCTGGCCCCGGCTGTGATAATACCAGTACATATTGTCATGGTCCGTCGTCAGCTGTTCACAGTTCAGCACCACCGCAGAGCTCTCCTTTTCAATAAGGAGCTGAGGGGCTTGAGTGATGGTGACTTTTTGGGTCAGACCTGCGGAGAAGGAAGGAACGGCCATTACTAATCTCATACCTCAAACTACAGAACTCAAGGACACGATGTTACACAGTATATTCCTATTCATCCTCAGTATCTGATGGGTGTGATTAGTATGATGAGCATGTGGGCGACCATAGATGGGATATCGGATGACACGGCCGATGGAGATATTGATGATTCATCATTATAACTGATGGATCTGTGATACTAAAAGTGTCCGTCCCAATGGATCCAGATGTGAGATGCCCTCACAGTTTATTTCTGGGAATCTTTGTGGCTCATGCTTCTCCGGGGTGCACAGATTTATCACTGACTCTCTCTGCCCTGATACTTACCGAGTGGAAGGAAGACGCAGAATAGGATCCTGAGTACGGACGCCATGACGGTGGGTGACATCTATTGTGACTTGTGAAGAGGAGATCAGCGTCGTTCTCAGGAAGTGAAATGCTCCTCCCAAGGAAAGTTCTCATCTACTGATAGAGTGCAAAGAAGTAAAAAAGCAAAGAACATGGGCAGCACTCAGCAAACTCCAATAATCTAGTGTATTTATTGGCCCATATCAACCGGTGGCAACTAGTGAAGGGCAAACGTGTTCGGATAAGGTCTTATCTGATCTTGTGTGTTGTCCGAGTATCTTGGCCGTGCTCGTATATTATGTTCGAGTCCCAGCGGTTGCATGATTTGTGGTTGTTAGACATCCTGAACACTTGTGGGGACCCTGTAACAATCAGGCAATCCCCGCATGTGTAACAACCACAAATCATGCAACCGCGGGGACTCGAACATATTACACGAGCACGCCCAAGATACTTGGAGAACACCCGAGTGTGGTCAGATAAGATGTTATCCGAGCACTTTCGCCCATCACTAGTGGCAACGTATCGGCCCAAGAGAAAGCCAAGTGAGCTCTCGTCAAGTGCTCGCTCTTGAGCGGAAAACGTTGCCAAATGGTGACATCGGCCATTAAATAGAACAGATTTTTGCATGGAATTTTCACCTGAGCCCTTCCCAACGTCTTTGCTTTTCTCTGTTCCATGGGTCGGTGGGTTGCAGCCTGTGGACTGACCCCTATACCTGCACTTTTTTCTTTGTGTTGTGAGCCTGCTGCTTTCTGTCATTATCATTGACTGAGGTTACACCAAAGCCACCAGGGTCTTTGTGTCACCGTGCATCACTGGAGGCGCAGAAATAAACCCCCCGATGTCTGTGTGCAGGAGACTCGATCCTCAGGGAGCTGTGCTTGTCCGCATGCGTTCTGTCCATCTTGTAGCCCACCTTGTA
Source organism: Ranitomeya variabilis (assembly GCF_051348905.1). Taxonomy (NCBI): domain Eukaryota; kingdom Metazoa; phylum Chordata; class Amphibia; order Anura; family Dendrobatidae; genus Ranitomeya; species Ranitomeya variabilis. The sequence goes on from NC_135235.1 coordinate 23,658,355, forward strand.
GCCGTCCTCATAGGTGGGCTCATCTTTCCTCAGCATAGAGGCGATCAGCTTCAGCCCCTGCCCCCGGCTGTGATAGTACCAGTACATATAGTCATGGTCCGTCGTCCGCTGTTCACACCTCAGCACCACCTCAGAGCCCACCTTTCTTATGAGTAGTGGGGGAGTCTGGGTAATGGTGACTTTTTCTGTCAGACCTGCAAAGAAGTGATGATAATGAGCCATAAATTAATCATGATAACCTGCGGTTCTCCATCTGCTGTGAAACTGAAGGCATGCTGGGAGTTGTAGTTGTGCAATAGCTGAGGATCTGCAAGTTGGGAATCAGTTACTTAGAGATTAGTGTAACTTGGTAAGTCATTAGTACTTACAGGCTGGGATAAGAACACAGAACAGGAGCCTCAGTATGGGAGACATGCTGGCGGTAAATAAGGCGGTTCTGTTCCATGGAGGTGAAATACCCCTAATATAGGGGTATTAAAGGGGAGTCACATCAGACCTTCTGTAGGTGGAGATCCTGCTGGTGATCTTCTGATTGCTGCAGGACCTGAAGCTGCGACTGCACACTTCTGCCACAGCGGCCACTACAGGAGGCATGCGGTATTACAATACACAAATCTGTAATCGTGTAACAATTCTCTTATTCTCTAATTCTCTTAGAGCATAAAATTTTTTTTTGACTTTCTCCTAACCCTCAGAATCCACCAATTTCCTGGATTTTTTTCAGAATTACAAAAAATGTTAATATTAGCAAATTTGATTTCTTTGATAAATTTGTATCACATTTCATTTGCTTTGTCTCGATTTGCCCATCTCTAGTTTTTATTTTAATTTTTCAATAGCCCCTTTGGGAAACCAATATCAAAACACCCATCGGGGTCTGTGGTGGTCGCCTTTATCTTCGGTTGACAGTATGTGTCTATCTGGTTAGTATACATCTAGTACAACTACATGGGGGTCCTTTCTTTTTTGGAATAATGTGTCTTTATTTCCACTTATTGAAAACTTTTTGTTTCTTCAGGGGTTTTTTTTTTCAACTATTACTTCCCATTTGGGATAACAGTGTTTTTATTTTAGTGTCCATCTTGCTTTGTTATTTCGACATCACTGTTTATATGATATTTTATTATCTGCATTAGTTATATGATCTTTAGGGACCCGACCATCACCCATGTGTCTGTTTTTATGACTTTTTATGCAATTGTAGGTCATAATGGCCATTTATTACTCATAAATTAATAAAAAATATTGCAAATCATGTGCCTGACTTTGTACAGTTGCATGTAAAAGTTTGTGCACCCCTGGTCAAAATGACTGTTATTGTGAACAGTTAAGCAAGTTGAGGATGAAAATGTCTCTAAAAGGCATAAAAAAACAAAAAATGACACATGTCCTTTGTATTATATATTTTCATCTCTTACAGTCTAAAAATTACAAAAAGGAAAACGGGCTGATGCAAAATTTTGTGCACCCTGCATGGTTAGTACCTAGTAGCGACCCTTTTGCAAGTATCACAGCTTGTAAACGCTTTTTGTAGCCAGACAAGAGTCTTTCAATTCTTGTGTGAGGGATTTTCATCCATTCTTCCTTGGAGAATTCCTCCAATTCTGTGAGATTCCTGGGGCGTCTTGCATCCTCTGCTATTTTGAGGTTTAACCACAGATTTTCAATGATGTTCAGATTAGGAGACTGTGAGGGCCATTGTAAAACCTTCATCTTTCGCCGTTTGAGGTCGTCTATTGTGGATTTTGAAGTGTGTTTAGGATCTTTGTCCATTTGTAGAAGAAGCCACCAGGAAGAACCCGGAGCGGTGAAACGCGCGTCGGGGTAACAAGAGCTCAGACCAGACCACTTTATACCAACTCCATAACCTAGTATTCTATACATATCCAGGTAAAAAGCTACATACAGAATCATGAGCTTTCGTGGTGATACAAGGGAAATATTACTGATTTAATATGTATTGTATGATTACTAATATCTAAAATAGTACAGGTAGAGTGGTTTCATGGAGTAGGAATGTATGTGACATATTTTCTAAGGCTGTAATCATGGATATATGGGAATATCTGAATGCACTTGCACTTAATATTTGTCAGTATACTTATTACTTTTCACTATATCAGAATATACTATTATACACGTATTGTCAATCTTTAATGGTCTGTACTTTTTTGAGGTATCCTTGTTTTTATATGTCTTTTTATATGATCTTATCGTTAAAAATATTTTTAAGGTAATCTAAATGAAAATAGCCTTTTTTACATAGTCATGGATCTCTGCCTTATTTGTGATTTCCTTGTCACAGATTTATGGATTTTCAGGTGTTATTGAAGAGCTATGTAGAGTTTTGGGAACACATAGTTATAACTACGTAGTATCTTGTTTCGCAGTCGGTGCTGCCCCCGCATGGTGACTCGATTGTTTTTACTTTTTTGATGACTTGTATTATATTTGTGACGTTCCTGCTCACCCATTGGTGACGCCGTTCATCTCTGATGTGAGTTCTCCGCTTATTAGGAGGGGAGGTTTTATCACGGCCCTCCAGCTCTTCTGTGTCACTGTGTTGGGCTGGAAGCACAGAAATAAACCCCCTGAACTTGGGCCGTCAAAGACTTGATTTTCAGGCCGCTCTGTTTTTTTCCTCTCGTCCTGCTCATCTCATAATGTTCTTTGTAGCCATCTTCATAGTTTGGCTCCTGATCCAGCAACTTGGACACCATGAGCTTCAGTCCCTCGTTGACTTTTTGGTGGTACCAGTACATGTAGTCATGGTCTGTGGTCACCTGCTCACAGTCTATCTCAGCTATCTCAGCTTGGGCACCAGCTCGGGCTATGATGATAACGCTCGGTGTTTGAGTGATGGTGGCCTCCTGGGCTAGACCTGAGAACACAGGGATCATTAATGAGTAAAGTTACCAGGTGGAAAGAGGAGGAACCTCATGAGGCGACGAGCACCCACCAGGACAGCTCTAATTCCCAACATGTGAAGAACTATTTTGTAGGATCCATAAAGTCCCACCTCACCTCTTCTTACGGACCTGAGCCTTAAAATGCTAAAATGATTCTGGCTCTCACCCCAGACCTTCTTTTAGTGATAAAACTTACATTTCTGTCCTATAACTTACAGACTGGGACGAGCAGATAGAGAAAAAGCTGCGGAGGAGACATGGTGACAATAGTGATGGAGAGTCTGGAGCAGCAAACGCCACCAAAGGGGCGGAAGTCAGAAACCTCAGTGCAAAAACATCTGAGTTAACCCTTCACTTTCACAAATGATCATGGGTCTGTTCCCTGGCTGGTAATTGTGAGGCACTAAAGGGCACAAATGTAATGTCAGCGTCATTGCTCTGTATGTGTGTGACTGAGGGTCTACATAAAGACAAAACTGACACTCGGGGTACAGGATAATGACACTGACACTGGGGGTACAGGATAATGACACTGACACTCGGGGTACAGGATAATGACACTGACACTCGGGGTACAGGATAATGACACTGACACTGGGGGTACAGGATAGTGACACTGACACTGGGGGTACAGGATAATGACACTGACACTGGGGGTACAGGATAATGACACTGACACTGGGGGTACAGGATAATGACACTGACACTGGGGGTACAGGATAATGACACTGACACTCGGGGTACAGGATAATGACACTGACACTCGGGGTACAGGATAATGACACTGACACTGGGGGTACAGGATAATGACACTGACACTGGGGGTACAGGATAATGACACTGACACTGGGGGTACAGGATAATGACACTGACACTCGGGGTACAGGATAATGACACTGACACTCGGGGTACAGGATAATGACACTGACACTGGGGGTACAGGATAATGACACTGACACTGGGGGTACAGGATAATGACACTGACACTGGGGGTACAGGATAATGACACTGACACTCGGGGTACAGGATAATGACACTGACACTCGGGGTACAGGATAATGACACTGACACTGGGGGTACAGGATAATGACACTGACACTCGGGGGTACAGGATAATGACACTGACACTGGGGTACAGAATAATGACACTGACACTGGGGGTACAGGATAATGACACTGACACTCGGGGTACAGGATAATGACACTGACACTCGGGGTACAGGATACTGACACTGACACTCGGGGTACAGGATAATGACACTGACACTGGGGGTACAGGATAATGACACTGACACTGGGGTACAGGATAATAACACTGACACTCGGGGTACAGGATAATGACACTGACACTCGGGGTACGGGATAATGACACTGACACTCGGGGTACAGGATAATGACGCTGACACTGGGGGTACAGGATAATGACACTGACACTCGGGGTACAGGATAATGACACTGACACTGGGGGTACAGGATAATGACACTGACACTCGGGGTACAGGATACTGACACTGACACTTGGGGTACAGGATAATGACACTGACACTCGGGGTACAGGATAATGACACTGACACTTGGGGTACAGGATAATGACACTGACACTCGGGGTACAGGATAATGACGCTGACACTGGGGGTACAGGATAATGACACTGACACTTGGGGTACAGGATAATGACACTGACACTCGGGGTACAGGATAATGACACTGACACTGGGGGTACAGGATAATGACACTGACACTCGGGGTACAGGATAATGACACTGACACTGGGGGTACAGGATAATGACACTGACACTCGGGGTACGGGATAATGACGCTGACACTCGGGGTACAGGATAATGACACTAACACTCGGGGTACGGGATAATGACACTGACACTCGGGGTACAGGATAATGACACTGACACTCGGGGTACAGGATACTGACACTGACACTCGGGGTACAGGATAATGACACTGACACTCGGGGTACGGGATAATGACACTGACACTCGGGGTACAGGATATTGACACTGACACTGGGGGTACAGGATAATGACACTGACACTCGGGGTACAGGATAATGACACTGACACTGGGGGTACAGGATAATGGCACTGACACTCGGGGTACAGGATACTGACACTGACACTCGGGGTACAGGATAATGACACTGACACTCGGGGTACGGGATAATGACACTGACACTCGGGGTACAGGATATTGACACTGACACTCGGGGGACAGGATAATGACACTGACACTCGGGGGACAGGATAATGACACTGACACTCGGGGTACAGGATAATGACACTGACACTCGGGGGACAGGATAATGACACTGACACTCGGGGGACAGGATAATGACACTGACACTCGGGGTACAGGATAATGACACTGACACTGGGGGTACAGGATAATGACACTGATACTCGGGGTACAGGATAATGACACTGACACTCGGGGGACAGGATAATGACACTGACACTGGGGTACAGGATAATGACACTGACACTCGGGGTACAGGATAATGACACTGACACTGGGGGTACAGGATAATGACACTGACACTGGGGTACAGGATAATGACACTGACACTCGGGGGACAGGATAATGACACTGACACTGGGGTACAGGATAATGACACTGACACTCGGGGTACAGGATAATGACACTGACACTGGGGGTACAGGATAATGACACTGATACTCGGGGTACAGGGTGATGACATTGACACTCGGGGGACAGGATAATGACACTGACACTGGGGGTACAGGATAATGACGCTGACACTGGGGGTACAGGATAATGACACTGACACTGGGGGTACAGGATAATGACACTGACACTCGGGGTACAGGATAATGACACTGACACTGGGGTACAGGATAATGACACTGACACTGGGGGTACAGGGTAATGACACAGACACTCGGGGTACAGGATAATGACACTGACACTGGGGGTACAGGATAATGACACTGACACTCGGGGTACAGGATAATGACACTGACACTCGGGGTACAGGATACTGACACTCGGGGTACAGGATAATGACACTGACACTTGGGGTACAGGATAATGACACTGACACTCGGGGTACAGGATAATGACACTGACACTGGGGGTACAGGATAATGACACTGACACTCGGGGTACAGGATAATGACACTGACACTGGGGGTACAGGATAATGACACTGACACTCGGGGTACGGGATAATGACGCTGACACTGGGGTACGGGATAATGACGCTGACACTCGGGGTACAGGATAATGACACTGACACTCGGGGTACGGGATAATGACACTGACACTCGGGGTACAGGATAATGACACTGACACTCGGGGTACAGGATACTGACACTGACACTCGGGGTACAGGATAATGACACTGACACTTGGGGTACGGGATAATGACACTGACACTCGGGGTACAGGATATTGACACTGACACTGGGGGTACAGGATAATGACACTGACACTCGGGGTACAGGATAATGACACTGACACTGGGGGTACAGGATAATGGCACTGACACTCGGGGTACAGGATACTGACACTGACACTCGGGGTACAGGATAATGACACTGACACTCGGGGTACGGGATAATGACACTGACACTCGGGGTACAGGATATTGACACTGACACTGGGGGTACAGGATAATGACACTGACACTGGGGTACAGGATAATGACACTGACACTCGGGGTACAGGATAATGACACTGACACTGGGGGTACAGGATAATGACACTGACACTCGGGGTACAGGATAATGACACTGACACTCGGGGGACAGGATAATGACACTGACACTCGGGGGACAGGATAATGACACTGACACTCGGGGGACAGGATAATGACACTGACACTGGGGTACAGGATAATGACACTGACACTCGGGGTACAGGATAATGACACTGACACTGGGGGTACAGGATAATGACACTGATACTCGGGGTACAGGATAATGACACTGACACTCGGGGGACAGGATAATGACACTGACACTGGGGTACAGGATAATGACACTGACACTCGGGGTACAGGATAATGACACTGACACTGGGGGTACAGGATAATGACACTGACACTGGGGTACAGGATAATGACACTGACACTCGGGGGACAGGATAATGACACTGACACTGGGGTACAGGATAATGACACTGACACTCGGGGTACAGGATAATGACACTGACACTGGGGGTACAGGATAATGACACTGACACTGGGGGTACAGGATAATGACACTGACACTCGGGGTACAGGGTGATGACATTGACACTCGGGGGACAGGATAATGACACTGACACTGGGGGTACAGGATAATGACGCTGACACTGGGGGTACAGGATAATGACACTGACACTGGGGGTACAGGATAATGACACTGACACTCGGGGTACAGGATAATGACACTGACACTGGGGTACAGGATAATGACACTGACACTGGGGGTACAGGGTAATGACACAGACACTCGGGGTACAGGATAATGACACTGACACTGGGGGTACAGGATAATGACACTGACACTCGGGGTACAGGATAATGACACTGACACTCGGGGTACAGGATACTGACACTCGGGGTACAGGATAATGACACTGACACTCGGGGTACAGGATAATGACGCTGACACTCGGGGTACAGGATAATGACACTGACACTGGGGGTACAGGATAATGACACTGACACTGGGGGTACAGGATAATGACACTGACACTGGGGGTACAGGATAATGACACTGACACTCGGGGTACAGGATAATGACACTGACCCTCGGGGTACAGGATAATGACACTGACACTGGGGGTACAGGATAATGACACTGACACTCGGGGTACAGGATAATGACACTGACACTGGGGTACAGGATAATGACACTGACACTGGGGGTACAGGATAATGACACTGACACTCGGGGTACAGGATAATGACACTGACACTGCGGGTACAGGATAATGACACTGACACTGGGGGTACAGGATAATGACACTGACACTCGGGGTACAGGATAATGACACTGACCCTCGGGGTACAGGATAATGACACTGACACTGGGGGTACAGGATAATGACACTGACACTCGGGGTACAGGATAATGACACTGACACTGGGGGTACAGGATAATGACACTGACACTGGGGGTACAGGATAATGACACTGACACTTGGGGTACAGGATAATGACACTGACCCTCGGGGTACAGGATAATGACACTGACACTGGGGGTACAGGATAATGACACTGACACTCGGGGTACAGGATAATGACACTGACACTCGGGGTACAGGGTAATGACACTGACACTCGGGGTACAGGATAATGACACTGACACTCGGGGTACAGGATAATGACACTGACACTGGGGGTACAGGATAATGACACTGACACTGGGGGTACAGGATAATGACACTGACACTGGGGGTACAGGATAATGACACTGACACTCGGGATACAGGATAATGACACTGACACTGGGGGTACAGGATAATGACACTGACACTGGGGGTACAGGATAATGACACTGACACTCGGGGTACAGGATAATGACACTGACACTCGGGGTACAGGATAATGACACTGACACTGGGGGTACAGGATAATGACACTGACACTCGGGGTACAGGATAATAACACTGACACTGGGGGTACAGGATAATGACACTGACACTCGGGGTACAGGATAATGACACTGACACTCGGGGTACAGGATAATGACACTGACACTGGGGTACAGGATAATGACACTGACACTCGGGGTACAGGATAATGACACTGACACTGGGGGTACAGGATAATGACACTGACACTCGGGGTACAGGATAATGACACTGACACTGGGGTACAGGATAATGACACTGACACTGGGGTACAGGATAATGACGCTGACACTCGGGGTACAGGATAATGACACTGACACTCGGGGTACAGGGTAATGACACTGACACTGGGGTACAGGATAATGACACTGACACTGGGGGTACAGGATAATGACACTGACACTAGGGGTACAGGATAATGACACTGACACTCGGGATACAGGATAATGACACTGACACTGGGGGTACAGGATAATGACACTGACACTCGGGGTACAGGATACTGACACTGACACTCGGGGTACGGGATAATGACACTGACACTGGGGGTACAGGATAATGACACTGACACTCGGGGTACAGGATAATGACACTGACACTCGGGGTACAGGATAATGACACTGACACTCGGGGTACAGGATACTGACACTGACACTCGGGGTACAGGATAATGACACTGACACTCGGGGTACGGGATAATGACACTGACACTGGGGGTACAGGATAATGACACTGACACTCGGGGTACAGGATACTGACACTGACACTCGGGGTACAGGATAATGACACTGACACTCGGGGTACGGGATAATGACACTGACACTGGGGGTACAGGATATTGACACTGACACTCGGGGTACAGGATAATGACACTGACACTGGGGGTACAGGATAATGACACTGACACTGGGGTACAGGATAATGACACTGACACTGGGGGTACAGGATAATGACACTGACACTCGGGGTACAGGATAATGACACTGACACTCGGGGTACAGGATAATGACACTGACACTCGGGGTACAGGATAATGACACTGACACTCGGGGTACAGGATAATGACACTGACACTCGGGGTACAGGATAATGACACTGACACTCGGGGTACAGGATAATGACACTGACACTCGGGGTACAGGATAATGACACTGACACTCGGGGTACAGGATACTGACACTGACACTCGGGGTACAGGATAATGACACTGACACTGGGGGTACAGGATAATGACACTGACACTGGGGTACAGGATAATAACACTGACACTCGGGGTACAGGATAATGACACTGACACTCGGGGTACGGGATAATGACACTGACACTCGGGGTACAGGATAATGACGCTGACACTGGGGGTACAGGATAATGACACTGACACTCGGGGTACAGGATAATGACACTGACACTGGGGGTACAGGATAATGACACTGACACTCGGGGTACAGGATACTGACACTGACACTTGGGGTACAGGATAATGACACTGACACTCGGGGTACAGGATAATGACACTGACACTTGGGGTACAGGATAATGACACTGACACTCGGGGTACAGGATAATGACGCTGACACTGGGGGTACAGGATAATGACACTGACACTGGGGGTACAGGATAATGACACTGACACTCGGGGTACAGGATAATGACACTGACACTGGGGGTACAGGATAATGACACTGACACTCGGGGTACGGGATAATGACGCTGACACTGGGGGTACAGGATAATGACACTGACACTCGGGGTACAGGATAATGACACTGACACTCGGGGTACAGGATACTGACACTGACACTCGGGGTACAGGATAATGACACTGACACTCGGGGTACGGGATAATGACACTGACACTCGGGGTACAGGATATTGACACTGACACTGGGGGTACAGGATAATGACACTGACACTCGGGGTACAGGATAATGACACTGACACTGGGGGTACAGGATAATGGCACTGACACTCGGGGTACAGGATACTGACACTGACACTCGGGGTACAGGATAATGACACTGACACTCGGGGTACGGGATAATGACACTGACACTCGGGGTACAGGATATTGACACTGACACTGGGGGTACAGGATAATGACACTGACACTGGGGTACAGGATAATGACACTGACACTCGGGGTACAGGATAATGACACTGACACTGGGGGGACAGGATAATGACACTGACACTGGGGTACAGGATAATGACACTGACACTGGGGGTACAGGATAATGACACTGACACTCGGGGTACAGGATAATGACACTGACACTCGGGGTACAGGATACTGACACTCGGGGTACAGGATAATGACACTGACACTCGGGGTACAGGATAATGACGCTGACACTCGGGGTACAGGATAATGACACTGACACTGGGGGTACAGGATAATGACACTGACACTGGGGGTACAGGATAATGACACTGACACTGGGGGTACAGGATAATGACACTGACACTCGGGGTACAGGATAATGACACTGACCCTCGGGGTACAGGATAATGACACTGACACTGGGGGTACAGGATAATGACACTGACACTCGGGGTACAGGATAATGACACTGACACTGGGGTACAGGATAATGACACTGACACTGGGGGTACAGGATAATGACACTGACACTCGGGGTACAGGATAATGACACTGACACTGCGGGTACAGGATAATGACACTGACACTGGGGGTACAGGATAATGACACTGACACTCGGGGTACAGGATAATGACACTGACCCTCGGGGTACAGGATAATGACACTGACACTGGGGGTACAGGATAATGACACTGACACTCGGGGTACAGGATAATGACACTGACACTGGGGTACAGGATAATGACACTGACACTCGGGGTACAGGATAATGACACTGACACTCGGGGTACAGGGTAATGACACTGACACTCGGGGTACAGGATAATGACACTGACACTCGGGGTACAGGATAATGACACTGACACTGGGGGTACAGGATAATGACACTGACACTGGGGGTACAGGATAATGACACTGACACTGGGGGTACAGGATAATGACACTGACACTCGGGGTACAGGATAATGACACTGACACTCGGGGTACAGGATAATGACACTGACACTGGGGGTACAGGATAATGACACTGACACTCGGGGTACAGGATAATAACACTGACACTGGGGGTACAGGATAATGACACTGACACTCGGGGTACAGGATAATGACACTGACACTCGGGGTACAGGATAATGACACTGACACTGGGGTACAGGATAATGACACTGACACTCGGGGTACAGGATAATGACACTGACACTGGGGGTACAGGATAATGACACTGACACTCGGGGTACAGGATAATGACACTGACACTGGGGTACAGGATAATGACACTGACACTGGGGTACAGGATAATGACGCTGACACTCGGGGTACAGGATAATGACACTGACACTCGGGGTACAGGGTAATGACACTGACACTGGGGTACAGGATAATGACACTGACACTGGGGGTACAGGATAATGACACTGACACTAGGGGTACAGGATAATGACACTGACACTCGGGATACAGGATAATGACACTGACACTGGGGGTACAGGATAATGACACTGACACTCGGGGTACAGGATACTGACACTGACACTCGGGGTACAGGATACTGACACTGACACTCGGGGTACAGGATAATGACACTGACACTCGGGGTACGGGATAATGACACTGACACTGGGGGTACAGGATAATGACACTGACACTCGGGGTACAGGATAATGACACTGACACTCGGGGTACAGGATAATGACACTGACACTCGGGGTACAGGATACTGACACTGACACTCGGGGTACAGGATAATGACACTGACACTCGGGGTACGGGATAATGACACTGACACTGGGGGTACAGGATAATGACACTGACACTCGGGGTACAGGATAATGACACTGACACTCGGGGTACAGGATACTGACACTGACACTCGGGGTACAGGATAATGACACTGACACTCGGGGTACAGGATAATGACACTGACACTGGGGGTACAGGATAATGACGCTGACACTGGGGGTACGGGATAATGACACTGACACTGGGGGTACAGGATATTGACACTGACACTCGGGGTACAGGATAATGACACTGACACTGGGGGTACAGGATAATGACACTGACACTGGGGTACAGGATAATGACACTGACACTGGGGGTACAGGATAATGACACTGACACTCGGGGTACAGGATAATGACACTGACACTCGGGGTACAGGATAATGACACTGACACTCGGGGTACAGGATAATGACACTGACACTCGGGGTACAGGATAATGACACTGACACTCGGGGTACAGGATAATGACACTGACACTCGGGGTACAGGATAATGACACTGACACTCGGGGTACAGGATGATGACACTGACACTCGGGGTACAGGATAATGACACTGACACTGGGGGTACAGGATAATGACACTGACACTGGGGGTACAGGATAATGACACTGACACTGGGGGTACAGGATAATGACACTGACACTGGGGGTACAGGATAATGACGCTGACACTCGGGGTACAGGATAATGACACTGACACTGGGGGTACAGGATAATGACACTGACACTCGGGGTACAGGATAATGACACTGACACTGGGGGTACAGGATAATGACACTGACACTCGGGGTACAGGATAATGACACTGACACTCGGGGTACGGGATAATGACACTGACACTGGGGGTACAGGATAATGACACTGACACTGGGGTACAGGATAATGACACTGACACTGGGGGTGCAGGATAATGACACTGACACTGGGGTACAGGATAATGACACTGACACTGGGGGTACAGGATAATGACACTGACACTCGGGGTACAGGATACTGACACTGACACTCGGGGTACAGGATAATGACACTGACACTCGGGGTACGGGATAATGACACTGACACTGGGGGTACAGGATATTGACACTGACACTCGGGGTACAGGATAATGACACTGACACTGGGGGTACAGGATAATGACACTGACACTGGGGTACAGGATAATGACACTGACACTGGGGGTACAGGATAATGACACTGACACTGGGGGTACAGGATAATGACGCTGACACTCGGGGTACAGGATAATGACACTGACACTGGGGGTACAGGATAATGACACTGACACTCGGGGTACAGGATAATGACACTGACACTCGGGGTACAGGATAATGACACTGACACTCGGAGTACAGGATAATGACACTGACACTCGGGGTACAGGATATTGACACTGACACTCGGGGTACAGGATAATGACACTGACACTGGGGGTACAGGATAATGACACTGACACTGGGGGTACAGGATAATGACACTGACACTCGGGGTACAGGATAATGACACTGACACTCGGGGTACAGGATAATGACACTGACACTCGGGGTACAGGATAATGACACTGACACTCGGGGTACGGGATAATGACACTGACACTCGGGGTACAGGATATTGACACTGACACTCGGGGTACAGGATAATGACACTGACACTGGGGGTACAGGATAATGACACTGACACTGGGGGTACAGGATAATGACACTGACACTAGGGGTACAGGATAATGACACTGACACTCGGGATACAGGATAATGACACTGACACTGGGGGTACAGGATAATGACACTGACACTAGGGGTACAGGATAATGACACTGACACTCGGGATACAGGATAATGACACTGACACTGGGGGTACAGGATAATGACACTGACACTCGGGGTACAGGATACTGACACTGACACTCGGGGTACAGGATACTGACACTGACACTCGGGGTACAGGATAATGACACTGACACTCGGGGTACGGGATAATGACACTGACACTGGGGGTACAGGATAATGACACTGACACTCGGGGTACAGGATAATGACACTGACACTCGGGGTACAGGATAATGACACTGACACTCGGGGTACAGGATACTGACACTGACACTCGGGGTACAGGATAATGACACTGACACTCGGGGTACGGGATAATGACACTGACACTGGGGGTACAGGATAATGACACTGACACTCGGGGTACAGGATACTGACACTGACACTCGGGGTACAGGATAATGACACTGACACTCGGGGTACAGGATAATGACACTGACACTGGGGGTACAGGATAATGACGCTGACACTGGGGGTACGGGATAATGACACTGACACTGGGGGTACAGGATATTGACACTGACACTCGGGGTACAGGATAATGACACTGACACTGGGGGTACAGGATAATGACACTGACACTGGGGTACAGGATAATGACACTGACACTGGGGGTACAGGATAATGACACTGACACTCGGGGTACAGGATAATGACACTGACACTCGGGGTACAGGATAATGACACTGACACTCGGGGTACAGGATAATGACACTGACACTCGGGGTACAGGATAATGACACTGACACTCGGGGTACAGGATAATGACACTGACACTCGGGGTACAGGATAATGACACTGACACTCGGGGTACAGGATGATGACACTGACACTCGGGGTACAGGATAATGACACTGACACTGGGGGTACAGGATAATGACACTGACACTGGGGGTACAGGATAATGACACTGACACTGGGGGTACAGGATAATGACACTGACACTGGGGGTACAGGATAATGACGCTGACACTCGGGGTACAGGATAATGACACTGACACTGGGGGTACAGGATAATGACACTGACACTCGGGGTACAGGATAATGACACTGACACTGGGGGTACAGGATAATGACACTGACACTCGGGGTACAGGATAATGACACTGACACTCGGGGTACGGGATAATGACACTGACACTGGGGGTACAGGATAATGACACTGACACTGGGGTACAGGATAATGACACTGACACTGGGGGTGCAGGATAATGACACTGACACTGGGGTACAGGATAATGACACTGACACTGGGGGTACAGGATAATGACACTGACACTCGGGGTACAGGATACTGACACTGACACTCGGGGTACAGGATAATGACACTGACACTCGGGGTACGGGATAATGACACTGACACTGGGGGTACAGGATATTGACACTGACACTCGGGGTACAGGATAATGACACTGACACTGGGGGTACAGGATAATGACACTGACACTGGGGTACAGGATAATGACACTGACACTGGGGGTACAGGATAATGACACTGACACTGGGGGTACAGGATAATGACGCTGACACTCGGGGTACAGGATAATGACACTGACACTGGGGGTACAGGATAATGACACTGACACTCGGGGTACAGGATAATGACACTGACACTCGGGGTACAGGATAATGACACTGACACTCGGAGTACAGGATAATGACACTGACACTCGGGGTACAGGATATTGACACTGACACTCGGGGTACAGGATAATGACACTGACACTGGGGGTACAGGATAATGACACTGACACTGGGGGTACAGGATAATGACACTGACACTCGGGGTACAGGATAATGACACTGACACTCGGGGTACAGGATAATGACACTGACACTCGGGGTACAGGATAATGACACTGACACTCGGGGTACGGGATAATGACACTGACACTCGGGGTACAGGATATTGACACTGACACTCGGGGTACAGGATAATGACACTGACACTGGGGGTACAGGATAATGACACTGACACTGGGGGTACAGGATAATGACACTGACACTGGGGGTACAGGATAATGACACTGACACTCGGGGTACAGGATAATGACACTGACACTCGGTGTACAGGATAATGACACTGACACTGGGGGTACAGGATAATGACACTGACACTGGGGGTACAGGATAATGACACTGACACTGGGGGTACAGGATAATGACACTGACACTCGGGGTACAGGATAATGACACTGACACTGGGGTACAGGATAATGACACTGACACTGGGGGTACAGGATAATGACACTGACACTAGGGGTACAGGATAATGACACTGACACTGGGGGTACAGGATAATGACACTGACACTGGGGTACAGGATAATGACACTGACACTGGGGGTACAGGATAATGACACTGACACTCGGGGTACAGGATAATGACACTGACCCTCGGGGTACAGGATAATGACACTGACACTCGGGGTACAGGATAATGACACTGACACTCGGGGTACAGGATAATGACACTGACACTGGGGGTACAGGATAATGACGCTGACACTCGGGGTACAGGATAATGACACTGACACTGGGGGTACAGGATAATGACACTGACACTCGGGGTACAGGATAATGACACTGACACTCGGGGTACAGGGTAATGACACAGACACTGGGGGTACAGGATAATGACACTGACACTGGGGGTACAGGATAATGACACTGACACTCGGGGTACAGGATACTGACACTGACACTCGGGGTACAGGATAATGACACTGACACTGGGGGTACAGGATAATGACACTGACACTCGGGGTACAGGATAATGACACTGACACTCGGGGTACAGGATAATGACACTGACACTGGGGGTACAGGATAATGACGCTGACACTCGGGGTACAGGATAATGACACTGACACTCGGTGTACAGGATAATGACACTGACACTGGGGGTACAGGGTAATGACACAGACACTGGGGGTACAGGATAATGACACTGACACTGGGGGTACAGGATAATGACACTGACACTCGGGGTACAGGATAATGACGCTGACACTCGGGGTACAGGATAATGACACTGACACTGGGGGTACAGGATAATGACACTGACACTGGGGGTGCAGGATAATGACACTGACACTTGGGGTACAGGATAATGACACTGACACTGGGGGTACAGGATAATGACACTGACACTCGGGTACAGGATAATGACACTGACACTGGGGGTGCAGGATAATGACACTGACACTGGGGGTACAGGATAATGACACTGACACTCGGGGTACAGGATAATGACACTGACACTGGGGGTACAGGATAATGACACTCGGGGTACAGGATAATGACACTGACACTGGGGGTACAGGATAATGACACTGACACTGGGGTACAGGATAATGACACTGACACTCGGGGTACAGGATAATGACACTGACACTGGGGTACAGGATAATGACACTGACACTCGGGGTACAGGATAATGACACTGACACTCGGGGTACAGGATAATGACACTGACACTCGGGGTACAGGATAATGACACTGACACTCGGGGTACAGGATAATGACACTGACACTGGGGGTACAGGATAATGACACTGACACTCGGGGTACAGGATAATGACACTGACACTGGGGGTACAGGATGATGACACTGACACTGGGGGTACAGGATAATGACACTGACACTCGGGGTACAGGATAATGACACTGACACTCGGGGTACAGGATAATGACACTGACACTGGGGGTACAGGATAATGACACTGACACTCGGGGTACAGGATAATGACACTGACACTGGGGGTACAGGATGATGACACTGACACTCGGGGTACAGGATAATGACACTGACACTGGGGGTACAGGATAATGACACTGACACTGGGGGTACAGGATAATGACACTGACACTCGGGGTACAGGATAATGACACTGACACTCGGGGTACAGGATAATGACACTGACACTGGGGGTACAGGATAATGACACTGACACTCGGGGTACAGGATAATGACACTGACACTGGGGGTACAGGATGATGACACTGACACTCGGGGTACAGGATAATGACACTGACACTCGGGGTACAGGATAATGACACTGACACTGGGGTACAGGATAATGACACTGACACTCGGGGTACAGGATAATGACACTGACACTGGGGGTACAGGATAATGACACTGACACTGGGGGTACAGGATAATGACACTGACACTGGGGGTACAGGATAATGACACTGACACTCGGGGTACAGGATAATGACACTGACACTCGGGGTACAGGATAATGACACTGACACTGGGGGTACAGGGTGATGACACTGACACTGGGGGTACAGGATAATGACACTGACACTGGGGGTACAGGATAGTGACACTGACACTCGGGGTACAAGATAATGACACTGACACTGGGGGTACAGGATAATGACACTGACACTGGGGGTACAGGATAATGACACTGACACTCGGGGTACAGGATAATGACACTGACACTGGGGTACAGGATAATGACACTGACACTCGGGGTACAGGATAATGACACTGACACTGGGGGTACAGGATAATGACACTGACACTGGGGGTACAGGATAATGACACTGACACTCGGGGTACAGGATAATGACACTGACACTGGGGGTACAGGATAATGACACTGACACTCGGGGTACAGGATAATGACACTGACACTCGGGGTACAGGATAATGACACTGACACTGGGGGTACAGGATAATGACACTGACACTGGGGTACAGGATAATGACACTGACACTCGGGGTACAGGATAATGACACTGACACTGGGGTACAGGATAATGACACTGACACTGGGGGTACAGGATAATGACACTGACACTGGGGGTACAGGATAATGACACTGACACTGGGGTACAGGATAATGACACTGACACTCGGGGTACAGGATAATGACACTGACACTCGGGGTACAGGATAATGACACTGACACTCGGGGTACAGGATAATGACACTGACACTGGGGTACAGGATAATGACACTGACACTGGGGGTACAGGATAATGACACTGACACTCGGGGTACAGGATAATGACACTGACACTCGGGGTACAGGATAATGACACTGACACGTGGGCGCTCTAATCTCTACTTTGTAGGCACAAGGTGATGGCTCTTTATTTTTATGACTTTATCTATTGACGGCCATTTGTAGCTTTTTTAGGCTTGTGCTTTAGTCAGTCTCTTATGCTGCACTCAGTGCTGCCCCCACATGGACACTTATAGGCTGACACTTTGAACGTCACGTTTTGATCCTTTCCCATCTTCGTTCTATGCAGCTGGTTGAGGTTTTCCTTTACAGTTTGAGGTGATATCAAAGCCTCGCTCCTCTTCTGTGTCACTGTGCTAGACTCGAAGCACAGAAGTAAACCCCCTCGGCTTGGGAGGTCACTTCCTTGATTTTCATGTAGCTTTGCTTGTATCCTCTTGTGGATCCCACCTCATAGAGGTCTTCATACTCATTCTCATAATTGGGTTTCTCATCCCTCTGCAATATGGCTACCAGCTTCAGTCCTTGGCTGCTCCTTTGATGGTACCAGTACATGAAGTTATGGTCGGTGGTCACCTGCTCACAGTCTACGAGAGCTTCTGACCTGACTGTGGCCATTATCATTGGGGGGTTTTGGATGATGGAGTCTTTCTGAGCCTGACCTAGGGAATTGATACACAAAGGGTTAGTTTGAGGCAATAACATTATTCTCTCAGCCCGAGAGAACAATTATGTGCTTGGTTTACAGAGAAATCCATGGTGTTAACCTAAGCCACCAGTATTGGGAGTCGCTCCATCACATCCTGTAGAATTGGGAAGACCTGAAGGTCTCATCCTCTTTCCGAAGGTCATGTCATTGAGATTTTCTTTTATAATTGGCTAGTCCCCACTCTGTAGACATTGACATATTTGAGGCATTATGGCAAAACTCTTAATTACAGAACCCATAGATTAGTGGCACCTCCAGATCTCCATCGAGAACTTCATAAACCTCGAATTGGTAAGTTTCTGGCCACTGATGCCCAATCTACTCTACAAATGGGGGTGCTCAGTCCTGGTACTTGGCTCTTCCCATATATTTTATAGATATTAATGTGAAATGACCATAAAGTTGTCAGATCGGTCACTTTTTACCTCCACGTCTGGGATCAGTTTGGATCTGACTTCTACCAAGTAGACTTTCCTGGCAAATCCAGTTGACAAATCAAGAATTCAGTCATCAGAAAAAGCCTTGAGAAGCCACTCTGGAGCAGGGCTCAGCTTGCCCGATGGCTACTTACCAGAGTTTTGCTTACTTTCAGATACTTACAGGATGAGATGAGCAGACAGACGATGAGCCTCAGTACAGGAGACATGGTGACTCTGCCACTTAAGGACATAAGACACCACACAACATTGCGGAGGAAGTAATGTCCCACCTGCAGAAACAGATGAATTAACTCTTGCTAGGATGAAGATACATTTTAAGAGTTTTTTTGTGCAAATCAATCATACATTCATATCATTCACTACATTGCGAAAAGAAAAAACTCTTCTACTGTGTAGAGATTAGATAGCAATGTATGAGCGGGGGCGGGAGGAGAAGAAGACAGAGACACGGCGGTGCAGAGATTCTATAGTGTGACCGTTCACTAGAATGTGCCACAGCATTCCGATTCCTGAGGGTCCGAGATCGTGACCAGTCATGGCGAGTCCTGGTGTGGCTATGTGGGCTTCTCCATAATGATCTGCAGCTGTCACATCAAATGGTCTAGCGCAGTCAATCAGGAGGACTATCATAGCCAGCATAAAAGATGGAGGCCGACCAAGGAATGCCATTTTATATTTGTACAGTGTAGGAGTAGGAGGTCAGAGCGCACTGCTCATTCCACAAAGGAACGGAAAAAAACCTAATGCGATTGTGTTTAACTACCACAGCGCTGAAGTAGATTAAAAATGGGAGTGATAGTGTCGATCTGTGAATAATAATACAAAGATTCAAATGATACATATATAGGTGGTGTAAGTGTATACTGTAGTCACTCGGAGTGATATATAAGAAGGTGCTGTAGATGTACTGTCACTCAGTGTGATAAATAGGGGGGTTCTACAGCTGTATAGTCGCTCAGTGTGATATACAGGAGGGTTCTGCAGCTGTATAGTCAGTGTGATATATAGAAAGGTGCTGTAGCTGAATTTTAACTCAGCATGATATATAGGTAGGTGCTGTAGCTGTATAGTCACTCAGTGTAATATATAGGAAGATCGTGTAGCTGTATAGTCGCTCACTGTCATATATGAGGAGGTGATATAGCTGTATAGTCACTCAGTGTGAGCTATAGGAAGGTTCTGTAGCTGTATAGTAACTCAGTGTGATATATAGGAAGGTTCTGTAGCTCTATAGTCACTCAGTGTGATATATAGGAAGATGGTGTAGCTGTATAGTCACTCAAAGTCATATATGAGAAGGAGATATAGCTGTATAGTCACTCAGCGTGAAAAATAGGGAGGTTATGTAGCTGTATAGTCACTCAGTGTGATCTTTAGGAAGGTTCTGTAGCTGTATAGTCACTCAGTGTGATATATAGGGAGGTGCTGTAGCTGTATAGTCACTCAGTGTGATATATAGGGAGGTGTGTAGCTGTATAGTCACTCAGCGTGATATATAGGAAGGTTCTGTAGCTGTATAGTTACTCAGTGTGATATATAGGAAGGTTCTGTAGCTGTATAGTCACTCAGTGTGATATATAGGAAGGTTCTGTAGCTCTATAGTCACTCAGCGTGATATATAGGAAGGTCTGTAGCTGTATAGTCACTCAGTGTGATATATAGGGAGGTGCTGTAGCTGTATAGTCACTCAGCGTGATATATAGGGAGGTACTGTAGCTGTATAGTCACTCAATATGATATATGGGAATGTGATATACCTGTATAGTCACTCATTGTGATCTATAGGGAGGTGCAGTAGCTGTATAGTCACTCAGTGTCATATATAGGAAGGTGCTTTAGTTGCATGGTCCCTCAGTGTGAATGTGAATTGATTGATCTGATATATACTGCACTAACAGCACCTTAGTATCAGCCTTCTTTTCATTCTTCACACACTGCAAAAACAAGGAGAGGCAGTAGTAAACCCCTCTAATCCAAGGCTTGCGTATAACTGAAAGTGTAATTCCTTGATTGTGAGCAGACAAGACATAATTTTTTTCTTTCTTTTTTTTTTAGCTAACAGAACTGTATATAGTCCAGAAATGTATTCACAACATGTAATTTAATCACCAAAATATTTTGTCTTTTCACACACTTTCTTGTTGTAATAGTCCAATATTAGACCTGTACTCATCACTGCTGGTTATCACCAGTTACCATCCATTTTCCTACAGCCAAATAGTAATGTCCAAGTGATCTTAACCCAACGTTGTGTTTGCATTAAAGAGGTGACAAACATGTATCATGGGGTATCTGCCTATTTTCCGGTCAATTAGAGGCTTTTCAGTTGACCGATTTGCAGTGAATAAATTGACCATGAATCTAATTTTTGTGCAAAATTTGGTGATACTGACAAATTGAAAATTCATCCATTGGCTCATCTCTACAGGTGGCTACACAGGGTTTCTTTCTAGTTTGTGATCTTGATGACACAACTTTTGATAATATATGTCTGAAATCAATTGTATATACTTTTATAATTTTTCTGACATAGTAATGAATGGGAATTTCTTTTTCTTTTTTGGACGCCCCCTGGGCCCATGCAAGCACAATGACTTACATATAGAGAACAATTAATTCATGAAATCATAACTCCTGAGCATCAATGCAAAATCTGTAATGGCCCCTCCAGCTATCATGTGCAATCGATAGTCCTGAGGTCTTCCTGTGGAGCAGAGGACCCCGTTGGGCGCCATGGTCGGGGTATGACAGCTGCCTGTGTGCCCCCTGTACTGTACGCTTCGCTCTGCCACATATCAGATGATTATATACAATGTATAATGTGCTGATCTATTAGTTTCCTATAGGTTGTGCACAGCCCCACACACTGTACAGACAGGAAGCGTTTTTGTACGGCGGCCCCCTCCGCCTGCTCCTCTGTGGGGCTCCACGCACAGTAATAGACCCCGGCGTCCTTGTCGGTTATCTTCTCTGTTCTCAAAGTAAAGTCTGAGCCGGTTTTCCTCTCGGCTTTGAAGTGACTGAGAGTCAGCTCTTCTACCGACTCCACCGTCACGGACATAGAAATAAATGTGAGGGTCCCGTCCTGTAGCCCTTGTCTGTACCAGAACAAAGTGGGGGTCCCGGCATTACTCACAGTGCACCCCAGTGACAGCGGGTCACCCGGCCGCAGCACCAGGAATGATGAGTTCTGGGTGATGGAGGATTGGGGAAGGCAGAAAGGACAGAACATAATGAGGAGGAAGAGAATAATCATGGTGAGCGCAGGTGACGGGCTCAGATCGTGTGTCCTGCCAACAAAGCTCGTCAGTTGTGCCTCCTACATCCTGCGTCATCTCACATCTGTGGGGTCGTCTCTCGTCACCTATACAAGAACCTCCTATAGAAGAATTATATATATGTATATGAAGGAGGGAGGGACGGAATAAAGGTTCTATTGTTTTGTTTGTTTTTTGATGACAATAACTATTTTAGAGTCAATATATTCAAGTAAAACATAAACAGATACAAACCGATACATAGTAACATTAATACAAACCGACCGATACAATGAATAAATGGCTACAGAGCGACACAGCAGCTTGAGAAGGGTCCTCGGTTTTTACCAATACGTCGCCGTCACATTGGGCTATAAACATCTTCTAATTTTCTATTTTAGGAGTAATGGCTTCATTATTGTACAGTACGCATATTGGAGGTTTGGCTTATGCCTGGGAGGCTCTGCACCCCTGACCCCCTGTTTTGCTGGTGCTGCCCTGAATTTTTCTAAATAGATAAATAGTAGATAGATAATAGATAGATAATAGATAGATAGATAATAGATAGATAATACATAGATAGATGGATAATAGATAACAGATAGATGATAGATAATAAATAAATAGATAATAGATGGATCTATATATATATAATTGTCTAAGGGTTTAATTGTCTGTCTGTCCTGGAAATCCCGCGTCTCTGATTGGTCGAGGCCGCCAGGCCTCGACCAATCAGCGACGGGCACAGTCTGCCGCAAATTGTCCTCCACTGCTGTCAAGTGCCGCCATTGTGTTGTCTAAGGGTCTAATTGTCTGTCTCGGAAATCCCGCCTTGCTCATCGGCTGGCCTCGACCAATCAGCGACGGGCACAGTCTGCGGAGAGACGGGACGCTGAGGAGCAGCGACAAGAGGTATGTGATATTTTGTTTTTATTGCCTCAGCAGCAGCATTACATGTGGCACAATGCTGTATGGAGCGTCTATGGGGCCATAACTGCATGGAGCATTATACTACGTGACTGGGCAAAATACTACGTGGACATGCAATGTACTGCGTGGCTGTGCAATATACTATGCATACATATTCTAGAATACCCGATGCGTTAGAATATAATTGTCTAAGGGTCACTTCCGTCTTTCTGTCTGTCTGTCTTTCTGTCTGTCGCGGATATTCATTGGTCGTGGCCAGCCAGTGGGCGTAGACAAAAGGGCAGGGGAGGCCAGGAAGTATGCAGAGCAAGTCCTCACCCACTCCGTTCAGGCCCGGCCAGAAGCGCTGCAAAGGGGGCGGAGTCGCCGTGAGGAAGGCGAAGCCGGCCGGGACCATGGGCGCTATTGGGCCTACCGTGGACAAAAGCCAGGGACTAAATTAGCAGCCGCGGTCAGTGATGACGGCCGCGGTCATTGATGACGGCCGCGACAGCAGGAAACAGCACAGCATATGCGGCGGTGACAGCTGCGGATGGAAGGTGAGTATATACTACGTGGGCTGGGTAATATACTCCATGGCCTGTGCTGTATACTATGTGGCTGTGCAATATAGTACGTCGCTGGGCAATATACTACATGGACATGCATATTCTAGAATACCCGATGCATTAGAATCGGGCCACCATCCATGTCAATGATCTGTCAATGCTGCACTAGGTTCAGAATGAGAAAAGGGCAAAAAAGTGTGATGAGACTCCATCAAAATAATAGTATATGCTGCCCTATAAAACAATCTACTATATAATTGTCTAAGGGTCACTTCCGTCTTTCTGTCTGTCTGTCCTTCTGTCTGTCACAGATATTCATTGGTTGCGGCCTCTGTCTGTCATGGAATCCAAGTCGCTGATTGGTCGTGGCAAAACGCCCACGACCAATCAGCGACGCGCACAGTCCGGAAGAAAATGGCCGCTCCTTACTCCCCGCACTCACTGCCCGGCGCCCGCATACTCCCCTCCGGTCACCGCTCACACAGGGTTATTGCCGGCGGTAACGGACCGCGTTATGCCGCGGGTAACGCACTCCGTTACCGCCGCTATTAACCCTGTGTGACCAAGTTTTTACTATTAAAATCATTACTCACCTTACGCCGCCTTTCCCCCTCCTCACGATGCTCCGGCCGGTCCATGCAAGTGGCACGTTCTGGCCCCAGGATGGTATGCCAGAAGGACCTTCCATGACGTCACGGTCATGTGACTGCGAAGGCATCACAGGTCCTGCGCCAGAAGGACCTGCCATGACGTGACGGTCATGTGACCGCGACGTCATAACACCCTGGTCGACTAGAATCTGACGCCTGCACCGCGCACAAGGCCAGGACTTCAACGGGCCTTCGGAAGGTGAGTATATGTTTATTTTTTATTTTAATTCTGTATACTATGTGGCTCTGTGCTGTATACTCCGTCGCTGGGCAATATACTATGTGGCTATGCAATATACTTCGTGGACATGCATATTCTAGAATACCCGATGGGTTAGAATCGGGCCACCATCTAGTAATAAATAAATAGATAATAGATAGATAGATAATAGATAAATGATAGAGAGATAATAGATAGATAGTATAGAGATAGATAACAGATAATAGATAGATATTAGATAGATAGATAATAGATAGATCCTCTCCCCTCTGTACCAGTCCCTCACTGTAAACCTGTTTACTGTAAACGATATCTATAACTCTGTATGTAACCCCTCCTCATGTACAGCACCATGGAATTAATGGTGCTATATAAATAAATAATAATAATAATAGATAAATAGGTAGATAGAAAGATAAATAGAAAATAAATAGAAAATAGATAATAGATAGATTATAGATAATAGATGATAGATAGATATATAATAGATAGATAATACATAGATAGAAAATAAATAGAAAATAGATAGATAATAGGTAGATAATCACTAGACAGATAATAGTCAGACAGGTGGGTGAGGGGTTTCTGTGCACCCCCAGCTCCTCCCCGCCCGCTGTGTGGCCCCAGGCGCAGTAATATTTCCCCCGTCCTCTCTCTTGATGCCGTCGGAGCTGAGGCTGAGCTCCGTCTCGTTGCTTCTTGTTGCAGTGAAGTGAGGGAGAGTCATTTCTTCTACAGATAGAAGAGGATATACGGGTGAGAGGGGCCGCGGGGGTCTCCCTGTACCAGTACATGTAGGGGTCTCCGGGGGTTTGCACTCTACATCTCAGGTGAACCCTCTGCCCTTTGTATGTGATCAGGGCGGGAGGTGATTGTAGAACAGACAGAGCGAGGAAAGGAGGGAAGAAGGAAAGAAGAGAGAGGAGCAGATACATTGTAACAGTCCGGAATGTTCCGCGAGGTGCCGGTGACTTCGGCCTTGTAATTACGTGTTGCCCATCACCTCCTCCTCTTACCCTGCTTCCTGCTCATCCTCCTCGCCCTGTGGCTACACAAGAAACTTCTCAAAAATCTCAGTGTGCACATAGCATCAGGGGATGGACACATAACATATCTGGAAAAAAGTGCTACAAAAAAAAAAGAAAAAGAATGAACACTTAGTGATTTTTGGGTTCGTTGATTACTTTTATCCAAAGTTTGGTTCAGGTCCCGGAACTTTATTCCCAACTTGAACGCCCCGAATCGGTGTCAGCGTTACACAGGGGGAGGCCTCCGGAGCTGCACTTCTTCCATTACCTGGTTTAGCTTCACATTGCCCTCTAGTGGCCAACTGCTGAAAATGCATCCGAGTGCTCCCAATAGTAGTTTCACCTGAGAGGCCCCAACATAAAAAAAAATAGTCGTCAAGTTGTAAAGTTTTATCTTCTGTAATAATCAGGACAAGATCTGGATGAATGTAAACGCTCTTTGTTCTGTCACTTTGATACAATGTATCCGTTCAACTCCTGTTCTGCGGACCACCATTGTTTTGACTGGTTGCAATAGTAACAAACCCTCAGCTGTGAGAACTATTGGGTCTGTATAGGTTTATTATAAGGTTATTTTGGAAACTTCCAGCCTAAGCATTTGCTGACAATAAGCAAAAGACTGAACATAGTGAGAAATGGAAAGACAAAATATATTAGAAAGGAGCAGAATTCACCCGGTAGTTCGTTTTATTTGCTTTTCACAAGACTTTAAGATTGAGCTGCAGAACAGATACAGAGGAGACGCCGAGGGGGATTTATTCAGGGCGGCGGTTTTTGAAAGGTTAAATAATAAAAAAAAAACTAAAGTAAAATAAAGTAAAAAGCACCAATGAGAAGCCCCGACTTATAGTAAATGTATAGCCCCCCGAAGGACTTTGCGCCTTCAGCTGATCACCGCCTAATATTTAGAAAAGAGAAAACAAGTGCGCCATTTTTAATTTTTTTTACACCAGTTAGGGTGGAATGATAAATTTCCCAATGTACGTCCTCCAGAGCTGCACTCACAATTATCCTGGTGTATATACAGTGCCTTGAGAAAGTCTTCATGCCCTGTGAACTGTTTCACATTTTTGCCCATTACAATCACAAGCCTAAATGTACTTTCTTGGGATTTTATGTGACACGAACACTAAGTAACAAGTATTTGTGAAGTGTAAGGGAAATGATACAGGGTTTTCTAAATATTTAAAAAATATGAATCTGAACATTGTTCTGTGCATTTGTATTCAGCCCCCTGTAGTCTGATGCCCCTAAATAACATTCTGAGTGACCAATCGCCTCCAGAAGTCACATAATTAGTACGTTGGGTCCTCCTGTGTGGAATTCCTTCTCAGTATAACTACAGCTGTTCCGTGAAGGCCTCAGAGGTTTGTGTGAGAACATTAGGGATCAAACAGCACCGTGAAAACCAAGGAGCCCACCAGACAGGTCAGGGATAAAGTTGTGGAGAGGAGTAAAGCAAGGTTAGGTTTTTTAAAATAGCCCAAGCTCTGAACATGTCACGGAGCGCTGTTCAATCCATCATCCAAAAATGTAAAGAATATGGCACCATTGCAAACCTACCAAAGCATGGCTGTCAACCTAACCTGACATCCCAAGCAAGGAGAAGCAGCCAAGAGGCCCATGGTCACTCTGGATTTGCTGAAGGGATGCAGAGATCCACAACTTAGGTAGGAGAATCTGTCCACAGGATGACTATCACACAAGTCTGGCCTTTATTGAAGAGAGACCAGAAGAAAGTCAATTTTAAAAGCAAACCATAAGAAGTTCCATTTTCAGTTTGAACACAGCCATGTAGGGGACACAGCAAACATGTGGAAAAAGGGGCTCTGCTGATAGACCAAAGTAGAACTTTCTGCTTTAAATGCAACACATTATGTGGGGTGGAAAACTAACACTACACATCAGGCCTGTCCCACACGTCCAGATAATTCCGGTATCGGAAAAATCGGTACCGGAATTATCCGTGTCCGTGTGCCCGTGCGTTTCTGCAGCACATCAGTGTGGCACACGTGTGCCGCCCGTGTGCTGACTGGGTACCACACACATCGTGCAGGAGACAGCGCTAGAGATAAGCGCTGTCCCCCCCACGTGGTGCTGAAGCCGCCATTCATATCTTCTCTGCAGCAGCGTTTGCAGTAGAGAAGATATGAATAATCCTTTTTTTTTTTGTTTCTCGTGTTTAACATAAAGATCCATGTCCCCACCCCCCTCCCACCCCCTGTGCGCCCGCCCGCTGTTATTAAAATACTTACCCGGCTCCCTCGCAGTGTCCTGTCCTGGCCGCAGCTTCTACTGTATGAGCGGTCACGTGGGGCCGCCGATTACAGTCATGAATATGCGGCTCCACCTCCCACCTCACAATGTTCAGATTTATATTTTTAAAATATCTAGAAAATCCCTCTATCATTTCCTTTATATTTCACACAAATACTTTGTGTTGGTAGCAGATAAAATCCTAATAAAAATATATTTAAGTTTGTGAATGTGGAAAAATATGGAAAACCTCACAAGGTATGAATACTTTTTCAAGACAGCATAGATTACATTACGGATCCTGTACTATTCCTGAGTTACATCCTGTATTATACCCCAGAGCTGCACTCACTATTCTGCTGATGCAGTCACTGAGTACATACATTACATTACTGATCCTGAGTTACATCCTGTATTATACCCCAGAGCTGCACTCACTATTCTGCTGGTGCAGTCACTGTGTACATACATTACATTACTGATCCTGAGTTACATCCTGTATTATACCCCAGAGCTGCACTCACTATTCTGCTGATGCAGTCACTGAGTACATACATTACATTACTGATCCTGAGTTACATCCTGTATTATACCCCAGAGCTGCACTCACTATTCTGCTGGTGCAGTCACTGTGTACATACATTACTGATCCTGAGTTACATCCTGTATTATACTCCAGAGCTGCACTCACTATTCTGCTGGTGCAGTCACTGTGTACATACATTACATTACTGATCCTGAGTTACATCCTGTATTATACTCCAGAGCTGCACTCACTGTTCTGCTGTTGGAGTCACAGTAATCCCATGTAATCAGTGTGTGATGGAAACTTCTGCCCCTTTCTGATGTACAGTTGATACCAGAAGTTTCCATTCACTACATAGAAAGACACATCTGCATGTTTTTCTCAATATCTGACATGCAATCAGAATAAACCTTATTAATATTTGCCAAATGCCAGAATAATGAGAGAAAGAATGTTTAAGGCATTTGTATTACTTACTGCCAAGTCAAAAGTTTCCATACACTAAGATTACTATGCCTCTAAGCAATTCTGGGAACAAGATGGGAATGTCCAGCCATCATACTGCTCAGGAAGAAGACGAGTTCTGTGTCCCAGAGATGAACATGCATTGGTTCGACATGTGCATATCAACCCAAGAACAAAAGCAAAAGACCTTGTGAAGATGATGGTGGAAGCTGGTAAGATTGTGTCAATATCCACAGTGAAACAAATACGGTATCAACCTGGGCTGAAAGGCCACTCTGCCAGGAAGAAGCCATTACTCCAAAAGAAAACATAAAAAAGCCATATTAATGTTTGCAAATGCAAACAGGAACAAAGACCTTAATTTTTGGAGACATGCCCTGTGGTCTGATGAAACCAAAATTGAACTTTTTGAGCATAATGACCATCGTTACATTTGGAGAAAAAGGGGAGAAGCTTGGTAGCCTAAGAACACCATCCCCACTGTGAAACACAGTGGTGGCAGAATCATTTTGTGAGGTTGTTTTGCTGCAGGATGGACCGATGCACTTCACAAAATAGATGGCATCATGAGAAAAGCAGATTATGTGGCAATACTAAAGCAACATCTCAAGATATCAGCCATGAATTTAAAGCTTGGGCGGAAATCGGTCTTCCAAATGGAATTATATAGAGAAAAACTACAGACCAAAAAAATGGGGATCACCATAAAGGTACAAGAATAATTTTATTGAATACATGACAGACACATATCATAAAAACCTTCCTTGACATGGAGAAAAAAAATGCGTTTTTAGGTTACCTGATTATAGCGGTATATTATAACAAGAATACCGCAGAAGAACTTTCTGTACCTACGTTCTTGTGTTTCCATTAGTGATTTAAATAATGAGTGTTACTATGGTGAGGGCTGGGCTGCACTGCGCAGACGCGATCTGGACAGTAGCGATCATGCGCAGTAGCTTGCATACTTGATCCGGGAAGTATTTTGCATTCAGTCTGGAGGTCGGTCACACATGCCTCCTCTCAGCGTCCCGGAAGTCTGTTTCAGTGCGCTCAAAGATACGAGGTAATCACCGCAGCTGTTGTTTATTCCTTAGTATTTGGTAGTATATATAAGAATATCTGACAGACCACACTGTCAGCCCCTGTCGAAGCCACCCTGGTGGCGACGCGCGTCGGGCATTTCCACAGGCTCCCCCATTCTTAGGCCGTATATGTGCTCCTCATTGGGTCTGTATTAGCCACTCCATTTCTATTACATCATGGTTTTGTACCTTCCTTGCAGGTTTTCGGGTACTGGTGTATGTAAGTGTTATTTGTAATGCCTGCTTTATTTGATGATTTATGAGTGGCCACCTACCTGACTGTAGTTGGATTTGGTTTATAGTTGTAGTGGCGCAATTCAGTGTGGTTTACTGCTATCTCGGGGTAATTTTTGCATCTTACTATCACTTTGACAGCATGTACACATGTATTGATGCATAGGGTTGAGCGAAACAGATCGGCACTTTTCAAAAGTCGCCGACTTTTAGCAAAGTCGGGTTTCGTGAAACCCGACCCGATCCCACTCTGGGATCGGGTCGGCGGTACACGATCTGTAATCCAAAGTCGGGTTTCGTTTTTTATATGTAGTTACCTTCATTCGCGGTGATGCGCCCTCTGCTGGATGTCCTCATGAACTGCAGCCTGGGAACTTTCTTGGAAAGTTCCCACGCTCGAGGTCATTTGAGGACAACCAGCAGAGGGCGCATCACCGCGAATGAAGGTAACTATAGGTCATTGACCTACATTACCTTCATTCATTCGCCGGGGTTTACAGGCAGCAGCGAGTGCATTAGCACAGCTCCTGCCTGTAAAATATTTTAACCCCTTCAGAAGGATTTACATCGTGGGACCTGACAGATCCTCGGATGGTATGTATATTGTTGGGTTATTATCTTTAGAGCGAGGGTCTTCAGGTGGATTGAGAGAGCAATAAAATATTACAACCTGTGTGTTTATTTCATTAAAATACTTTTTAATAATGTGTGTGTGTGTTTTTTAACCCTTTCATACAATTGGATTAATAATGGTTAGGTGTCATAATTGACGCCTCTCCATTATTAATCTGGCTTAATGTCACCTTACAATAGCAAGGTGGCATTAACCCTTCATTACCCCATAGCCCACCGCTACAGGGAGTGGGAAGAGAGTGGCCAAGTGCCAGAATAGGCGCATCTTCCAGATGTGCCTTTTCTGGGGTGGCTGGGGGCAGATGTTTGTAGCCAGGGGGGCCAATAACCATGGACCCTCTCCTGGCTATTAATATCTGCCCTCAGTCACTGGCTTTCCCACTCTGGTGGAGAAAATTGCGCGGGAGCCCACGCCAATTTTTTCCGCGATTTAACCCTTAAATTTAATAGCTAGAGAGCCGAAATTTTGCACATACACACTACTAACATTAGTAGTGTGGAATATGCAAAAAAAAAGGGGGATATGAGATGGTTTACTGTATGTAATCATGTCTCATATCCTGTCGGGTTTAGGCAGGAGAAATGAAAAGCCGGCAATTGAATTACCGGCTTTTCAACATTATCGCGCTGAAGCAAATATAAAAAAAGTATGCTTCCCCATTGACTTGCATTGGGTTTCGTGTTTTGGCCGATCCCCGACCCCGACTTTTCAATAAGATCGGCCGATTTCACTCGATCCGACTTTCGAGAAAGTCGGGTTTCGTGAAACCCGACTCGATCTCAAAAAATGAAAAGTCACTCAACCCTATTGATGCACAGTTATCATTGCTATTTGCACACACCTATATATATGATATACATCAGTATTTGCTGGGGAGATTTTTCGTACAATATTCTCTATACCAACTACAGTATTCCATTTATAGATTGGCCTTTGGAGGGGTAGCTCTAAGCTTTATTATGAGCTAACTGGGTTCTCTACTTGTCATGTGTTTTGACTTTTAAATGTTTTTATGATATGTGTCTGTCATGTATTCAATAAAATTATTCTTGTACTTTTATGGTGATCCCCATTTTTTGGTCTGTAGCTTTTTCTCTATATAATTCCTGATGTTTTTGTATTGACCTTGGGTGTATCCCTTTATATTTGTTGTGGTGCCCTCCCAAACAAATTTCTGTTTACTTGGGTCTTCCAAATGGACAATGACCAGAAGCATACTGCCAAAATGGTAACAAAGTGGCTTAAGGATAACAAAGTCAATGTTCTGGAGCGGCCATCACAAAGCCCTGATCTCAATCCTATTGAAAATTTATGGGCAAAGACCGGTTTGAGCAAGGGACCTACAAACTGGATCAGTTACACCAGTGTTGTGAGTTTTGGGCCCAAATTCCAACCAACTAAAGAAGCTAAAGAAGGAAATTCCAAACGTATAACCGAAGTCATTCAGTTTAAGGGCAATGGGACCAAATACTAATGAAATGGATGTAAATTTTTGACTTTGCAGTAAGTAATAAAAATGCCTTAAAACATTCTCGCTCTCTCTCATTATTCTGGCATCTGGCAAATATTAATAATTATGATTATCCTAATTGGCCTAAAACGGGAAAGGTTTATTCTGATTTCATGTCAGATATTGAGAAAAACCTGCAGATGTGTCTTTATATAGTGGATGGAAACATCTGCCCCTTTCTGTTGTATCTTGTATGCCTGGTCGCTCTTTGCCCCCATGCCTGGTAATCTTGTGTCCCCTCTTGATGTCTCTGCGGCTGCCCCTCCCCGTCTCCTCGTTCCCGTGAGGTCTCAGCCTCTGCTCCGTTTCTTGGTCTCGCTGCTTCTGTTCCATTGTATCAGTGTCTTAGTAGAAGTCTGATGTGCTGGGCAGACCCCGGAGTGGTCTCCTGACTGTATCCTGGATTCACCCCTCATCAGCATCTGTTCTTCTCCGTCTCGGCGGTCTCTCGGCTCGTCAGACCTCCACCGGCTCCAGGGGCTGTAGATGAGCCTTCAGGAGCTGAATACTGCTGAGAATCTTCTTCTGGTGACCGGACAGCGTCACTCCGATTAACTGGATATCTCTGGAAACGAAGAAAAACACATCAGATACGATAACGGGGGCGGAAAGACTGACGCTAATTTAAAGGGCAATGATCCCGAAAGCCCAGTGCTGCTCATTACACAGTATCACACCCTGCATTATCTAATACTCCAGCCACATCCAGAGCAGCATTTCGAATTCTGCCAACACACTCTAAGTCACAATGGCCAACTTTCTTTTGAATGCAGCTTTGGATGTGACTAGAGTATAAATCCTGGTGGGGAAATAAACACTTTTGGAACTTTAAACATTGTATAACGAAACATTCTGCGACTTATTTCATCGCTGCATTTCAGATATTCTGCTTGCTATCAGCGAACAGAACAATTCTTGCCTAAATTTCAAGGCTGAAAACCTAATGCTTTTTCACAGCTGAGGGTTTGTTACAACTGAATCGTCTCCGAGACAATCCTCTAAAGTTAAACCATCTAAATAACTGATACAATGTAACAAACTACCAAGGCAACAATTTGTACAGAGGAGTTTAACTCAAACATTAACTAGACAGGATATAGAAACAAACCCTCAGCTGTGAGAAGTACTCGATTAAAGGGATTTTTAGCATCGGAATGAAAAACTGAATGATTCGATTTGCTGACAGCAAGCAGAGATCTTGAAAATATAAAAAACAGATACAGCAAATATATTGGGAAGTTGCCAACATTTTATCATACCGTACATAAGACATATTTACTGAGGCCGCGGACGACACAAAAATCCAGTTTCCTTACTCTGCCGTCAGACGGGAGATGGCGTCCAGCGTCGTGTATCCGGCTTTGTCAAAGTTTTCTCTATATTTCTCCATCTTGATCGCCTCCAGCCATTCGTGCGGGGAGGAGAGGGACGGAAAGTCTGGAGAGCAGTTACTGAGGAGCGGCTGCGAGGGTCTGACCCAGAAGAGAAGGTAAAATGCGTCAGCAGAACAGGTGGCGGGACGATGGTACAACAGAAGTCGCAGCTTTTAGGCTGAATTATTTACACAGAAAAGCAAAATATCACAATAAATAAAAGAAAATCCTCGTCGGTGCCGTCTACAAAAATAAAAGATGTAAAAGCAGCAGAAAGTTCAGACATGAACAGATGTTACGGGGAAATACAACTGATAGGGAGATGACATAGGAGACGCGGCGGTGCTCTGTAGATTATTCACACCCTTTCGCATGAGATTTCCTCTAATTTACTGTATATGTTTATACTATGATGTCACATATAGTAGTAATAGTATCAGGAGCAGCTCGGAGAACAATATACAGCAATTCTGCTGTGTAACTGTGAATCCAGCTCTGAGGTGAGATAAACACGCACTAATAAGCAGCAGCATTGAAGACTATGAAGTCACAGATAGAAGTAATAGTAGCCATTGCAGCTTGGAGAACAATATGCGGTAGTTAGGACAAGTGTAACTGTGAATCCAGCTCTGAGTTGAGATAAACACTTACTAAAGAGCAGCAGCATTGAGGACATTATTACAGTTGTACTGTAGTACTGTGTAGCTGTGAATTCATCACTAGGTTTTGTTATTAGATTTAATAGAAAGCAGCAAAGTTTAGGACATTATAGAGCAACACTGAGCAGTGTAATTGTGAATCCAGCTTCGGAGTGAGATTAAGCATGTACTAGAAAGCAGCAGTATGCCTCTACTTCATTCTGACTCTGCTTCTCCCTCCTCCTCTCTCCCTTCTCAATAGACTTCAATACACAGCTGTAATCACATCCCACATTGAGTTGGTAGTCTTTTTTTGTCTTGAGCGAGGCAACGAGAGAAGGGGAGGAAAATACTCGCTGAACGCATTGTGTGATCACCTTATTGTAAAGAGACCGCTCTGCCAAGTGGGGATTTTCCATGAATTTCTCCTCTGTGGAAGATAAAGCCCCGCACTCACCTGCTGCTCGAGACTCCCACTGTTTTTAAGCAGTTCGGATTTCTTATCATTCGATCCAAAGAGCTAACAATCTGCTCAAACCGCGGCCTCTGAGAACGATCCAGCTGCCAGCAGTCCAGCATCAGGAGGTGCAGTGCGCTGGGGCAATCCGGGGGAGGGGGAAGGCGGTACTCCTGGTCTATGGCGTCTAGTACCTGAGGAGTAGAAAACAGAAATGAGATAGTGGAGGAAGAGGAGTGGAAGGTGTCAGCAGAGAGCCCAGGAGGTCTAGAGCAGGTGAGAGAACGGTATAAGGGGTGAAGGCCCGAGCACGAAATTTACAGAGGTCTGTGACTGCCCCAACCCAGTCATAGAGAAAGCCTGTGAGTCCTGCTGCCCCCACCCAGACATAGAGAAAGCCTGTGGATTCCTGCTGCCCCCACCCAGTCATAGAGAAAGCATGTGAGTCCTGCTGCTCCCACCTACTTATAGAGAAAGCCTGTGAATCCGGCTGCCCCCACCCAGTCATAGAGAAAGCCTGTGAGTCCTGCTGCCCCCACCCAGTCATAGAGAAAGCATGTGAGTCCTGCTGCCCCCATCCACTTATAGAGAAAGACTGTGAGTCCTGCTTCCTCCACCCACTAATGCAGAAAGCCTGTGAGTCCTTCTTCCCCCAGCAACTTAGATCAACTTAGATAGAAAGCCTGTGAGTCCTGCTGCCCCCACCCATTCTTAGAGAAAACCTGTGAGTCCTACTGCACCCACTCACTCTTAGAGAAAGCCTGTGATTCCTGCTGCCCCCACCCAGTCATAGAGAAAGCATGTGAGTCCTGCTGCCCCCACCCATCATAGAGAAAGCCTGTAGATTCCTGCTGCCCCCACCCAGTCATAGAGAAAGCATGTGAGTCCTGCTGCCCCCACCCAGTCATAGAGAAAGCCTGTGGGTCCTGCTGCCCCCACCCATCATAGAGAAAGCCTGTGGATTCCTGCTGCCCCCACCCAGTCATAGAGAAAGTCTGTGAGTCCGGCTGCCCCCACCCAGTCATAGAGAAAGCCTGTGAGTCCTGCTGCCCCCACCCAGTCATAGAGAAAGCATGTGAGTCCTGCTGCCCCATCCACTTATAGTGAAAGACTGTGAGTCCTGCTTCCTCCACCCACTAATTCAAAAAGCCTGTGAGTCCTTCTTCCCCCAGCAACTTAAATAGAAAGCCTGTGAGTCCTGCTGCCCCCACCCAGTCATAGAGAAAGCATGTGAGTTCTGATTCACCCACCCACTCATAGAGAAAGCCTGTGAGCCCTGCTTCCCTCTTTTACTCATATAGAAAGCCTGGGCATCCTGCTTCCCTTGCACACACATGTATAGGTTTGTAATCAACAATCAGCAGAGGAGGAAGTGTTGTGAATTCTGTTTTTGGCTCCCTCTGGTGGCTACTGGTGGTACTGGCTTACTTTTGTCTTTTATTTCCAGTGCACCTGTTCCCATCAGGAATTGGGAGTTTCCTATTTAGTTTGGCTTCTCAGTCATTCTAGTGCCGGCAATCAATGTTACCAGAGCACCTCTGTTGCTTGCTACCTGCTCCAAGTCTGCAATTCAGCTAAGTTGGATCTTTTGTATTTTTTTGTGTTTGTTTTGTCCAGCACGCATTTTTTCACTCTTGCTGCTGGAAGCTCTAGTGATCTGAAATTACTACTCCGGTGTCATGAGTTGATATCGGAGTTAAAGTAATTTCAGGATGGCTGATTAGGGTTTTGAGGTGACCGCGAAGTCCTCTTTTGTATTTTCTGCTATCTAGTCAGAGGGCCTCTCTTTGCTGAACCTATATTCATACTGCGTACGTGTTTTCCTCTTACCTAACCGTTATTATATGTGGGGGGCTACTATCACTTTTGGGGTTTCCCTGGAGGCAAGTCAGGTCTGTGTATTCCTCTACTAGGGGTAGCTAGATCTCCGGCTGGTGCGAGACGTCTAGGGATAAAACGTAGGCACGCCCCCCGGCTACTATTATTTGTGTGTTAGGTTCAGCATCGCGGTCATCTGAGATTCCATCTTCCTAGAGCTAGTCTGTTTTTGCCTAAGTCCCTGCCATTGGGAATCATGACAGTATTGCCGGCCAGAATGTATTAAAGGTATTGGCTGAAGAAAGAGAGAAAAAAGAAGTTGCTGACACTTTTTTTTTTTTACTCAGAAGTTCTGTCTAGCCATAATTTCTATCTGCTGCCTTTTTCTCTCCTCTTAACCCCTGAATGGCTCAGATCTCAGCTGTTGAGAAATGGATATCAAGAGTTTAGCTTCAAACCTGAATACTCTTGCTTCTAAAGTTCAAAATATCCAAGACTTTGTTATACATGCTCCTATGTCTGAACCCAAGATTCCTATACCTGAGTTTTTTTCTGGAGATAGATCTCGTTTTTTGAATTTTAAGCACAATTGTAAATTGTATCTTTCTCTGAGATCTCGCTCCGCTGGAAACCCCGCTCAGCAGGTTAAAATTGTTATTTCCTTGTTGCGGGGTGACCCCCAGAATTGGGCATTTGCATTGGCACCAGGGGATCCTGCGCTGCTCAATGTGGATGCGTTTTTTCTGGCACTGGGGTTGCTCTATGAGGAACCTAATTTGGAGATTCAGGCTGAAAAAGCCTTGATAGCCCTCTCTCAAGGGCATGATGAAGCTGAAATATATTGTCAAAAATTTCGAAAATGGTCTGTGCTTACTCAGTGGAATGAGTGCGCCCTGGCGGCGAATTTCAGAGAAGGTCTCTCTGACGCCGTTAAAGATGTCATGGTGGGGTTTCCTACGCCCACAGGTCTGAATGAATCCATGACTATGGCTATTCAGATTGATCGGCGTTTACGGGAGCGCAAACCTGTGCACCATTTGGCGGTGTCTTCTGAGCAGGCACCGGAGAATATGCAATGTGATAGAATTCTGTCCAGAAGTGAACGGCAGAATTATAGACGTAAAAATGGGTTGTGCTTCTACTGTGGTGATTCTGCTCATGTTATATCAGCATGCTCTAAACGCACAAAAAAGGTTGATAAGTCTTTTGCAATTGGCACGTTACAGTCTAAGTTTATTTTGTCTGTGACTTTGATTTGTTCATTATCATCTATTACCGTGGATGCCTATGTGGATTCTGGCGCTTCCTTGAGTCTTATGGATTTGTCCTTTGCCAGACGCTGTGGGTTTAGCCTAGAGCCTTTGGAAGTTCCTATCCCTCTGAAGGGTATCGACTCCACACCATTGGCTAGGAATAAACCACAATACTGGACACAAGTGACTATGTGTATGACTCCTGACCATCGGGAGGTGATTCGCTTCCTTGTGTTGTATAACTTGCATGATGTCTTAGTGCTTGGATTGCCATGGTTGCAAACTCATAACCCAGTCCTTGACTGGAAAACAATGTCTGTGTTAAGCTGGGGATGTCAGGGGGCTCATGGGGAAGTACCTTTGGTTTCCATTGCTTCATCTACTCCCTCTGAAATTCCGGCATTTTTGTCTGACTATTGTGATGTTTTTGAGGAGCCTAAACTTAGTTCTCTCCCCCCTCACAGGGATTGCGATTGTGCTATAGACTTAATTCCTGGCAGCAAATTTCCTAAAGGTCGCTTGTTCAATCTGTCAGTGCCTGAACATGCTGCTATGCGAGAGTATATTAAGGAGTCCTTGGAAAAGGGACATATCCGTCCATCCTCATCCCCTTTAGGAGCAGGGTTTTTTTTCGTGGGTAAAAAAGATGGCTCCCTGAGACCCTGCATTGATTATCGCCTGTTGAATAAGATTACAGTCAAATACCAGTATCCTTTGCCACTATTGACTGATTTATTTGCTCGTATTAAAGGGGCAAAGTGGTTCTCTAAGATTGATCTTCGGGGTGCGTATAATTTGGTGCGGATTAAGCAGGGAGATGAGTGGAAAACTGCATTTAATACGCCCAAGAGCCATTTTGAGTATTTGGTAATGCCTTTTGGTCTTTCTAATGCTCCTTCAGTCTTTCAGTCCTTTATGCACCATATTTTCCGTAAATATCTGGATAAATTTATGATTGTGTATTTGGATGATATTTTGATTTTTTCGGATGACTGGGAGTCGCATGTTCAACAGGTTAGGAAGGTTTTTCAGGTTTTGCGGGCCAATTCTTTGTTTGTAAAGGGTTCTAAGTGTATTTTTGGGGTTCAGAAGATCTCTTTTTTGGGGTACATTTTTTCCCCTTCTTCTATTGAGATGGATCCTGTCAAGGTTCGGGCCATTTGTGATTGGACGCAGCCTACTTCCCTGAAGAGTCTTCAGAAATTCTTGGGCTTTGCTAATTTCTATCGTCGATTTATAACTGGGTTTTCAAGTGTTGCTAAGCCTCTGACTGATTTGACTAAGAAGGGTGCTGATGTTGCCAATTGGTCCTCTGCGGCTGTGGAGGCCTTTCGGGAGCTTAAGCGCCACTTTTCTTCAGCCCCTGTGTTGCGCCAGCCTGATGTTTCACTCCCTTTTCAGGTCGAGGTTGATGCTTCCGAGATTGGAGCGGGTGCGGTTTTGTCGCAGAGAAGTCCCGATTGCTCAGTGATGAGACCATGTGCATTCTTCTCTCGAAAGTTTTCGCCCGCCGAGCGAAATTATGATGTCGGTAATCGGGAGCTCTTGGCTATGAAGTGGGCATTTGAGGAGTGGCGTCATTGGCTTGAGGGTGCTAGACATCAGGTGGTGGTCTTGACTGATCACAAGAATCTGATTTACCTTGAGTCTGCCAGGCGTCTGAATCCTAGACAGGCGCGCTGGTCGTTGTTTTTCTCCCGGTTTAATTTTGTGGTTTCATATTTGCCGGGTTCGAAAAATGTGAAGGCAGATGCCCTTTCTAGGAGTTTTGAGCCTGACTCTTCTGGTGATTCTGAGCCTACGGGTATCCTTAAGGATGGGGTGATTTTGTCTGCTGTCTCCCCAGACTTGCGACGTGCTTTGCAGGAGTTTCAGACTGATAGGCCTGATCGTTGTCCGCCTGGGAGACTGTTTGTTCCAGATGAGTGGACCAGTAGAGTCATCTCGGAGGTTCATTCTTCTGTGTTGGCAGGCCACCCTGGAATCTTTGGTACCAGAGATTTGGTGGCCAGGTCCTTCTGGTGGCCTTCCCTGTCTCGGGATGTGCGTACTTTTGTACAGTCTTGTGATGTTTGTGCTCGGGCCAAGCCTTGCTGTTCTCGGGCTAGTGGATTGTTGTTGTCCTTGCCTATTCCGAAGAGGCCATGGACGCACATCTCTATGGACTTTATCTCGGACCTCCCGGTTTCTCAGAAGATGTCCGTCATTTGGGTGGTGTGTGACCGTTTTTCTAAGATGGTTCATTTGGTACCCTTGCCCAAATTGCCTTCTTCATCGGAGATGGTTCCTTTGTTTTTTCAGAATGTGGTTCGTTTACATGGTATCCCGGAAAACATCGTTTCTGACAGGGGATCTCAATTTGTGTCTAGGTTCTGGCGAGCGTTCTGTGCCAGGATGGGCATTGATTTATCTTTCTCGTCTGCTTTCCATCCTCAGACTAATGGCCAGACGGAGCGAACTAATCAGACCTTGGAGACTTATTTGAGGTGTTTTGTGTCTGCTGATCAGGATGATTGGGTCGCCTTTTTGCCGTTGGCAGAGTTTGCCCTTAATAATCGGGCCAGTTCTGCCACTCTGGTTTCTCCTTTCTTTTGCAATTCAGGGTTTCACCCTCGTTTTTCATCTGGTCAGGTGGAATCTTCGGATTGCCCTGGAGTGGACACTGTGGTGGATAGACTGCACCGGATTTGGAGTCATGTGGTGGACAATTTGAAGTTGTCTCAGGAGAAGACTCAGTAGTTTGCTAATCGTCATCGTCGTGTGGGTCATCGTCTTCGTGTTGGGGACTTGGTGTGGTTATCTTCTCGTTTTGTCCCTATGAAGGTCTCTTCTCCTAAGTTTAAACCTCGGTTCATAGGTCCTTATAAGATTTTGGAGATTCTTAATCCTGTATCTTTTCGTTTGGACCTACCAGCATCTTTCGCCATTCATAATGTCTTCCATCGGTCGTTGTTGCGGAGGTACGAGGTGCCGGTTGTTCCTTCTGTTGAGCCTCCTGCTCCTGTGCTGGTGGAAGGTGAATTGGAGTATGTTGTGGAAAAGATTTTGGACTCTCGCGTTTCCAGACGGAGACTTCAATATTTGGTTAAATGGAAGGGATACGGGCAGGAAGATAATTCTTGGGTGACTGCCTCTGATGTTCATGCCTCTGATTTGGTCCGCGCCTTTCATAGGGCGCATCCAGATCGCCCTGGTGGTTCTCATGAGGGTTCGGTGCCCCCTCCTTAAGGGGGGGGTACTGTTGTGAATTCTGTTTTTGGCTCCCTCTGGTGGCTACTGGTGGTACTGGCTTACTTTTGTCTTTTATTTCCAGTGCACCTGTTCCCATCAGGAATTGGGAGTTTCCTATTTAGTTTGGCTTCTCAGTCATTCTAGTGCCGGCAATCAATGTTACCAGAGCACCTCTGTTGCTTGCTACCTGCTCCAAGTCTGCAATTCAGCTAAGTTGGATCTTTTGTATTTTTTGTGTTTGTTTTGTCCAGCACGCATTTTTTCACTCTTGCTGCTGGAAGCTCTAGTGATCTGAAATTACTACTCCGGTGTCATGAGTTGATATCGGAGTTAAAGTAATTTCAGGATGGCTGATTAGGGTTTTGAGGTGACCGCGAAGTCCTCTTTTGTATTTTCTGCTATCTAGTCAGAGGGCCTCTCTTTGCTGAACCTATATTCATACTGCGTACGTGTTTTCCTCTTACCTAACCGTTATTATATGTGGGGGGCTACTATCACTTTTGGGGTTTCCCTGGAGGCAAGTCAGGTCTGTGTATTCCTCTACTAGGGGTAGCTAGATCTCCGGCTGGTGCGAGACGTCTAGGGATAAAACGTAGGCATGCCCCCCGGCTACTATTATTTGTGTGTTAGGTTCAGCATCGCGGTCATCTGAGATTCCATCTTCCTAGAGCTAGTCCGTTTTTGCCTAAGTCCCTGCCATTGGGAATCATGACAAGGAAGGTTTTCTCTATGTGTGGATGAGGTAAAGCAGGACTCACAGGCTTTTACTTAAGTGGGTGGGGGAAGAAGGACTCACAGTCATTCTCTATGAGTCCTGGCAGCATTATACCTAAAAATAGTGAATAGGTGAACACATATTTAAGGTGACGTCAATATAATAATAATAATAATAATAATAATAATATGGCTGAAACTCCGCCCACCAGTGGTTAAAACCATGCCCATGTACAGGTAGCCAATTAAATTGATGAATGGGCGGGGTTTATTTCAGGAGGGCGGGGTTACGTCTGCCGAACTTGGGAATTGTACGCCCTGTGAGAGCCATTAAGAGAATTCAGTGGCTCTCATTGGGGTGCCGGCTCCCATCGTTCACAGCAGGGAGCTGGCTCTTTGGGATCATTCACGAACGACTCATCACTACTGTATACACACAAAACATTACACATGGAAACAGTGTTACCACTGAAAAACAAATTTGTTAAGGATAGAAGACACATTGAGGTCACCTCTTGATTGCTCATGTCCCAGTATGGCCGCTCCCCATAGGAGGTGACTTCCCACATGACGATGCCGTAGCTCCACACATCACTGGCACTGGAGAACTTGCGTTGCTGATGAGCTTCTGGTGCCATCCAACGTAGAGACTGCCGCCCGACCTGCGGGAACATGGAGGGAACTTAACGACATTCTGGAGATCTCATATTACTGTAATAGCAAGAAAAGGGGTCCAGATCACCCTCCTCTGTTACAGGCGTATATTCCTGGGATAAAAATATATATTTATCGGGAGTGGTGAAAAAAAAATGAAAGAAGTGATGGCCAACCATACCGCTCCCTTCCTGACGCTCCACTGATCCTTGCTGATCTTTACTCTCTGGTCCTGTGTCGACACCCTGCAAATGGCTGGAACAGGCAATGACCGGCTGAGGGAGTTCCTCACTGCCGAAAGTTACTGTCGGAAAGTTACTGGGGGATTTGGCATTACCAGTGGGTTCACATGGGACTTGGTGTGAATCGTAACGGGAGTTGCGGGGGAATGGTGAGGATGTGTTCATGCAACCCTCAACTCCTACAAAAGTCTGGAGGTACCCCCTGGATTGAGTGGGTAACGACAGGGGCACAAGAGCATTTGGCCCACGTACCCAACCGATATTATGTAGATTGTACATGACAACAACATTTTGCACAGTATGTCAGTAGTCTAAAAATTGGCTAAGATCAGGGGCAGACACCCCACTGTTGCAACCACACAGGGGTCCAAGATGTAAGGGGGCCACTATCTCCTCCAAAGCAGGTGGAATTGTGCATTGAGAAGAGCTATTGGACTGCACTGTTCTTGGATAGCCTCTTCTGTTCGTGTCCACCGCTGACCAGGGCGTTATGCCCAAACACGTACTCACCA
This sequence comes from Ranitomeya variabilis, assembly GCF_051348905.1. NCBI lineage: Eukaryota > Metazoa > Chordata > Amphibia > Anura > Dendrobatidae > Ranitomeya > Ranitomeya variabilis. The sequence continues at coordinate 23,702,939 of NC_135235.1, forward strand.
AGTCTAGAGGTCCACGCAGTCCAGACACTTTGCACACTAACTGTCCATTCACCAGGATACTACGAGCTGCAAGATTTCTATGGATGTAACTTCTATCGGACAGATATCGCATCCCGGATGCCATGCCGCGGAGCATGGAGACCATCTGTAGGGCGGACAGACCACCCTCACACTGCTGAGATACAAGAGGAAGGAGGCCGTCATGTGTCAGGAAAATGGAAGAGTCATCAAGATACTATCCACTCTGGAATATGAGCAAACAATCCACTGGCCAAGAAAATAATCCACTGGACAAGCATTCAATCCCTGCTCCACCTCCAGGAATGGTCACATCCATGGTTTACCCTCCAAACAGAAGATGGGGCACATTGCTTCCTACGATAATTTATGGGCTGGTGATCCTCATCCCCTACCCTGAGATAAGCGTCCAGGGCTCCGTTCTCCATGTACTCTGTCAGGATCATGATGGGGCGACTGCGAGTCACGGCACCTTCTAGACGCACAACATTGGGATGGTCAAACTGCCCCATGATGCTCGCCTCCCCGAGGAAGTCACCCCGCTCCTTGTCACCGCTCCCTGAGCGCAGCGTGCGGATGCACACAGTGATGTCTCTCTTTCCAGGTAGACACAGACGACCTCGACAAACATCCCCAAAATCTCCTGAAGGAAAGAAAAAAAACATCTTGTAGATGATCCATCACATCTTGTAGATGATCCATCACATCTCGTAGATGATCCATCACATCTCGTAGATGATCCATCACATCTCGTAGATGTTCCATCACATCTCGTAGATGATCCATCACATCTCGTAGATGATCCATCACATCTCGTAGATGATCCATCACATCTCGTAGATGTTCCATCACATCTCGTAGATGATCTATCACATCTCGTAGATGATCCATCACATCTCGTAGATGATCCATCACATCTCGTAGATGATCCATCACATCTCGTAGATGATCCATCACATCTCGTAGATGATCCATCACATCTCGTAGATGATCCATCACATCTCGTAGATGATCCATCACATCTACACTGTGTTCCAAATTATTATGCAAATTGGATTTAAGTGTCATTAAGATTTAATTGTTTTGTTTTTCAAGTAAACTCGTGGATTTTATTGTGTTTCAGGGCTCAATAGATCACTGAAATCAATCTTAAACACATGTGATAATTAGTTTTCCAGGTGATTCTAATTAAAGGAAAACTACTTAAAAATGATGTTCCACATTATTAACCCCTTTACCCCCAAGGGTAGTTTGCACGTTATGGACCGGGCCAATTTTTACAATTCTGACCACTGTCCCTTTATGAGGTTATAACTCTGGAACGCTTCAACGGATCCCAGTGATTCTGACAATGTTTTCTCGTGACATATTGTACTTCATGATAGTGGTAAAACTTCTTTGATATTACCTGCGTTTATTTGTGAAAAAAAGAGAAATTTGGCGAAAATTTTGAAAATTTTGCAATTTTCCAACTTTGAATTTTTATGCAATTAAATCACAGAGATATGTCACACAAAATACTTAATAAGTAACATTTCCCACATGTCTACTTTACATCAGCACAATTTTGGAACCAAAATTTTTTTTTGTTAGGGAGTTATAAGGGTTAAAAGTTGACCAGCAATTTCTCATTTTTACAACACCATTTTTTTTTAGGGACCACATCTCATTTGAAGTCATTTTGAGGGGTCTATATGATAGAAGATACCCAAGTGTGACACCATTCTAAAAACTGCACCCCTCAAGGTGCTCAAAACCACATTCAAGAAGTTTATTAACCCTTCAGGTGTTTCACAGGAATTTTTGGAATGTTTAAATAAAAATGAACATTTAACTTTTTTTCACAAAAAATTTACTTCAGCTCCAATTTGTTTTATTTTACCAAGGGTAACAAGAGAAAATGGACCACAAACATTGTTGTACAATTTGTCCTGAGTACGCCGATACCCCATATGTGGGGGTAAACCACTGTTTGGGTGCATGGCAGAGCTCGGAAGGGAAGGAGCGCCGTTTGACTTTTCAATGCAAAATTGACAGGAATTGAGATGGGACGCCATGTTGCGTTTGGAGAGCCACTGATGTGCCTAAACATTGAAATCCCCCACAAGTGACACCATTTTGGAAAGTAGACCCCCTAAGGAACTTATCTAGATGTGTGGTGAGCACTTTGACCCACCAAGGGCTTCACAGAAGTTTATAATGCAGAGCCGTAAAAATAAAACAAAAATTTTTTCCCACAAAAATTATTTTTTAGCCCCCAGTTTTGTATTTTTCCGAGGGTAACAGGAGAAATTGGACTCCAAAAGTTGTTGTCCAATTTGTCCTGGGTGCGCTGATACCCCATATGTGGGGGGGAACCACCGTTTGGGCGCATGGGAGAGCTCGGAAGGGAAGGAGCGCCATTTGGAATGCAGACTTAGATGGATTGGCCTGCAGGCATCACATTGCGTTTGCAGAGCCCCTAATGTACCTAAACAGTAGAAACCCCCCACAAGTGACCCCATATTGGAAACTAGACCCCCCAAGGAACTTATCTAGATGTGTTGTGAGAACTTTGAGCCCCCAAGTGTTTCCCTACAGTTTATAACGCAGAGCCGTGAAAATAAAAAATCCTTTTTTTTCCCACAAAAATTATTTTTTAGCCCCCAGTTTTGTATTTTCCCAAGGGTAACAGGAGAAATTGGACCCCAAAAGTTGTTGTCCAATTTGTCCTGAGTATGCTGATACCCCATATGTTGGGGTAAACCCCTGTGTGGGCACACGGGAGAGCTCGGAAGGGAAGGAGCACTGTTTTACTTTTGCAACGCAGAATTGGCTGGAATTGAGATCGGACGCCATGTCGCGTTTGGAGAGCCCCTGATGTGCCTAAACAGTGGAAACCCCCCAATTATAACTGAAACCCTAATGGAAACACACCCCTAACCATAATCCCAACGGTAACCCTAACCACACCTCTAACCCAGACACACCCCTAACCCTAATCCCAACCCTATTCCCAACCGTAAATGTAATCCAAACCCTTACCCTAACTTTAGCCCCAACCCTAACTTTAGCCCCAACCCTAACTGTAGCCTTAACCCTAGCCCCAACCCTAACCCTAACCCTAGCCCTAACCCTAGCCCTAACCCTAGCCCTAACCCTAGCCCTAATCCTAACCCTAGCCCCAACCCTAACCCTAGCCCTAACCCTAGCCCTAATCCTAATCCTAGCCCTAACCCTAGCCCTAGCCCTAATGGGAAAATGGAAATAAATATTTTTTTTAATTTTTAAATTTTTCCCTAACTAAGGGTGTGATGAAGGGGGGTTTGATTTACTTTTATAGTGGGTTTTTTAGCGGATTTTTATGATTGGCAGCCGTCACACACTGAAAGACGCTTTTTATTGCAAAAAATATTTTTTGCGTTACCACATTTTGAGAGCTATAATTTTTCCATATTTGAGACCACAGAGTCATGTGAGGTATTGTTTTTTGCGGGACGAGTTGATGTTTTTAGTGGTAACATTTTCGGGCACGTGACATTTTTTGATCGCTTTTTATTCCGATTTTTGTGAGGCAGAATGACCAAAAACCAGCTATTCATGAATTTCTTTTGGGGGGGGAAGCGTTTATACCGTTCCGCGTTTGGTAAAATTGATAAAGCAGTTTTATTCTTCGGGTCAGTACAATTACAGCGATATCTCAGTTATATCATTTTTGTATGTTTTGGCGCTTTTATACGATAAAAACTATTTTATAGAAAAAATAATTATTTTGGCATCGCTTTATTCTGAGGACTATAACTTTTTTATTTTTTTGCTGATGATGCTGTATGGTGGCTGTTTTTTTGCGGGACAAAATGATGCTTTCAGCGGTACCATGGTTATTTATATCTGTCTTTTTGATCGCGTTTTATTCCACTTTTTATTCGGCGGTATGATAATAAAGCGTTGTTTCCAGGTCACCACCTGACAGCACACTGGAGGACGTCCTTCTTATCCATGATGGGACAGGAAACACGAGAGGTTAAAAGGACCCTCCCCCTACCACCCTTCAGTGTTTTTCCTGTCCCATTATGGATAGGAACGGCGAGAGGAGCTACCGTTCTGTGCGGGGGGATTGTGGATCGGGGGGCTTTGCCTCACCCTTCCCTCCATGAGGCACCCGCTGGCCGACACCCGCCCGAGGGTCCCTCTGCCTACCAGTGTAGCGCTGCTCCTGGTATGAGGATCGCTTCCCCCTGCCGGGGGCTCTCGATCCTTCCGTCACGCCCCCTGGTGCATGCGATCCTGCCGGTTGCCTCTGCGGACGTCGGCGTCTCCATGCGGCCGGCATGAGGAAGCAAATCGTCGCTGCACCATCCTCTCTTTCCGGCCGCGTCCCTTCCGGTTTGCGGCTGAGGGGGGCAGGCGGCGTCTCCGAAACAGGAAGCGGTAGTGAGCGCAGGAGCGCTGTACAGATGAACAGACGAGCAGAAATATAAGGTATGTGCAGTAAGCGATCTCCGGTGCATCATGGAGGACGCAGCTAGAGAAGGGCAGGAGTCCACGGCACTAGTGAGTAGACCAGGGGACCGGTATTATGGACATTTAAAAAAAAAATAAAAAAAATGGGGCATTATCCTGGAGTTTTGTTATTTTTCTATAGGCGGCCTCATTACCAGAAAAACCGTTAAAGAAGCCTGGCAAAAGCAAAAAATGTCCTATTTGCGCAGCCAAACTGAAAGATACCTGGCAGAAACCCCTATGTGAAGCGTGCACCTGCAGAATCATAGGAGAGGAGCAGGCTTCTCTTATGTCAAATATGAGAGCCATGATAAGAGAGGAGGTCCAGGCTTCTGTATCAGGTCTGGCACTACCTCAAGCCTCACCTTCAGAGAGACCGAGCAAAAGGCAGAGGGTCGATTACTCTTCAGGAGATTCGTTATCTGCTGTATCGGATATAGAGGAGGAAGAGGAGAGCAGAGACCCCCCACAGAGAGGGAGAAAATACTTATTCTCTGCGGCAGACACAGGAGAACTGTTGGAGGCTGTGCGGCATACTATGCAGATTGAGGATCCACAACCATCTTGTTCAGTTCAGGACGAAATGTTTGGTGGCTTGCGCTCACAGACTGCAAAAGTGTTTCCAGTAAATTCCCATATCAGATCCATGATTTTGGATGAATGGGAGGAGGCGGAGAAGAGATTGACTATCCCTAAAGATTTCCGACTCCGCTTGCCGTTTGACCCGGATGAAGTTAAAGAATGGGTCGATATACCTAAAATAGACATTCCATTGGCTAAAGTGTCCAGAAGAACCTCAATCCCTTTTGAGGACTCTTCCAATCTAAAAGAGCCCATGGACAGAAAGGCAGATGGACTTTTAAAAAGGACCTGAGAGAGTTCTTCGGCGGTTATCGGAGCTAATATCGCAGCAACATCAGTGGCTCGCTCCATGGACCTGTGGCTAAATGATCTTCAGGATCAATTAATAGCCAAAACTCCTAGAGATACTATCATGAAATCTCTGCCTCTGTTAAAATTGGCAACCGCCTTTTTGGCAGACGCGTCCGCGGAGACGGTTAGGTTCGCGGCTAGAGGTCAATCTCTCTCTAATGCAGCCCGAAGAGCTATCTGGCTCAAAAACTGGTCGGGTGATATGCACTCCAAAAATAAATTGTGTTCCATACCCTTCTCTGGGGGCAGGGTCTTCGGACCGGTCCTCGACGATATATTAGAGAAAGCCTCAGACGTAAAAAAGGGGTTCCCCGAAGAAAAGCCTAAAAAATTCCAGCCCTTTCGGAGACCCCGCTATAATCAGAAACAGGATTACAGGGGTAAAGGGAAGCAAGGTAGATGGAGCTACCAGAAAGGGGGAGACAGTAGACCCAAAACCAAAGACTCGAGTTACTCAGGTCCGAGGTCTAGCTACCATAGGAAATGACGCCATCAGAGTAGGGGGTCGTCTAGCCGGATTCCTAGAAGGTTGGAGGGGAATAACAACGAGTCCTTGGGTGTTACAGGTGGTGTCCCAGGGGTACAAAATCGAATTTTCCTCCCTTCCGCCCGAAAGATTTCTGGTGTCCAGCACACATCTAAAATCATCATCCCCCATGTGGTCGGATATACAGGACCTCCTAAAAATGGCGGCAATTGTTCCGGTCCCCTCCCAAGAAGAGTACAGAGGTCATTACTCGAATCTCTTCTCAATAACAAAACCATCGGGAGAGTCGAGAACGATAATAAATCTGAAGCACCTAAACAACTGGGTGGTATACAAAAGATTCAAAATGGAGTCAATTCGGTCTACCATTCCTCTGTTGGGAAGGGGTATGGTGATGTGCACTCTAGATCTAAAGAGTGCATATTACCATGTTCCCATTTGCCTAAACCACCAAAAATTCCTGCGGTTTGCGGTAAACATGGAAGGGAAGATCTATCACTTTCAATTCCGCTGTCTCCCCTTCGGCCTGGCGTCGGCTCCCAGGGTTTTTACAAAACTTATGGTAGAGGTAGTCGCATATCTGAGAAATCGGGATGTGATGGTAATCCCTTATCTAGACGACTTTTTGATAGCGGCAGAGTCAGTAAACCAGCTCAGGGTCAACTGTCAGTTCCTCATCTCCACACTAGAGAGTCTCGGTTGGATTATAAATTGGAAGAAATCGGATCTAATACCGAAATCCAGAATAAAATTCCTAGGAGTCATGCTCGACTCAGAAACAAGAATGTCCTACCTTCCGGAAGACAGGCTAAAGGGTATAATAAAAAAGGTCCATCATTTCTCCCGAGGCCGAAATACGATCAGAGACGGGATGAGAATACTGGGATTGATGACGGCCTGCATCCCTTGCGTGAGATGGAGCCAGTTTCATTCCCGACAGCTTCAGCAGGGAGTTCTGAGGAGCTGGAACAGGAGGCAAAATTCTCTAAATCAAAGACTGAATCTTTCTTTTCAGATCAAGAGGTCTCTGGTGTGGTGGACTCTCTCCAAAAATCTCCGGGTAGGAGTGTCATGGCTTCAAACCCCAAGTGTGTCAGTCACGACAGACGCAAGTCAGGAAGGTTGGGGAGGTCATGTCCTAGGAAGATATTTCCAAGGTCGTTGGGGAAGAAAGGACAGCAAGAAGTCATCAAACCACAGAGAGTTGCATGCGGTTTGGAAGGTCCTAACGGCGGCACAACATTTGCTGAAGAACAAGCATGTAAAAATCTTCTCGGACAATACGACGACTGTAGCCTTCCTTCGACATCAGGGGGGCCCAAGACATCTGGCATTACAAGATCTGGTGGAACAGATCTTCAAGTGGGCAGAGAAGTCGGTACGGTCAATCTCGGCTGTACATCTGGAGGGATCCAAGAACCAGTTGGCGGATTTCCTGAGCAGGAAAAGTGTATCCCCTACAGAGTGGGAACTGAACAGCAAAGTATTCAGGGATCTTTGTCATCGTTGGGGGAAGCCGACTGTGGATCTATTTGCTACAAAGCAAAACGCAAAAGTCGAAACCTTTTACTCCCTAAACCCCTGGGAAAGTCCAGCTGCGATCGATGCCCTGTCACAACCCTGGAGCAACGGTCTTCTCTATGCGTTTCCGCCTCTAGCATTGATTCCAAGGACACTCAGGAAAATTTGCGAGGACGAGGCCAAAGTCATCCTCATAGCTCCTCACTGGCCGAAACGAAGTTGGTTTCCATTGTTAAAAAAATTGTCAGTGGAAGAGCCTCTCCTGTTACCAGTAAGAGAGTATCTTCTTCTACAAGGTCCAGTTCTACACCAGAACCCAGGAGCACTTCAGTTGGCAGCATGGATCCTGAACGGAAGATCTTGAGAGCAAAAGGTCTTTCAGATGACGTCATTTCTACCCTTCAAGCCAGCAGAAAGCCGGTGACATCTGCAATCTACACAAAAATATGGAAAACATTTTGTGGATTCTGTGGGGAGATGACAGTTGATACTGACCATCCAGATATCCTGAAAATTCTTGATTTCTTGCAGTCAGGATTTCAAAAAGGTCTTAGACCAAGTACATTAAGAGTCCAGATAGCGGCCCTAAGTACATTCTTTGATTTTTCTCTATCTACCCACCCCTGGATTAGTAGATTCTCAAGAGCAGTCCAGAGGCTAAGGCCATTCATTAGGAAATCAGTCCCGCCGTGGGATCTTAATCTGGTCCTGAATTTTCTGTGTGATCAGTCCTGGGATATAACGGGAGACATAGATATTAACAAACTCTCTCTTAAAACCGCGTTTTTAGTTGCGATCACATCGGCAAAAAGATTGGGGGAACTACAGGCTCTTTCGGTACAGAACCCGTATTTACAGATCTTTGATGATAAAATAGTACTAAGGCTAGATCCGGCCTTTCTCCCTAAGGTCGTCTCCAATACTAATATGAATCAGGAGATTGTTTTACCGTCATTTTGCCAATTCCCTAAAAACCAAAAAGAAAGATTTTTTCATAACCTTGATGTAAGAGAGTCAGTACTCAGGTACCTTGATCTATCTAGACCCTGGAGACAGGACAATAACTTGTTTGTTCAGTTCAGGGGTTCAAATAAGGGGAAAAAAGCGTCTAAAGCGACTATCGCACGGTGGATAAAATCTACAATTGATTTAGCCTAAAAAGCTAAAGGTTTGAATTCCCCAGTTAATCTTAAAGCCCACTCATCTAGGGCCATGGCCACATCATGGGCGGAGAAAGGGGGGGCTACGGCAGACCAGATCTGTAGAGCTGCATCATGGTCTAATCTTAGTACCTTTTCTAAACACTATAAGTTAGATGTAGTTTCGCCTCAGTTGGCCTTTGGTAGAAAGGTACTTCAAGCAGTGGTCCCACCCTAAATACCATTCTCCTTTGGTATTTCTCCAGTGTGCTGTCAGGTGGTGACCTGGAAAACAGTAATTAGACTTACTGGTAATTGTATTTCCAGGAATCCATCCTGACAGCACTGTTAGTTCCCTCCCTATTGTTTGATCTTTATACTTATGTGATGTAACATTTGTATGATTGATTATTTTGTTGTAATAAAACTTGTTTTTGCATCCATCCAGATGTGTTACTTTGGAAAAACACTGAAGGGTGGTAGGGGGAGGGTCCTTTTAACCTCTCGTGTTTCCTGTCCCATCATGGATAAGAAGGACGTCCTCCAGTGTGCTGTCAGGATGGATTCCTGGAAATACAATTACCAGTAAGTCTAATTACTGTTTTTTTGCCTCGTTTTTATTTTTTTTTTCTTACGGTGTTTACTGAAGGGGTTAACTAGTGGGACAGTTTTATAGGTTGGGTCGTTACGGATGCAGCGATACTAAATATGTGTACTTTTATTGTTTGTTTTTTTTTATTTAGATAAAGAAATGTATTTATGGGAATAATTTTTTTATTTTTTTCTTTATTTAGGAATTTTTTTTTTATTTTTTTTTTTACACATGTGAAAATTTTTTTTTAAACTTTTTTACTTTGTCCCAGGGGGGACATCACAGATCGGTGATCTGACAGTTTGCACAGCACTCTGTCAGATCACCGATCTGACTTAGAGCACTGCAGGCTTACCAAGCGCCTGCTCTGAGCAGGCACTCGGTAAGCCACCTCCCTCCCTGCAGGACCCGGATGCCGCGGCCATCTTGGATCCGGGACCTGCAGCGAGGAAGGAGGTAGGAGACCCTCGGAGCAACGCGATTACATCGCGTTGCTGCGGGGATCTCAGGGAAGCCCGCAGGGAGCCCCCTCCCTGCACGATGCTTCCCTATACCGCCGGCATACCGTGATCATGTTTGATCGCGGTGTGCCGGGGGTTAATGTGCCGGGGGCGGTCCGTGACCGCTCCTGGCACATAGCGCCGGATGTCAGCTGCGATAGGCAGCTTACACCCGGCCGCGATCGGCTGCGCTCCCCCCGTGAGTGCGGCCGATCGCGCTGGACATACTATTCCGTCCTTGGGAAGTAGGGCCCACCCCACATGGATGGAATAGTACGTCCAATGACAGAAAGGGGTTAAGCAGACCACAGGTTTCAAGCAATATGGGAAATAAAAAGGATCTCTGCTGCTGAAAAGTGTTAAATAGTGCAATGGCTTGGACAAGGTATGAAAACATTAGAAATTTCACGAAAACTTAAGAGTGATTATCATACTGTGAAGAGATTTGTGACTGAAACAGAGCACAGACAGAGTTCATGCAGATAAAGGCATAATGAGGAAGGTTTCTGCCATACAAAATCATTGGATTAAGATAGCAGCTGCAAAAATACCATTACAAAGCAGCAAACAGTTATGTGAAGCTGCTGATGCCTCTGGAGTCCTTCGAACCTCAAGATGTAGGATCCTTCAAAGGCTTGCTGTGGTGCATAAACCTACTATTCGGCCACCCCTAAACAGTGTTCACAAGCAGAAACGGTTGCAGTGAGCCCAGACATACATGAAGACTAATTTTCAAACAGTCTTATTTACTGATGAGTGTCGAGCAACCCTGGATGGTCCAGATGGATGGAGTAGTGGATGGTTGGTGGATGGCCACCATGTCCCAACAAGGCTGCAACGTCAGCGAGGAGGTGGAGGAGTCATGTTTTGGGCCGGAATCATGGGGAAACAGCTGGTAGGGCCCTTTAAGGTTCCTGCAGGTGTGAAAATGGCCTCTGCAAATTATATAGAGTTTCTGACTGACAACGTTCTTCCATGGTATAAAAAGCAGAAATGTGCCTTCAGGAGCAAAATCATCTTTATGCTGACAATGCACCATCTCATGCTGCAAAGAAAACCTCTGAGTCATTGGCTGCTATGGGCATAAAAGGAGATAAACTCATGGTGTGGCCACCATCTTCCCCTGACCTCAACCCTATAGAGAACCTTTGGAGGATCATCAAGCAAAAGATCTATGGGTGGGAGGCCGTTCACATCAAAACAGCAGCTCTGGGAGGCAAAGAAATACAAGCAGAAACTCTCCAAAAACTCACAAGTTCAATGGATGCAAGAATTGTGAAGCTGATATCAGAGAAGGTTCCTATGATAACATGTAACTTGGCCTGTTAGGAGGTTCTGGAATTAAATAGCTTTTTTGTTCAGTGAATGTGACCTCCTAGTGCTGCAAATTCCACAAATTAGCATTTTCAGTTCTTTATATCCAATGTTTAGAAATTCTACTGTGCCTAATAATTTGGAACCGTGCATTCTGAGGTTTTATTCTTTTTGGAGATTATACTGTTATTATTGGGAGGTTTCTTCAGTAAAATTTGATGCATACTCTAACGGGTGATGACTTTTATTAGACTGACTCATTTTCACTGACCATTTAGGAAAATCCGAGAAAAATGTAATTTGCATCTTAATTTGGAACACGGTGTAGTAGATGATCAATCATCTCTTAAAGATGATCCATCACATCTCATAGATGATCCATCACATATTTACGTATCTAGCACAACTATCAAATATATCGAATATCTGCCCTTTACTGAATCTCCCGGGAGTCTTGGTTCTTACACGCGGAGTCTCCTCTTTGCTGCACACACTCCTGCTATCCTCCCACGTAACATTACCTGTGCCAACCACCTCTTCAATCTTCACATAGGACACATCGATCTCTCGAGCGAATTCCCGCACGGCCTCCGCAGGGTCCTCGTATGTGGATGGATCGATGTAATATTTCACCCCTATGCCTGAGATAAACAGAGGTGCTTTGTGTCAGAACAGGATACATAACCTCTGTCCGGCACATTATAGTTTCTTAGCAAAATTATTTAGTTTTAATGGTTCTGTCCCTCAACAGCTGCGTTCTCACTTCTGCTTCAGAGCTGAAATCTCCCAGCGTTTCCTGCTTGTACTGAGTTTGCACAAATGTTTCTCCTACACTTTGCATTTAGGATAGTGTAACTTTTGTATCAGGCGCCATCACTAGGGCTGCGGCAGTCTGCAAGCTTACTGAACTCCGTCAGTGAGGCCTCATGCAGACAGCAGAATTATGCATGCAGCTCTGGAGTAGTATTAAGGAAAATAAGGAAAGTATTATTGAAATTTGCAATGGGAATCATGTCTGACCCCTGTTCTGGCAGCTTAACATGAGCACAAATAGAAGTTTCACCATGAGCCCCAATATTACATACAGTTCATTCTTTGTATGTATGTATATATATAATATACACACTCCGAGTCCTTTCAAATGCCACCAGGAGGCGCTCTACGCTTATACAAATGTTTCTCACAAAATTAGGCCGGCGTCACACTGGCGAGTTTTACGGACGTATGAGCGCAGAAAATACACCCGTAAAATACGCATAACACACGGCCCAATGATTCCCTATGTCCCAGCTCCTATCAGCCGTATATTACGGTTCAGTATTATACGGTCTTGTACGGCCGTACAAAATCGCAGCATGCTGCGTTTGTCAGCGTATTGCGCAAATAAATCGCCAATGAAAGTCTATGGGGGCGAGAAAAATACGGATTACACACGGACCAGCAGTGTGACTTGCCAGAAATACGCAGTGGTGTTAGTGAAAAGCCGGTAATTCAATTGCCGGCTTTTCATTTCTCCTTCCCAAACCCGACAGGATATGAGACATGATTACATACAGTAAACCATCTCATATCCCTTTTTTTTTTGCATATTCCACACTACTAATGTTAGTAGTGTGTATGTGCAAAATTTGGGAGCTGGAGCTTGTAAAATAAAGGGTTACATCATGGAAAAAACTGGCGTGGGCTCCCGCGCAATTTTCTCCGCCAGAGTGGTAAAGCCAGTGACTGACGGCAGATATTAATAGCCAGGAGAGGGTCCATGGTTATTGGCCCCCCCGTGGCTACAAACATCTGCCCCCAGCCACCCCAGAAAAGGCACATCTGGAAGATGCGCCTATTCTGGCACTTGGCCACTCTCTTCCCACTCCCCTGTAGCGGTGGGCTATGGGGTAATGAAGGGTTAATGTCACCTTGCTATTGTAAGGGGACATTAAGCCAGGTTAATAATGGAGAGGCGTCAATTATGTCACCTATCCATTATTAATCAAATAGTACGAAATAGTTAATAAAACACACACACATTACTACAAAGTCCTTTAATGAAATAAAGACACAAGTTGTTGTAATATTTTATTAGACTCTTAATCCACCTGAAGACCATCGTCCTGAAACAAAGTTAAAAAAACAAACAACAATATTCCATACCTTCCGTCGTTATGTCCCACGAAGTAAATCCATCTGAAGGGGTTAAATCATTTTACAGCCAGGAGCTGTGCTAAAGCACTCGCTCCTGCCTGTAAAACCCCGGGTACTGAATGGATAGCTGGGTGACCTGTAGTTACCTTGAGTTGCGGTGAGGCGCCCTCTGCTGGATGTCCTCATGAACTGGAGCCTTGGAAAAGTTCCCACGCTCGAGTTCATATGAGAACATCCAGCAGAGGGCGCCTCACCGTGACTCAAGGTAACTACAGGTCACCCTGCTTCCCATTCATTCCCCGGGTTTTTACAGGCAGGAGCGGCTGCATTAGCAGGCTTCTGCTTGTAAAATTAGTTAACCCTTTTAGATGGATTTACAACGTGGGACAGAACAACGGAAGGTATGGAATATTGTTGTTTGTTTTTTTGAAACTTTGTTTCAGGTGACAAGGGTCTTCAGGTGGATTAAGAGTCTAATAAAATATTACAACAACATGTGTCTTTATTTCATTAAAGGACTTTGTAATTATGTGTGTGTTTTATTAACTATTTCTAACAATTGGATTAATAATGGATATGTGTCATAATTGACGCCTCTCCATTATTAATCTGGCTTACAATAGCAAGGTGGCATTAACCCCATATCCCACCGCTACAGGGAGTGGGAAGAGAGTGGCCAAGTGCCAGAATAGGTGCATCTTCCAGATGCGCCTTTTCTGGGGTGGCTGGGGGCAGATGTTTGTAGCCTGGGGGGGCCAATAACCATGGACCCTCTCCTGGCTATTAATATCTGCCCTCAGTCACTGGCTTTACCACTCTGGCGGAGAAAATTGCGCGGGAGCCCATGAAATTTTTTTCCGCGATTTAACCCTTTATTTTACAAGCTACAGCGCCCAAATTTTGCACATACACACTACTAACATTAGTAGTGTGGAACATGCAAAAAAAAAGGGATATGAGATGGTTTACTGTATGTAATCATGTCTCATATCATGTCGGGTTTGTGAAGGAGAAATGTAAAGCCGGCAATTGAATTACCGGCTTTTCACATATCTCGGGCTGAATTAAATATAAATACAGAATATATATATATATGTGTCTCAATGACATATCTCTCTATATATATATACTTTATATATGTTTTACCGAACATTTGAGCACATAAATCCATTAGATGTCGGTTTTACAAGCCTGCGAGAAAATATCGCAGTACGGATGCCATACGGATTACATACGGAGGATGCCATGCGCAAAATACACTGACACACCCTGCCTACGGATGACATACGGATCACTATTTTGGGGACTTTTCTGCGTATTACGGTCGTAAAAAACGGACCATATTGTCTTACGCTGAGTGTGACGCCGGACTTAGAATGAGAGACACCTGACCCAACAATGCAGACGAGCTGATGGCTGATATCAAAGCAACCTGGGCTTCCATAACCCCTCAGCAGTGCCACAGGCTGATCACCTCCATGCCACGATGCATTGATGCAGTAATTGATGCAAAAGGAACCCTGACCAAGTATTGAGGGCATTTACTGAACATTTTGAATATTAAAATCATTTTTCAAGCTGGGGTTATAAAGTATTCTAATTTACTGAGATAATGGCTTTTGGGTTTTCATTGGCTGTAAGCCATAATCATCAACATTAACAGAAATAAACACGTGAAATAGATCACTCAGTGTGTAATGACTCTATATAATATACGGGTTTGACTTTTTGTATTGAAGAACTGAAATAAATCAACTTTTCGGTAATATCCTAATTTAGTGAGAAGCTCTTGTCTAGATTTTATCAATTTTTATGGCTTTACTGCATTATAATACATTTTAAAAATAGAAATCTGCTCCTTTCTCCTCCAAGACAGATTGAAGTAGGAGAGATGACACTTGGTACTTTTGTACTTTTAGGCTGTGTGCACACGTTCCGTTTTTTTCGCATTTTTTTTAGCTATAAAAACGTGATAAAAACGCTTAAAAAATGCATACATATGCATCCCATCATTTATAATGCATTCCGCAATTTTGGTGCATATGTTGCGTTTTTTTTTCCGGTAAAAAAACGCAGCATGTTCATTAATTTGGCGGATTTCCCACTATATTATTAGATTGGGAACCTCCGGAAAAATCGGCAAAAAAAATCTCCCAAAAAACGCGCGAAAAACGCATGCGGATTTCTTGCAGAAAATGTCCGGTTTTGTTCACAGCCTTAAAATTCTATGGAGGAAGAGGGAGGAGCTAGAAGAACACACAGAGATTCTGCTGCAAGTTCTTATGAAAAGATACGATTCTCCATAGAACTTTATGAGCACCAACTGTCATCTTCTAGATCAATAATGGGAAAATATTAAGACAGATATTACCCATGAACTGAGAATTGGGAAACTGAATAATGAGTCCAGGAGGAGAAAGAAGCTGATTTTTCTGATAAAAAATGTTATAATTTTTTTTTAAGGTGTGCTATTAACTTATGGTGAAAAAAAAAAAAAGAAAAACGACGGTTACACTTTAAATTGGCAATAAATCAGTAAACATTGATGGAATCTTTTGTGCAGAGAGGGAAAATGTTTGTCTCGTGAGCTCCCTCTAGTGGCAGCAGCAGGTAAATGCAATGGAAGGAATTTACCATGTCAGTTTTGCTGTGTGCCCACTTATATCCCAGCCACGATGTGGCGCCTCGGAGGCTGCACTCACCTCTGGACGTGATATAGTGCTGCAGTCGGTCGGTGTACGGCGTCTCTCGTCTTTTACTATAATTACACGATAGGAGAAAGTCAAGTCGATACATTTAGAAATGAGAAACCAGTAATATTCCTGCACCGTAGCAGCTCCTGCAGAAAAGTATTCACACCCCTGCACTTCTTGATGCTTAGTTTGCTCTGATTTTTTTCGCCAAATGTGGAAAAAGGGGAAATCATATGGTCTTTAATTCTTGGCCTCACAGCTTGATGAAGCCCTTTAAGATATTGATACTTTTGTTCTGCTTATTAAAAGTCTTCATGAACACATTCCGAATACTCCCTATGGAACGAGAACCCTCGCAGACATGTACCACTAGTTGAGGACCTAAACTCTAGACCACCAGGGACTCTTACCATTTACTTCTTCATTAGTTTCTCTCAAACTACTCCCAAAGATATGCGTTGCCTAACAAAAGTCACGATGAACACATTAGGGGGACTCCGTACAGACATAACCCCTGGACATATGGACCAAAGTTTAACAATTAAGACTCTAGACCACCAGGGATTTCGCCATCACCCCCATACCAATATCCTTAGTTAATGATCATACACGATACTGCTTGCATAGAGCCAGTATGAACAAAGTACAAGGACCCTCGGAAACATGCACCACAAGTTGGGAACTTAAACTCTAGACCACCAGGGACTCTGCCATTAAACTCCTTCACTAATGTCCCCCCAAGGTTATAATCCTACAGTTTACTGAAAATTAAAACTGCAGCATGAACACATTATCAGTACCCCCTACAGACAGACCCAGGGGGACACATACAACATACTCTAGACCACCAGGGCTTTGTTTATATCAACTTGTAATCTGTGGTTCCATGTTCTATATAACTGGTCCTGCTGCTGGGGGCATGGAGGACTGGAGGTCGTGGCGGGTTTTGAAGACTTTCCTTGTGTATTTCCATGATTGATAAATAAAGATCCAAGAGTAATGAAATAACCTTTTATAGAGAAGTATAAGGACCAGGAGGATGGAGAGGCCAATGAAGGCCAAAGCCCCGAGGCAGGAGCCGACGATGAGCGGCAGCTTGTCCTGGGATAGCTCCGACCTCTCCCCGCCTAGAAGAAAGAAGCAGCCATTATAGGTGATAATATTATCTGGTGTATTATACCCATATATCGTACGCAGTGGTCCGCACCCAATACACAAGTCTTATTAGATCCTTATTATCACCGCCACATACTGCAAACATGAATGGGATCACACCACTGCCTAGCAATGTTTATTCGGTGTCGTGCTCTCATGACAACACTTCCTGTCAGTGTGATTTGGACATTGAGAATCATATCGAACTACAAAAATCTACTATTATTCCTGTGGTGGAGCAAGAAAATGGAAGAATAGATGAGAGCGGTGGATATGAGTCCTTATAACGACACTGAGATATCCCCCGCAAACACTACTTACTGCAACTATGAATAATAAACCCTACAGGGGGTAAAGGATGGGGCCGCTAATGCTAATTCAGGGGTGTAACAAGCAACAATGTGGCCCTGCAACAAAATGTGGAATACGGGGCTTTTTGCTATTTCGACTATTTTGTCATCTGTTTTCAAACCAATCTAATAGTTAAAGGGAATTACACCCATCATTCTATGCAAATTTCATGATTCATCTTTATAATGACCAAACACACAGTTTAAAATGTCCTGCATAGAGTTAAAGGATAAAAAATATAGCAACTTACAGTCACCACTAGGGGGAGCTTCCTGTATACAGAGATACATGATACGATTCTGTCTGCAGTCACCACTAGGGGGAGCTCCCTGTATACAGAGATACATGATAAGATCCTGCCTGCAGCCACCACTAGGGGGAGCTCCCTGTATACAGAGATACATGATAAGATCCTGTCTGCAGCCACCACTAGGGGGAGCTCCCTGTATACAGAGATACATGATAAGATCCTGTCTGCAGCCACCACTAGGGGGAGCTCCCTGTATACAGAGATACATGATAAGATCCTGTCTGCAGCCACCACTAGGGGGAGCTCCCTGTATACAGAGATACATGATAAGATCCTGTCTGCAGCCACCACTAGGGGGAGCTCCCTGTATACAGAGATACATGATAAGATCCTGTCTGCAGTCACCACTAGGGGGAGCTCCCTGTATACAGAGATACATGATAAGATCGTGTCTGCAGTCACCACTAG
The DNA here is from genome assembly GCF_051348905.1 of Ranitomeya variabilis. Taxonomy (NCBI): domain Eukaryota; kingdom Metazoa; phylum Chordata; class Amphibia; order Anura; family Dendrobatidae; genus Ranitomeya; species Ranitomeya variabilis. The sequence continues at coordinate 23,720,978 of NC_135235.1, forward strand.
GGGGAGCTCCCTGTATACAGAGATACATGATAAGATCCTGTCTGCAGTCACCACTAGGGGGAGCTCTCTGTATACAGAGATACATGATAAGATTCTGTCTGCAGTCACCACTAGGGGGAGCTCTCTGTATACAGAGATACATGATAAGATCCTGTCTGCTGCCACTAGGGGGAGCTCCCTGTATACAGAGATATATAAGATTCTGTCTGCAGCCATCACTAGGGGGAGCGCCCTGTATACAGAGATACATGATAAGATTCTGTCTGCTGCCACTAGGGGGAGCTCCCTGTATACAGAGATTCAAGATAAGATCCTGTCTGCAGTCAACACTAGGGGGAGCTCCCTGTATACAGAGATACATGATGAGATCCTGTCTGCAGTCACCACTAAGGGGGAGCTCCCTGTATACAGAGATACATGATGAGATCCTGTCTGCAGTCACCACTAGGGGGAGCTCCCTGTATACAGAGATACATGATAAGATCCTGTCTGCAGCCACCACTAGGGGGAGCTCCCTGTATAGAGAGATACATGATGAGATCGTGTCTGCAGCCACCACTAGGGGGAGCTCCCTGTATACAGAGATACATGATAAGATCCTGTCTGCAGCCACCACTAAGGGGAGCTCCCTGTATACAGAGATACATGATGAGATCCTGTCTGCAGCCACCACTAGGGGGAGCTCCCAGTATACAGAGATACATGATAAAATCCTGTCTGCAGCCACCACTAGGGGGAGCTCCCAGTATACAGAGATACATGATAAAATCCTGTCTGCAGCCACCACTAGGGGGAGCTCCCTGTATACAGAGATACATGATAAGATCCTGTCTGCAGTCACCACTAGGGGGAGCTCCCTGTATACAGAGATTCAAGATAAGATCCTGTCTGCAGTCAACACTAGGGGGAGCTCCCTGTATACAGAGATACATGATAAGATCCTGTCTGCAGCCACCACTAGGGGGAGCTCCCTGTATACAGAGATACATGATAAGATCCTGTCTGCAGCCACCACTAGGGGGAGCTCCCTGTATACAGAGATACATGATAAGATCCTGTCTGCAGCCACCACTAGGGGGAGCTCCCTGTATACAGAGATACATGATAAGATCCTGCCTGCAGCCACCACTAGGGGGAGCTCCCTGTATAGAGAGATACATGATGAGATCATGTCTGCAGCCACCACTAGGGGGAGCTCCCTGTATACAGAGATACATGATAAGATCCTGTCTGCAGCCACCACTAGGGGGAGCTCCCTGTACACAGAGTTACATGATAAGATCCTGTTTGCTGCCATCACTAGTGGGAGCTCCCTGTATACAGAGATACATGATAAGATCCTGTCTGCAGCCACCACTAGGGGGAGCTCCCTGTATACAGAGATACATGATAAGATCCAGTTTGCAGCCACCACTAGGGGGAGCTCCCTGTATACAGAGATACATGATAAGATCCTGTCTGCAGCCACCACTAGGGGGAGCTACCTGTATACAGAGATACATGATAAGATTCTGTCTGCAGCCACCACTAGGGGGAGCTCCCTGTATACAGAGATACATGATAAGATACTGTCTGCAGCCACCACTAGGGGGAGCTCCCTGTATACAGGGATACATGATAAGATTCTGTCTGCAGCCACCACTAGGGGGAGCTCCCTGTATACATAGATACATGATAAGATTCTGTCTGCAGTCACCACTAGGGGGAGCTCCCTGTATACAGAGATACATGATAAGATTCTGTCTGCAGTCACCACTAGGGGAGATCCCTGTATACAGAGATACATGATAAGATTCTGTCTGCAGCCACCACTAGGGGGAGCTCCCTGTATACAGAGATACATGATAAGATCCTATTTGCAGCCACTACTAGGGGGAGCTCCCTGTATACAGAGATACATGATAAGATTCTGTCTGCTGCCACCACTAGGGGGAGCTCCCTGTATACAGAGATACATGATAAGATCCTGTCTGCAGCCACCACTAGGGGGAGCTCCCTGTATAAAGAGATACATGATACGATTCTGTCTGCATTCTCCACTAGGGGGACCTACTTGAATACAGAGATACATGATGAAATTCTGTCTGCAGCCACCACTAGGGGGAGCTCCCTGTATACAGAGATACATGATAAGATCCTGTCTGCAGCCACCACTAGGGGGAGCTCTCTGTAAACAGAAACACATGATAAGATCCTGTCTGCAGTCACCACTAGGAGGAGCTCCCTGTAAACAGAGATACATAAGATCCTGTCTGCAGTCACCACTAGGGGGAGCTCCCTGTATACAGAGATGCATGATAAGATTCTGTCTGCAGCCATCACTAGGGGGAGCTCCCTGTATACAGAGATACATGATAAGATCCTGTCTGCAGTCACCACTAGGGGGAGCTCCCTGTATACAGAGATGCATGATAAGATTCTGTCTGCAGCCATCACTAGGGGGAGCTCCCTGTATACAGAGATACATGATAAGATCCTGTCTGCAGTCACCACTAGGGGAGCTCCCTGTATACAGAGGTACATGATAAGATCCTGTCTGCAGCCACCACCAGGGGGAGCTCCCTGTGTACAGAGATACATGATAAGATCCTGTCTGCAGTCACCACTAGGGGAGCTCCCTGTATACAGAGGTACATGATAAGATCCTGTCTGCAGCCACCACCAGGGGGAGCTCCCTGTATACAGAGATACATGATAAGATCCTGCCTGCAGCCTCCACTAGGGGGAGCTCCCTCTATACAGAGATACATGATAAGATCCTGTCTGCAGCCACCACTAGGGGGAGCTCCCTCTATACAGAGATACACGATAAGATCCTGTCTGCAGTCACCACTAGGGGGAGCTCCCTGTATACAGAGATACATGATAAGATCCTGTCTGCAGCCATCACTAGGGGGAGCTCCCTCTATACAGAGATACATGATAAGATCCTGTCTGCAGCCACCACTAGGAGGAGCTCCCTGTATACAGAGATACATGATAAGATCCTGTCTGCAGCCACCACTAGGGGGAGCTCCCTGTATACAGAGATACATGATAAGATTCTGTCTGCAGCCACCACTAGGGGGAGCTCCCTGTATACAGAGAAACATGATAAGATCTTGTCTGCAGTCACCACTAGGGGGAGCTCCCTGTATACAGAGAAACATGATAAGATCCTGTCTGCAGTCACCACTAGGGGGAGCTCCCTGTATACAGAGATACATGATAAGATTCTGTCTGCAGCCACCACTAGGGGGATCTCACTGTATACAGAGATACATGATAAGATTCTATCTGCAGACACCACTAGGGGGAGCTCCCTGTATACAGAGATACATGATAAGATTCTATCTGCAGTCACCACTAGGGGGAGCTCCCTGTATACAGAGATACATGATAAGATCCTGCCTGCAGCCACCACTAGGGGAGCTCCCTGTATACAGAGGTACATGATAAGATCCTGTCTGCAGCCACCACTAGGGGGAGCTCCCTGTATACAGAGATACATGATAAGATCCTGTCTGCAGACACCACTAGGGGGAGCTCCCTGTATACAGAGATACATGATAAGATCCTGTCTGCAGTCACCACTAGGGGGAGCTCCCTGTATACAGAGATACATGATAAGATCCTGTCTGCAGACACCACTAGGGGGAGCTCCCTGTATACAGAGATACATGATAAGATCCTGTCTGCAGACACCACTAGGGGGAGCTCCCTGTATACAGAGATACATGATAAGATCCTGTCTGCAGACACCACTAGGGGGAGCATGCTGCGTACAGTATGGAGTGTACTCCCCCTAGTGGTGGTGTTGAAAACACTTGATATTTATCATTTACCTCTGTGCAGGAGATTGGCTGCTCTTTATCAGGAATACAAGGATTTGACCTTAATGAAGATATAGTAAGAAACTAATCAGGACTGAATGTTGAAGCTAAAAATGACATGATGAGGATGAAAGGTGGAGGTTCCCTGTACGGTCGCCTGCAGCGCTTGTCCCACGACCTGGCCCAGCTTTCCACATGCCAGAAATGCTAAGAAGCTGTCACAACAATTCTCTTTGAGTGCAGCCTCATATACATAATATATGGCATCTGCAGCCGCGCGTTCCTGCTCCATCGTGTATAATTCACCCAGATGTGATGCACGTTAGGTTCGCATTATCGGAGCTGACATGTGTAGTGCTGCGCTCCGCTCCCAGCCGGGGACTCTGCGCTCCGCGCCGTGGATCGCTTTTCACTAATTGCTCTGCATGTCTTTGTGTATCAATGACTTTCCCTGTGCACTGCATTATTCAGTGGAGTATGGATTACGGGGGCCGCGCTGCTCACCTCCCAGCAGGGTCTGGAAGTACATGTTCCCGCTGTAGGCTCCATAGCCTCGCTCCGTCCTGGCTCTCACCTGGAAGGAATAAATCGCCCCCGGGTTGAGTCCACCAACTGTTGCCGTGTTCGTTTCGCTGATCAGAGACAGAGATTCGCCCTCATCAGCCTGAGGACAGAAGACACAAGACACATGGTACAAGGTGTTTTATCATGGAGTCGGAATTCTGTGCGATCCGCAACTTCTCGGAACGCGTTGCACTCGTCCATTGTATTCCCGGTCACTACAAATCCTTAAAGGATCATTTCCCTGATCGACGGTCACCGGAGCTCTGTACAGCCCAGCTCTGCTGACAATCAGTGACCGGAAGAGAAAAATATAATCCGCCTTAATTAATTTATATCATAAAAGCTGGATATTTAGTAGCAAAACGCAGGATAGCCACGGTCATGGCAGAATCACGGCTCCCACTGTCAGCTTTGGCGCTAGTCGTTCGGTTCTGATATTTTACGATTTGATCATGGTGATCACAGTACCCTACAGATCACAATGTGACCCCATTCACTCGCAGGGGCTCATGGCGCCGTTTCGCCCCAGCCTAAAACTAACAAGCCAGACAAGTGCGGACAAGGATGAAATCAGAAGTGCGGATTTTCAGCTGCATTTTTGCACCAATTACATTTTGGTTAATTTAGAGTTTTTAATTATTTTTTTTTTGTATCAAACTTGTGGAAATATAGAGAAAATAAAATGAAAAAATATAAACAATATATAAATGTAGCAATGGACGAATACATTCAACCTCTACAATTGGACTTGTGGAGTGCCTCAATGGTTGTGTTCTGCTAGTGGAATATGGACAATCTGCGGGGGCCGCAAAAAAGGGCCGGAAAATACAACATTCAATAAAGTTGTAAGAAAAAGGATAAAAGGAAAAATGTAAAAAAAGAGGAAAACAATGAAAATGAAGATGAAAAAAATAATCGTCGGCTCACTGATTCCTACTTTGTATGTAGAGCAGCAGCACAGGAAACCTCTAGTGATGAGTGGAGGCGCCGCTACTGCTTTGCCCAGGGTGTTCGGGTATGCACTGAGTTTCGCGGGTGCTTGAGGGACATGTTCGAGTCCCGGCGGACGCATGTTTCGCAGCTGTTAGACAGCATGTTTGTCAGGCAATCCCCGCATGTTTTTTAGGCATGAAACACACAGTCACGGGGGTTCTAACATGTCACTTGTGTATACCCCAGCACCCTGGGCAAACTCCAGTAACGAGCACATGCACCCATCACTAATAATCGCCTAATTACAATCACTGATAAACACCCTACATCTTGTTCTGTAGCTATTTTTGCGGAATTTTGCAGCAGTTTTGCTACTTTTTGCAACCCGTGAGAATTTTTTTTTGCACTAAAAATTTGCAAAAATGTTTAAAGGCAGCAAGTAAAGACCGCCTTTTACTTTGCTCAAAATAAATGAGCCACATGAGCCATTTTGAAGAATTTGGCATAAAAAAAAGCAACAAATTCCACAAGTCCGAAAAGAAAAAAGTGCCCCCCCCCCTCTGCCACACACACACACACACACGATGAATCAGGGTTTACGGGACTATGGAGCCAACCTGGAGTCACTAAATATAATGTAGCGAGACTGAAAAGCATTCAGCCTCAGTTTACGTTATCAGCATCGATTGTTAAAATAATTTATAATATCATGTTTGAAGATTTTAAAGGCTCAAATACTGAATAATCGAGAGGCTTCCTGAACAGTCTGAATTGAAAACTCTAAAATTGCAATTAATTGATTTCCTTTTAAACTTGTCAAGAAATGCCAAGTTAAATTATAATTATTTCTGCTGCCACTAGGGGGAGCTCACTGCAATCATTTCTCATGGTGTATAATTCACAATCCAATGAGCTCCCCCTAGTGGTGACTACAGGCAGACGGAATTTTATACTGTGAGAAGGGAAACCCCAGAACTCTAAAGAATCTAAATAATTTAGTGAGTTATCAGACAATTGAACAGTAGGGAGTGGACGCGTTCCCCATTCTCTACCCTAAGATTTCTGTAAACATCCTGCATTTGCGCCTTTGCGCTGCCTCTTGCCTGCAGGGATCCTGACCGGGCAGCACAGATCTCTAGTTTTCGGTCCCCGATTATTGGAAGCGTTGCTTTGCATTTGTGATCTAGATTGAAATGAAATTGTGCATGTAATTAGCCATTAACGATTCTTCTAATGTGGACTGTGGCCAATATGTGCCCTCCATAAACTCCCAGAAATATGTTTCTGCCAGCAGTGACGTGGAGTATAGAAAATGTTTACCATCATGCTACAGAAGCAGCATGACAACACAAGACAAGTCACGTGTATCCAATGTCAGGTTAAGGCTATGTTCACACGGTGCGGTTTTTGCTGCGGATCCGCAGCGGATTTGCAGCTGCGGATCCGCAGCAGTTTTCCATGTAGGTTACAGTACAATGTTACCCTATGGAAAACAAAACCCGCTGTGCCGACGATCCTTTTTTTCGCAGGCAAATCCGAGCGGATTTGCCTGCAGAAAAAAAGAAGTACCATGTCAATTCTTTCTGCGGATTCCGCTGCGGGTTTCCAACAGCACCAATAGGAAACTGCAGTTGGAAACCCGCAGTGGAATCCGCAGTAGAAAAAGGACACAAATCCGCAGGAAAAAGCACCGCGGTTTTGCACTGCGGATTTTCCCAAAAAAGGACCTGAAAAATCCGCAGCGAAAAAAGGATCGTGTGAACAAGCCCTTAGAATATTGAACACATGGTGGTTTGTAATCTAGGAACTTGCAATATCTTATTTTGGCCTGTAGGTTTCACTCTTGCTCATGTTAAAGGCACATGCCATAGAAAAGTAAGATTTTTGAACTTTATCTGCAGTATTAAATGTTCTAGAACCTTCAATTACACGATCTCTGCAGCTGAAAGCTTTGCAGTGAGCTGCATCTATTTGTATTAGACATTCTATCATTTTGTTACTTTACTTTCTTTATACATGTTTGCTTGTCATTCCATCGCTAGCCACATGGTGTGCTGCAGAGTTCTATGGAATTCTTGAAGAAAGGAGCTTACTCTATATGTGTGATACGACAATGAACAGCACCACCTAGTGGACACAACAATAGTAATTGACATTGACAATTTCTGGTCTACAAACTGCCCTGGATGCAGCCAGCAGGAAGGCGCTGTTGGGCCACCTGATGCAGCAGTCTGTGGTCTCTTCCAGGTGGCTGCATTTTGATGCCCTTCAGAGTGGGAATTGGCCAATCTCCAAGTTGGCTGTCAGATGATGTATTCCTGTACTAATGGTGGTTCTGGTAATTTCTGTACTGTTTTTTGTTCTTGTGATACATTTCTCTGCTGATAGTGGTTCTGGTGCTGTAATCTGTACTGACAGTGGTTCTGGTGCTGTAATCTGTACTGACAGTAGTTCTGGTGATGTTTTTCTGTGCTGGTAGTTGTTATGGTACTATATTCCAATACTGATGCTGGTTCTGGTGATGTATTCCTGTACTGATGGTGGTTCTGGTGCTGTAATCCGTATTGTACTGGTGATGTATTTCTGTGCAGATAGTTGTTCTGGTACTGTAATCCGTACTGTACTGGTAATGTATTTCTGTGCTGATAGTTGTTATCGTACTATATTCCAATACTGATGCTGGTTCTGGTGCTGTATTACTGTACTGATGGTGGTTCTGGTGCTGTAATCATGTTTATGGTTCAGTTATGTTTATGTTCTGATGGTGGTTCTGGTGTTACATTTCTGTACTGTCGGTGGTTGTGATGTATTCTTGTAAAGCTGGTGGTTCTTGTGATTTCTGTACTGTTGGGGGTTCTGACAATGTTTTTTGTACTGATGGCAGTTGTGATGCTGCATTTCTGCACTCTTTGTGATGTATTCAAATACTGTTAGTGGTTCTGGTGATGTATTCATATACTGTTAGTGGTTCTGGTGATGTATTTGCAGCGCCCCAGAGTCCTGGTCGTTGCAGTACTGTGGCTCCGCCACTATGGGGAGCTATGGTGCGTCCGATGGCACTGAAGGAGTTCATCTGACCAGGTATCACAGACACCAATACATTTCACAGCCGGGCCTCCGGGGGGAGCTAAGGGTGCTATTCATTAGGCCACTCCCCACCATAGTGGGTAAACTGGGGGTCAGGCAGGAAGTTAGATCAGAAAGCTGACTGGATTGGACGAAGCAACACCTAGTGGCAGAGGGTGTTGTGGAGGAAGAGACAGTAGGGTCTCTGTCAGGGGTGGGATCCTGACAGAGGCTTGGCATTGAAAAGAACGTAACGGGTCCGCGCCAGCTCCGGGAAGCGGCGGGACCCAAGAAAGGACTAGAAGCGAGATAGATTGTGCTGAGTGAGAAACGAGATCAAGCAATAGGAGAATTCCAGTAGGGGTCGTGCTGTAAGACCGGAGCAACACCCTACTGAGGCGCACTACCGGTGGCCGGAACGCCGAGGGAGTATTATAACATTCAGCTTCAAGCAATACTCTAAACAGCGGCAGGACAGTCAGTTTAAGGCGGGCTGTCTAACACATATCACCTATGAAGTCTTGGGAGGCAATTGCGGGAGAGGGGCGTCTCTAGGGTCCCGGAAGAACTCCAGGCCTATCCGACAAACGGGTGCCGTTCTAACTGTAACATCAGGAAGGGACGGAAGATTAGAAGAACATCATTTAATCGAGTTGTGAGGGAACTTAAGAAACAGACACAACGGTTGTGGGGTACTTTCCGTAAGCACAGCAGGGGAGGACTACAACACATAGCGCTAAGAAGGAAGGCACCGATTTCCACCTGTGAAGTGAACTCTGGAGGTGCCATTGGACCGGCCGGACTTGCGCAGCCTGGTGAACCGTATTCTGGACTGAGGACTCAGAGATCTCCAGTAAAGAGGTAAAGAGACTGCAACCTGGTGTCCTCGTTATTTACCGCGACCTGCACCCCACAACTGCACCGTTACAACACCACTTATTGCACCGGACGTCCCCCACTGACAGACAGGGCCACGGACCGGGTCTAGCCACCGTGACAACCCCAGGACTGAGACCCAGAGGCCCGGCTCCGGGTACCCCTCGGCCCTGCGGCGGTGTGGGGGCGCTCCAAACTTGGTGTCACGAACAGGATCTACTTAAGCCTGAAGAATCAGGTCATGTGTGCCTTGGAACTGTGATTTGTTGTGCTTGGACTGTACTTTATTGAGAGACTGTGTATTGCCATTGACCCAGCGAAGTTCCCGCCAAAAGCCGCCGCCATTGCTACGCCAGAGGAGAAGGAGGGCGTGCCATGGGAGGAGACTACCAGAGTGGCGCGAGAAATGGCTACCGCCCCCTGCGCTTCTGGCTGCAAAGAGAGGACCTGCCTTCAAGCAGAGGACGACCCCCTGATTTGCAACGGCGGGAAGCAGGTGAAGGAGGAGCTCGACCTTGGGGAAATGGCAGAGTCAGATGCATGCCTTGCCCTCGAATGCCGGACAGCGACGATGAACAGCGGGGGCCCGAACAACGGCGAGGTGAACCCGGCTTGTCCTCATCCATCAGAGGAGGACCCGCGTCCACCGCAGCGGGGGGACCTGAGTTCCTCGGAGCCGGTAGCGGAGCTGAGCCTACCTATCCCGATCCCGGAACTAGCCGAAGAAGAGCTATGGGGAGCGGAGCCGTATCCAGAGACTGCCGGGGAGGAGCCGCGGTCCGGGCTGCAGCCGACTCCAGCGTCCACGTTAAGGGAACGGACCGACATCGGTGGAATCACATCAGACGCAGGTATAGAAAGCGTCCCTGTTCCCCCGACCGATCTCGATCCTGCGATCGATCCTCGCCCCCACAATAACCGTTTCCTTTTTGCGGGGCTAGGGGTATTATCCCGCAGCGCAACGGGGAGATTGATACCTCTGCCACCGACCCAGACGGGGGAGTTCGTAGATGTGAGCCCGGAGGGAGTTATCCTCCGGTGGGAGGCCCCCCGAATTGGACTGGATGGAGCCCGGCGAGAAGGTCACACCATTGCCGTGCTGAATTGGGAACAATATAAGCGGTACTTGATTCTACAATGGAAAGACTGGAAAGAAAGGGAACAAACTACCGCTGCATCAGCCGTGGACCAAGGGCTGAAGCCTGCACGGTCGGGAGGTGTCCACCATCAGCTGTTGTTTAGCAACCTCCCACGGCCACCTGAGGAAGAATAAACCTCGATACCCTGAATCTGTAAATAGTTACTGTTCCACTACTTTGTTGCTATACCCGTAAAGGGTTAACTCTTAAAGGGGTCCCTTTGTTGACCCGGGATCCTTCTTGTTTGTTTATTTTTCCTTAAGTTTGCACAAGTTGAAAGAACTGCAGTAATCATGGACCGTGCATGATACAAACTCTTCTTTGTAAATAGTTTACACCTTCTTAAGGGTGTTTCCTACTGGTTTTACTTAAAGACTCTTTGTGAAGATACCATACCGGAGCTTTTGCTGAGAAAGGACTGGTAGCTAGAGAACAAATGCTACCTCCTAAAGACTTGGTCCCTTCTTAAAGGGGATGTTCACGTGTTGCACTTAAAGAAATGGTATTGCTTTAAGACTGATAGATAGCAATGATGTTTGATAAGAGAAAATGATGATACTTACATGTAAAAGTTATATGTATCCAACTGGTTAACTGTAAAGAAATGCTGATAATGTTCCTTAGAAGAAAGATTGAGAGACAGAAGGAAGGTGCAGTAGGCCCCTAGGGGTAGACAGAATGTCCTGCATAGTCGGAAGTAAGAAAGTATTAATGAAGGTTGATGATCTAAGAAGATAGTTGATAATGTTGATAAGAAAATGGGGATAGAAGGTAAACCCTGAGTCCTCCATAGAAAGTTAAGAAAGAGTTAGTAATGTGTTACAGAGGACAGAAAGTGAACCCGTAAGGGTTAGGTAGTGAGTCCTCCTAGGAGCCATACGTAGATGGCTCAAAGCTTCTAAAACTGAAAGTATGTTATGTCCTATACCATGTATAGCAGTTGAAAAGGCAGTAGGTCCTGGCTGAACGGGACGGTCCTGTAACAGAAAGGAGAGGCAGTAGGTCTGGTGCCGATAGGACAGGCGGTCCTGCAGACTCAAAGAAGGAGAATGAAAAAGTTAACTTACCTTATAATGTGATTATAGGAAGGCCTTTGGTGGATACAGAGTGTATGTCCTTAAGGGCAATGTTAAAATGTTATTCAGCAGTTTTTGCACTTAGTAGAATACCTGGTTGGGTAACAGGAGTTATTTATAGCCTGTAATTTATGATGTTTTAATATTTAACCATGTTTTGTAACGTTCAAGTGTCCTCACCTTCCATAAAGGGAAGCTCTGTTCAAGTATACTTATTATTTGCACTCAACAAAATTGTATGTCTTTTTGCTAAACTTGTATTGTTGTTTTCTTCCCAGTCCCGGAGTACTGTGTTTAACCAGGGGGGAGTGCAGTGCCCCAGAGTCCTGGTCGTTGCAGTACTGTGGCTCCGCCACTATGGGGAGCTATGGTGCGTCCGATGGCACTGAAGGAGTTCATCTGACCAGGTATCACAGACACCAATACATTTCACAGCCGGGCCTCCGGGGGGAGCTAAGGGTTCTATTCATTAGGCCACTCCCCACCATAGTGGGTAAACTGGGGGTCAGGCAGGAAGTTAGATCAGAAAGCTGACTGGATTGGACGAAGCAACACCTAGTGGCAGAGGGTGTTGTGGAGGAAGAGACAGTAGGGTCTCTGTCAGGGGTGGGATCCTGACAGAGGCTTGGCATTGAAAAGAACGTAACGGGTCCGCGCCAGCTCCGGGAAGCGGCGGGACCCAAGAAAGGACTAGAAGCGAGATAGATTGTGCTGAGTGAGAAACGAGATCAAGCAATAGGAGAATTCCAGTAGGGGTCGTGCTGTAAGACCGGAGCAACACCCTACTGAGGCGCACTACCGGTGGCCGGAACGCCGAGGGAGTATTATAACATTCAGCTTCAAGCAATACTCTAAACAGCGGCAGGACAGTCAGTCTCAGGCGGGCTGTCTAACACATATCACCTATGAAGTCTTGGGAGGCAATTGCGGGAGAGGGGCGTCTCTAGGGTCCCGGAAGAACTCCAGGCCTATCCGACAAACGGGTGCCGTTCTAACTGTAACATCAGGAAGGGACGGAAGATTAGAAGAACATCATTTAATCGAGTTGTGAGGGAACTTAAGAAACAGACACAACGGTTGTGGGGTACTTTCCGTAAGCACAGCAGGGGAGGACTACAACACATAGCGCTAAGAAGGAAGGCACCGATTTCCACCTGTGAAGTGAACTCTGGAGGTGCCATTGGACCGGCCAGACTTGCGCAGCCTGGTGAACCGTATTCTGAACTGAGGACTCAGAGATCTCCAGTAAAGAGGTAAAGAGACTGCAACCTGGTGTCCTCGTTATTTACCGCGACCTGCACCCCACAACTGCACCGTTACAACACCACTTATTGCACCGGACGTCCCCCACTGACAGACAGGGCCACGGACCGGGTCTAGCCACCGTGACAACCCCAGGACTGAGACCCAGAGGCCCGGCTCCGGGTACCCCTCGGCCCTGCGGCGGTGTGGGGGCGCTCCAAACTCATGTACTGTTAGTGGTTCTGGTGATGTATTCATGTACTGTTGGTGGTTTTGAAAATGTTCCCATGTAACAATCCAAAACTTCTCAGATAACTTGATACATGGCTATTAATAAAGTATTGTGCCCCCTGATAAGTTAAGGATTACTACATTTGTATTTACGTTAGGAGCTTTAATTATAACATTAAGCTCTGCAGCTTACCCAAGCCTCACAGCGTGTAATGGCGTGTCAGGATTCGGCTCTGCTTGCCAGGGTCAGTGATCATTACGTGACCACTCATATGTGAAATCCAGACTTATGGTCACCACCTTTTCTTCCAGGTTCTCTCACTGAATAAGGAGCTGTAGTTTTTCACTGAACGTTGTGAGATTTAGGAAGTGCAGATCGTCGACACGCGACTGTAATTACGCAAATCGCATATGAGGATTACTCAAACCACTTTAGTCGTGTATAGGAGGGGGCGCCAAATGTAATTTCTGGTCCTGGTGCAGGAAATCCTAGATGCTCCTCAGCTTTATCTAATATCTATCGATCTCACTAATATTCATCCATATTCTGTGTATCATCTCTTTATACAATAGCTATATGTTTACCTCTATCTACATTTACTTTTATCTTCTTCCCTTCTAGTAACTCGCACTTTTAGGAAAGCAAAGCGTGCAAAGAAAAGGGAGACATTTTGCTTGTGCCCAGTTGGCCGCGCAGTGACTTTTCCATTGTGCCGGACTCATGGCTGTGTGCACGGATGGGACCCCGCACTCTGATGTGACGGCACGTCGGGTGCTGCAGTCAGATGGGACCCCGCGCTCTGCAGATGGCTTGTCGGGTGCTGCAGACGGATGGGACCCCGCGCTCTACAGATGGCGTGGTGGGTGCTGCAGTCGGATGGGTCCCTGCCACTCTACAGATGGTGCTGCGGGTGCTACAGTCGGATGGGACCCTGCACTCTACAGATGGTGTGGTGGGTGCTGCAGTTGGATGGGACCCCGCACTCTGCAGATGGCATGTTGGGTGCTGCAGTCAGATGGGTCCCTGCCACTCTACAGATGGTGCTGCGGGTGCTACAGTCGGATGGGACCCTGCACTCTACAGATGGTGTGGTGGGTGCTGCAGTCGGATGGGACCCTGCGCTCTACAGATGGCGCTGCGAGTGCTGCAGTCAGATGGGACCCCGCGCTCTACAGATGGTGCTGCGGTCGAATGGGACCCTGAGCTCTACAGATGGCGTGGTGGGTGCTGCAGTCGGATGGGACCCTGCGCTCTACAGATGGTGTGGTGGGTGCTGCAGTCAGATGGGACCCTGCCACTCTACAGATGGTGCGGCGGGTGCTGCAGTCGGATGGGACCCCGCGCTCTGTAGATGGTGCGGTGGGAGCTGCAGTCGGATGGGACCCCGCGCTCTGCAGATGGCGCTGCGGGTGCTGCACTCACACAGCGGCAGGTACCTTTTCCTTGTAGCGCAGCTGATAATCCAGAATCTTCCCGTTGGGCTGCTCCGGTTCCGGCCAGGTCAGTGTGATGCTCTGCATGGAGCGGCTCACCTGGTGGATGATGGGGACGGCAGATGGGACTGGAATGGAGAAGATAAGATGTAAGTGGAGGACAGGGAAGATATGGGGCATAAATAGAGAGGAGAAGATGACACCGAACAGATTTCCCTGCGTATCAGAACCAGACACAAAATGGTAACACACAACCGCTGAGCTCCGCGCGGTGACATGTGACTGCGGGGAGGGCGACGCTTGGCCGGAGCTGTCACTTTGAATTTGGGTCACGGCATCACCGCCTCTTACGAGACCCCCGCATGCACGGTACAGGGAAAGCGTCACAAAGACAAATTCAATTAGAGTGCGAGGCCTGGGGGAGAGCGAGAAGAGACCCCCAGACTGGCAAGTAGACAGCCGAGGAGGCCGGGAAGGAGCTACCACCGTGGAGAGGATTTCACAACCCGGGCAGAGAAGGGACACACATACAGTACAGGGAGAAAGTATGTGCCCCCCACATCCACTTCCAGGGGCTTCTCTGTCCTCATCTACATCCATAGACATAAATATGGAGAAAGTATGTGCCCCCCACATCCACTTCCAGGGGCTTCTCTGTCCTCATCTACATCCATAGACATAAATATGGAGAAAGTATGTGCCCCCCACATCCTCCTCCGGGGGCTTCTGTGTCCTCATCTACATCCATAGACATTAATATGGAGAAAGTATGTGCCCCCCACATCCACCTCCGGGGGCTTCTCTGTCCTCCTCTACATCCATAGACTTTAATATGGAGAAAGTATGTGCCCCCCACATCCTCCTCCGGGGGCTTCTCTGTCCTCATCTACATCCATAGACATTAATATGGAGAAAGTATGTGCCCCCCACATCCTCCTCCGGGGGGCTTCTCTGTCCTCATCTACATCCATAGACATTAATATGGAGAAAGTATGTGCCCCCCACATCCACCTCCGGGGGCTTCTCTGTGCTCATCTACATCCATAGACATTAATATGGAGACAGTCTGTGCCCCCCACATCCTCCTCCTGGGGCTTCTCTGTGCTCATCTACATCCATAGACATTAATATGGAGAAAGTATGTGCCCCCCACATCCACCTCCGGGGGCTTCTCTGTCCTCATCTACATCCATAGACATTAATATGGAGAAAGTATGTGCCCCCCACATCCTCCTCCGGGGGCTTCTCTGTCCTCATCTACATCCATAGACATTAATATGGAGAAAGTATGTGCCCCCCACATCCACCTCCGGGGGCTTCTCTGTCCTCATCTACATCTATAGACATTAATATGGAGAAAGTATGTGCCCCCCACATCCTCCTCCGGGGGCTTCTCTGTCCTCATCTACATCCATAGACATTAATATGGAGAAAGTATGTGCCCCCCACATCCTCCTCCGGGGGCTTCTCTGTCCTCATCTACATCTATAGACATTAATATGGAGAAAGTATGTGCCCCCCACATCCACCTCCGGGGGCTTCTCTGTCCTCATCTACATCTATAGACATTAATATGGAGAAAGTATGTGCCCCCCACATCCTCCTCCGGGGGCTTCTCTGTCCTCATCTACATCCATAGACATTAATATGGAGAAAGTATGTGCCCCCCACATCCTCCTCCGGGGGCTTCTCTGTCCTCATCTACATCCATAGACATTAATATGGAGAAAGTATGTGCCCCCCACATCCACCTCCGGGGGCTTCTCTGTCCTCATCTACATCCATAGACATTAATATGGAGAAAGTATGTGCCCCCCACATCCTCCTCCGGGGGCTTCTCTGTCCTCATCTACATCCATAGACATTAATATGGAGAAAGTATGTGCCCCCCACATCCTCCTCCGGGGGCTTCTCTGTCCTCATCTACATCCATAGTCATTAATATGGAGAAAGTATGTGCCCCCCACATCCTCCTCCGGGGGCTTCTCTGTCCTCATCTACATCCATAGACATTAATATGGAGAAAGTATGTGCCCCCCACATCCTCCTCCGGGGGCTTCTCTGTCCTCATCTACATCCATAGACATTAATATGGAGAAAGTATGTGCCCCCCACATCCTCCTCCGGGGGCTTCTCTGTCCTCATCTACATCCATAGACATTAATATGGAGAAAGTATGTGCCCCCCACATCCACCTCCGGGGGCTTCTCTGTCCTCATCTACATCCATAGACATTAATATGGAGAAAGTATGTGCCCCCCACATCCACCTCCGGGGGCTTCTCTGTCCTCATCTACATCCATAGACATTAATATGGAGAAAGTATGTGCCCCCCACATCCTCCTCCGGGGGCTTCTCTGTCCTCATCTACATCCATAGTCATTAATATGGAGAAAGTATGTGCCCCCCACATCCACCTCCGGGGGCGTCTCTGTCCTCATCTACATCCATAGATATTAATATGGAGAAAGTATGTGCCCCCCCACATCCTCCTCCGGGGGCTTCTCTGTCCTCCTCTACATCCATAGACATTAATGTGGAGAAAGTATGTGCCCCCCACATCCTCCTCCGGGGGCTTCTGTGTCCTCATCTACATCCATAGACATTAATATGGAGAAAGTATGTGCCCCCCACATCCACCTCCGGGGGGCTTCTCTGTCCTCACCTACATCCATAGACATTAATATGGAGAAAGTTTGTGCCCCCCACATCCTCCTCCGGGGGCTTCTCTGTCCTCATCTACATCCATAGACATTAATATGGAGAAAGTATGTGCCCCCCACATCCTCCTCCGGGGGCTTCTCTGTCCTCATCTACATCCATAGACTTTAATATGGAGAAAGTATGTGCCCCCCACATCCTCCTCCGGGGGCTTCTGTCTTCATCTACATCCATAGACATTAATATGGAGAAAGTATGTGCCCCCCACATCCACCTCCAGGGGCTTCTCTGTCCTCATCTACATCCATAGACATTAATCTGGAGAAAGTATGTGCCCCCCCACATCCTCCTCCAGGGGCTTCTCTGTCCTCATCTACATCAGTAGACATTAATATGGAGAAAGTATGTGCCCCCCCACATCCTCCTCCGGGGGCTTCTCTGTCCTCATCTACATCTATAGACTTTAATATGGAGAAAGTATGTGCCCCCCCACATCCTCCTCCGGGGGCTTCTCTGTCCTCATCTACATCTATAGACTTTAATATGGAGAAAGTATGTGCCCCCCACATCCACCTCCGGGGGCTTCTGTCTTCATCTACATCCATAGACATTAATATGGAGAAAGTATGTGCCCCCCACATCCACCTCCAGGGGCTTCTCTGTCCTCATCTACATCCATAGACATTAATATGGAGAAAGTATGTGCCCCCCCACATCCTCCTCCAGGGGCTTCTCTGTCCTCATCTACATCAGTAGACATTAATATGGAGAAAGTATGTGCCCCCCCACATCCTCCTCCGGGGGCTTCTCTGTCCTCATCTACATCTATAGACTTTAATATGGAGAAAGTATGTGCCCCCCACATCCTCCTCCGGGGGCTTCTCTGTCCTCATCTACATCTATAGACTTTAATATGGAGAAAGTATGTGCCCCCCACATCCTCCTCCGGGGGCTTCTCTGTCCTCATCTACATCCATAGACATTAATATGGAGAAAGTATGTGCCCCCCACATCCACCTCCGGGGGCTTCTCTGTCCTCATCTACATCTATAGACTTTAATATGGAGAAAGTATGTGCCCCCCACATCCTCCTCCGGGGGCTTCTCTGTCCTCATCTACATCTATAGACATTAATATGGAGAAAGTATGTGCCCCCCACATCCTCCTCCGGGGGCTTCTCTGTCCTCATCTACATCCATAGACATTAATATGGAGAAAGTATGTGCCCCCCACATCCTCCTCCGGGGGCTTCTCTGTCCTCATCTACATCTATAGACATTAATATGGAGAAAGTATGTGCCCCCCACATCCTCCTCCGGGGGCTTCTCTGTCCTCATCTACATCCATAGACATTAATATGGAGAAAGTATGTGCCCCCCACATCCACCTCCGGGGGCTTCTCTGTCCTCATCTACATCCGTAGACATTAATATGGAGAAAGTATGTGCCCCCCATATCCTCCTCCGGGGGCTTCTCTGTCCTCATCTACATCTATAGACATTAATATGGAGAAAGTATGAGCCCCCCACATCCTCCTCCGGGGGCTTCTCTGTCCTCGTCTACATCCATAGACATTAATATGGAGAAAGTATGTGCCCCCCACATCCTCCTCCGGGGGCTTCTCTGTCCTCGTCTACATCCATAGACATTAATATGGGGAAAGTATGTGCCCCCCACATCCTCCTCCGGGGGCTTCTCTGTCCTCATCTACATCCATAGACATTAATATGGGGAAAGTATGTGCCCCCCACATCCTCCTCCGGGGGCTTCTCTGTCCTCATCTACATCCATAGACATTAATATGGGGAAAGTATGTGCCCCCCACATCCTCCTCCGGGGGCTTCTCTGTCCTCATCTACATCCATAGACATTAATATGGGGAAAGTATGTGCCCCCCACATCCTCCTCCGGGGGCTTCTCTGTCCTCATCTACATCCATAGACATTAATATGGAGAAAGTATGTGCCCCCCACATCCTCCTCCGGGGGCTTCTCTGTCCTCATCTACATCCATAGACATTAATATGGAGAAAGTATGTGCCCCCCACATCCACCTCCGGGGGCTTCTCTGTCATCATCTACATCCATAGACATTAATATGGAGAAAGTATGTGCCCCCCACATCCTCCTCCGGGGGCTTCTCTGTCCTCATCTACATCCATAGACATTAATATGGAGAAAGTATGTGCCCCCCACATCCACCTCCGGGGGCTTCTCTGTCCTCATCTACATCCATAGACATTAATATGGAGAAAGTATGTGCCCCCCACATCCTCCTCCAGGGGCTTCTCTGTCCTCATCTACATCCATAGACATTAATATGGAGAAAGTATGTGCCCCCCACATCCTCCTCCGGGGGCTTCTCTGTCATCATCTACATCCATAGACATTAATATGGAGAAAGTATGTGCCCCCCACATCCTCCTCCGGGGGCTTCTCTGTCATCATCTACATCCATAGACATTAATATGGAGAAAGTATGTGCCCCCCACATCCACCTCCAGGGGCTTCTCTGTCCTCATCTACATCCATAGACATTAATATGGAGAAAGTATGTGCCCCCCACATCCTCCTCCGGGGGCTTCTCTGTCCTCGTCTACATCCATAGACATTAATATGGAGAAAGTATGTGCCCCCCACATCCACCTCCGGGGGCTTCTCTGTCCTCATCTACATCCATAGACATTAATATGGAGAAAGTATGTGCCCCCTACATCCACCTCCGGGGGCTTCTCTGTCCTCATCTACATCCGTAGTCATTAATATGGGGAAAGTATGTGCCCCCCACATCCTCCTCCGGGGGCTTCTCTGTCCTCATCTACATCCATAGACATTAATATGGAGAAAGTATGTGCCCCCCACATCCTCCTCCAGGGGCTTCTCTGTCCTCATCTACATCCATAGACATTAATATGGAGAAAGTATGTGCCCCCCACATCCTCCTCCGGGGGCTTCTCTGTCCTCATCTACATCCATAGACATTAATATGGAGAAAGTATGTGCCCCCCACATCCTCCTCCGGGGGCTTCTCTGTCATCATCTACATCCATAGACATTAATATGGAGAAAGTATGTGCCCCCCACATCCACCTCCAGGGGCTTCTCTGTCCTCATCTACATCCATAGACATTAATATGGAGAAAGTATGTGCCCCCCACATCCTCCTCCGGGGGCTTCTCTGTCCTCGTCTACATCCATAGACATTAATATGGAGAAAGTATGTGCCCCCCACATCCACCTCCGGGGGCTTCTCTGTCCTCATCTACATCCATAGACATTAATATGGAGAAAGTATGTGCCCCCCACATCCTGCTCCGGGGGCTTCTCTGTCCTCACTACATCCATAGACATTAATATGGAGAAAGTATGTGCCCCCCACATCCTCCTCCGGGGGCTTCTCTGTCCTCATCTACATCCATAGACATTAATATGGAGAAAGTATGTGCCCCCCACATCCTCCTCCGGGGGCTTCTCTGTCCTCATCTACATCCATAGACATTAATATGGAGAAAGTATGTGTCCCCCACATCCTCCTCCGGGGGCTTCTCTGTCATCATCTACATCCATAGACATTAATATGGAGAAAGTATGTGCCCCCCACATCCTCCTCCAGGGGCTTCTCTGTCCTCATCTACATCCATAGACATTAATATGGAGAAAGTATGTGCCCCCCACATCCTCCTCCGGGGGCTTCTCTGTCCTCATCTACATCCATAGACATTAATATGGAGAAAGTATGTGCCCCCCACATCCACCTCCGGGGGCTTCTCTGTCCTCATCTACATCCATAGACATCAATATGGAGAAAGTATGTGCCCCCCACATCCACCTCCGGGGGCTTCTCTGTCCTCATCTACATCCATAGACATTAATATGGAGAAAGTATGTGCCCCCCACATCCTCCTCCGGGGGCTTCTCTGTCATCATCTACATCCATAGACATTAATATGGAGAAAGTATGTGCCCCCACATCCTGCTCCGGGGGCTTCTCTGTCCTCACTACATCCATAGACATTAATATGGAGAAAGTATGTGCCCCCCACATCCTCCTCCGGGGGCTTCTCTGTCCTTATCTACATCCATAGACATTAATATGGAGAAAGTATGTGCCCCCCACATCCACCTCCGGGGGCTTCTCTGTCCTCATCTACATCCATAGACATTAATATGGAGAAAGTATGTGCCCCCCACATCCTCCTCCGGGGGCTTCTCTGTCCTCATCTACATCCATAGACATTAATATGGAGAAAGTATGTGCCCCCACATCCTCCTCCGGGGGCTTCTCTGTCCTCATCTACATCCATAGACATTAATATGGAGAAAGTATGTGCCCCCCACATCCTCCTCCGGGGGCTTCTCTGTCCTCATCTACATCCATAGACATTAATATGGAGAAAGTATGTGCCCCCCACATCCTCCTCCAGGGGCTTCTCTGTCCTCATCTACATCCATAGACATTAATATGGAGAAAGTATGTGCCCCCCACATCCACCTCCGGGGGCTTCTCTGTCCTCATCTACATCCATAGACATCAATATGGAGAAAGTATGTGCCCCCCACATCCACCTCCGGGGGCTTCTCTGTCCTCATCTACATCCATAGATATTAATATGGAGAAAGTATGTGCCCCCCACATCCTCCTCCGGGGGCTTCTCTGTCCTTATCTACATCCATAGACATTAATATGGAGAAAGTATGTGCCCCCCACATCCACCTCCGGGGGCTTCTCTGTCCTCATCTACATCCATAGACATTAATATGGAGAAAGTATGTGCCCCCCACATCCACCTCCGGGGGCTTCTCTGTCCTCATCTACATCCATAGACATCAATATGGAGAAAGTATGTGCCCCCCACATCCACCTCCGGGGGCTTCTCTGTCCTCATCTACATCCATAGACATTAATATGGAGAAAGTATGTGCCCCCCACATCCTCCTCCGGGGGCTTCTCTGTCATCATCTACATCCATAGACATTAATATGGAGAAAGTATGTGCCCCCCACATCCTGCTCCGGGGGCTTCTCTGTCCTCACTACATCCATAGACATTAATATGGAGAAAGTATGTGCCCCCCACATCCTCGTCCGGGGGCTTCTCTGTCCTTATCTACATCCATAGACATTAATATGGAGAAAGTATGTGCCCCCCACATCCACCTCCGGGGGCTTCTCTGTCCTCATCTACATCCATAGACATTAATATGGAGAAAGTATGTGCCCCCCACATCCACCTCCGGGGGCTTCTCTGTCCTCATCTACATCCATAGACATTAATATGGAGAAAGTATGTGCCCCCCACATCCACCTCCGGGGGCTTCTCTGTCCTCATCTACATCCATAGATATTAATATGGAGAAAGTATGTGCCCCCCACATCCTCCTCCGGGGGCTTCTCTGTCCTTATCTACATCCATAGACATTAATATGGAGAAAGTATGTGCCCCCCACATCCTCCTCCGGGGGCTTCTCTATCCTCATCTACATCCATAGACATTAATATGGAGAAAGTATGTGCCCCCCACATCCTCCTCCGGGGGCTTCTCTGTCCTCATCTACATCCATAGACATTAATATGGAGAAAGTATGTGCCCCCCACATCCTCCTCCGGGGGCTTCTCTGTCCTTATCTACATCCATAGACATTAATATGGAGAAAGTATGTGCCCCCCACATCCTCCTCCGGGGGCTTCTCTGTCTTCATCTACATCCATAGACATTAATATGGAGAAAGTATGTGCCCCCCACATCCTCCTCCGGGGGCTTCTCTGTCCTCATCTACATCCATAGACATTAATATGGAGAAAGTATGTGCCCCCCACATCCTCCTCCGGGGGCTTCTCTGTCCTCATCTACATCCATAGACATTAATATGGAGAAAGTATGTGCCCCCCCACATCCACCTCCAGGGGCTTCTCTGTCCTCATCTACATCCATAGACATTAATATGGAGAAAGTATGTGCCCCCCACATCCACCTCCGGGGGCTTCTCTGTCCTCATCTACATCCATAGACATTAATATGGAGAAAGTATGTGCCCCCCACATCCACCTCCGGGGGCTTCTCTGTCCTCATCTACATCCATAGACATTAATATGGAGAAAGTATGTGCCCCCCACATCCTCCTCCGGGGGCTTCTCTGTCCTCCTCTACATCCATAGACATTAATATGGAGAAAGTATGTGCCCCCCACATCCTCCTCCGGGGGCTTCTCTGTCCTCATCTACATCCATAGACATTAATATGGAGAAAGTATGTGCCCCCCACATCCTCCTCCGGGGGCTTCTCTGTCCTCATCTACATCCATAGACATTAATATGGAGAAAGTATGTGCCCCCCACATCCTCCTCCGGGGGCTTCTCTGTCCTCATCTACATCCATAGACATTAATATGGAGAAAGTATGTGCCCCCACATCCTCCTCCGGGGGCTT
The DNA here is from genome assembly GCF_051348905.1 of Ranitomeya variabilis. Classification (NCBI taxonomy): domain Eukaryota; kingdom Metazoa; phylum Chordata; class Amphibia; order Anura; family Dendrobatidae; genus Ranitomeya; species Ranitomeya variabilis. The sequence goes on from NC_135235.1 coordinate 23,744,438, forward strand.
CTCTGTCCTCATCTACATCTATAGACATTAACCCCTTCCCGACCTGTGACGCAGCGTATGCGTCATGGAGGGATCGCGCTCCTGCAGATCGGGTGAAAGGGTTAACTCCAATTTCACCCGATCTCCAGGAACAGGGGGAGTGGTGCTTCAGCCCAGGGGGGGTGGCTTCACCCCCCTGTGGCTACGATCGCTCTGATTGGCTGTTGAAAGTGAAACTGCCAATCAGAGCGATTTGTAATATTTCACCCAAAAAAACGGTGAAATATTACAATCCAGCCATGGCCGATGCTGCAATATCATCGGCCATGGCTGGAAAACCTAATCTGCCTCCCCCCCACCCCACCGATCGCCCCCCCAGTGCTCCGTTACGTGGCCGCCCCCCTAATTCGTCCTGTCCGCTCCTCCGTCCTCCTGTCCGCTGCCCCCGTGCTCCGGTGCCCCCTCCCTGTGTTCCGGTCCCCCCCCCGTGATCCGATCACCCCCCCTTCATACTTACCGGGCCTCCCGGTGTCCGTCCGGCTTCTCCATGGGCGCCGCCATTTTCCAATATGGCGGGCGCATGCGCACTGCGCCCACCGAATCTGCCGGCTGGCAGATTCATTTCAGAAGTATTTTGATCACTGCGATATAGCCTATCACAGTGATCAAAATAAAAAAATAAGTAAATGACCCCCCCCTTTATCACCCCCATAGGGACAATAATAAAAATAAATAAAATATTATTTATTTTTTTTTCTGCTAGGGTTAGGGTTAGAACTAGGGTTAGAATTAGGGTTAGAATTAGGGTTAGGGTTAGGGGTAGGGTTAGGGCATGTGCACACAGTGCGGATTTGGCTGCGAATCCGCAGCGGATTGCCGCGGATCGGCCGCGGATCCGCAGCGGATCGGCCGCGGATCCGCAGCGGATCGGCCGCGGATCCGCAGCGGATTGGCCGCTGCGAATTCGTAGCAGTTTTCCATCAGGTTTACAGTACCATGTACACCTATGGAAAACCAAATCCGCTGTGCCCATGGTGCGGAAAATACCGTGCGGAAACGCTGTGTATTTTCCGCAGCATGTCAATTTTGTGCGGATTCCGCAGCGTTTTACACCTGTTCCTCAATAGGAATCCGCAGGTGAAATCCGCACAAAAAAACACTGGAAATCCGCTGTAAATCCGTAGGTAAAACGCAGTGCCTTTTACCTGCGGATTTTTCAAAAATGGTGCGGAAAAATCTCACACGAATCCGCAAAGTGGGCACATAGCCTTAGGGTTAGGGATGGAATTAGAGTTAGGGTACCGTCTCACAGTGGCACTTTGATCGCTACGACGGTACGATCGGTGACGTTCCAGCGATATCCATACGATATCGCTGTGTCTGACACGCAGCAGCGATCAGGGACCCTGCTGAGAATCGTACGTCGTAGCAGATCGTTTGGAACTTTCTTTCGTCGCTGGATCTCCCGCTGTCATCGCTGGATCGTTGTGTGTGACAGCTATCCAGCGATGCGTTCACTTGTAACCAGGGTAAACATCGGATTACTAAGCGCAGGGCCGCGCTTAGTAACCCGATGTTTACCGTGGTTACCAGCGTAAAAGAAAAAAAAAACATACGTACTCACATTTCGGTGTCCTTCAGGTCCCTTGCCGTCTGCTTCCCGCTCTGACTGTCTGCCGGCCGGAAAGTGAAAGCACAGCACAGCAGTGACGTCACCGCTGCGCTCTGCTCTCACTGTACGGCGGCACTCAGTCAGAGCGGGAAGCAGACGGCAAGGGACCTGAAGGACACCGAAATGTGAGTATGTACGTTTTTTTTTTTACTTTTACGCTGGTAACCACGGTAAACATCGGGTTACTAAGCGCGGCCCTGCGCTTAGTAACCCGATGTTTACCCTGGTTACACGGGACCTTGGCATCGTTGGTCGCTGGAGAGCGGTCTGTGTGACAGCTCCCCAGCGACCACACAATGATTTTCCAACGATCACGGCCAGGTCGTATCGCTGGTCGTGATCGTTGGTAAATCGTTATGTGAGACGGTACCCTTAGGGTTGGAATTAGGGCTAGGGTTGGAAATAGGGTTAAGATTAGGCTTGTGGTTAGGGTTAAGGATAGGGTTAGGGTTGTGTTGGGGTTACAGTTGTGGGTAGGGTTGGGATTAGGGTTAGGATTAGGGTTGGATTTAGGGTTACGGGTGTGTTGGGGTTAGGGTTGTGGTTAGGGGTGTGTTGGGGTTAGGGTTGTGATTAGGGTTATGGCTACAGTTGGGATTAGAGTTAGGGGTGTGTTGGGGTTAGTGTTGAAGTTAGAATTGAGGGGTTTCCACTGTTTAGGCACATCAGGGGTCTCCAAACGCAACATGGCGCCACCATTGATTCCAGCCAATCTTGCGTTCAAAAAGTCAAATGGTGCGCCCTCCCTTCCAAGCCCCGACGTGCACCCAAACAGTGGTTTACCCCCACATATGGGATACCAGCGTACTCAGGACAAACTGGGCAACAACTATTGGGGTCCAATTTCTCCTGTTACCCTTGCAAAAATAAAAAATTACTTGCTAAAACATAATTTTGAGGAAAGAACAATTATTTTTTATTTTCACGGCTCTACGTTATAAACTTATGTGAAACACTTGGGGGTTGAAAGTGCTCACCACACATCTAGATAAGATCCTTTTGGGGTCTAGTTTCCAAAATGGGGTCACTTGTGGGGTGTTTCTACTGTTTAGGCACATCAGGGGCTCTGCAAATGCAACGTGACGCCCGCAGACCATTCCATCAAAGTCTGCATTTCAAATGTCACTAGTTCCCTTCCGAGCGCTGACGTGCGCCCAAACAGTGGTTTACCCCCACATATGAGGTATCAGCGTACTCACAACAAACTGGGCAACAAATATTGGGGTCCAATTTCTCCTGTTACCCTTGTGAAAATAAACAATTGCTTGCTAAAACATCTTTTTTGAGGAAAGAAAAATTATTTTTTATTTTCACGGCTCTGCGTTGTAAACTTCTGTGAAGCACTTGGGGGTTGAACGTGCTCACCACACATCTAGATAAGTTCCTTGGGGGGTCTAGTTTCCAAAATGGGGTCACTTGTGGGGGGTTTCTACTGTTTAGGCACATTAGGGGCTCTGCAAACGTAACATGATTCCCGCAGACCATTCCATCAAAGTCTGCATTCCAAATCGTCACTACTTCCCTTCCGAGCCCCGCCATGTGCCCAAACAGTGGTTTACCCCCACATATGGGGTATCAGCGTACTCAGGAGAAACTGGACAACAACTTTTGGGGTCAAATTTTTCCTGTTACCCTTGGGAAAATTAAAAAATTCTGGGCTAAAAAAATATTTTTGAGGAAAGAAAACACATTTTTTATTTTCACGGCTCTGCGTTATAAACTTCTGTGAAGCACTTGGGGGTTCAAAGTGCTCACCACACATCTAGATAAGTTCCCTTGGGGGTCTAGTTTCCAAAGTGGGGTCAATTGTGGGGAGTTCCTACTGTTTAGGCACATCAGGGGCTCTGCAAACGCAACGTGACGCCCGCAGAGCATTCCATTAAAGTCTGCATTTCAAAACGTCACTACTTCCCTTCCGCTCCCCGACGTGTGCCAAAACAGTGGTTTACCCCCACATATGGGGTATCAGCGTACTCAGGAGAAACTGCACAACAACTTTTGGGGTCCAATTTCTCCTGTTACCCTTGGGAAAATAAAAAATTGTGGGTTAAAAAATCATTTTTGAGGAAAGAAAAATAATTTTTTATTTTCATGGCTCTGCGTTATAAACTTCTGTGAAGCACTTGAGGGTTCAAAGTGCTCACCACACATCTAGATTAGTTCGTTGGGAGGTCTAGTTTCCAAAATGGGGTCACTTGTGCGGGAGCTCCAATGTTTAGGCACACAGGGGCTCTCCGAACGCAACATGGTGTCCACTAACGATTGGAGCTAATTTTCCATTCAAAAAGCCAAATGGCGTGCCTTCCCTTCCGAGCCCTGCCGTGCGCCCAAACAGTGGTTTACCCCCACATATGGGGTATCATCGTACTCAGGACAAACTGGACAACAACATTTGGGGTCCAATTTCTCCTATTATCCTTGGGAAAATAAAAAAACTCCGGGCTAAAAATCATTTTTGAGGAAAGAAAAATATTTTTTTATTTTCATGGCTCTGCGTTATAAACTTCTGTGAAGCACCTGGGGGTTTTAAGTGCTCACTATACATCTAGATTAGTTCCTTGGGGGGTCTAGTTTCCAAAATGGGGTCACTTGTAGGGGAGCTCCAATGTTTAGGCACACAGGGGCTCTCCGAACGCAACATGGTGTCCACTAACGATTGGAGCTAATTTTCCATTCAAAAAGCCAAATGGCGTGCCTTCCCTTCCGAACCCTGCCGTGCGCCCAAACAGTGGTTTACCCCCACATATGGGGTATCATCATACTCAGGACAAACTGGACAACAACATTTGGGGTCCAATTTCTCCTATTATCCTTGGGAAAATAAAAAACTCCGGGCTAAAAATCATTTTTGAGGAAAGAAAAATATTTTTTTATTTTCATGGCTCTGCGTTATAAACTTCTGTGAAGCACCTGGGGGTTTTAAGTGCTCACTATACATCTAGATTAGTTCCTTGGGGGGTCTAGTTTCCAAAATGGGGTCACTTGTAGGGGAGCTCCAACGTTTAGGCACACAGGGGCTCTCCGAACGCAACATGGTGTCCACTAACGATTGGAGCTAATTTTCCATTCAAAAAGTCAAATGGCGCGCCTTCCCTTCCAAGCCTTGCCGTGCACCCAAACAGTGGTTTACCCCCACATATGAGGTATCGGCGTACTCAGGAGAAATTGCCCAACAAATTTTAGGATCCATTTTATCCTGTTGCCCTTGTGAAAATGAAAAAATTGAGGCTAAAAGAAATTTTGTGTGAAAAAAAAGTACTTCTTCATTTTTACGGATCAATTTGTGAAGCACCTGAGGGTTTAAAATGCTCACTATGCATCTAGATAAGTTCCTTGGGGGGTCTAGTTTCCAAAATGGGGTCACTTGTGGGGGAGCTCCAATGTTTAGGCACACAGGGGCTCTCCAAACCTGACATGGTGTCCGCTAACGATGGAGATAATTTTTCATTCAAAAAGTCAAATGGCGCTCCTTCCCTTCTGAGCCTTACCATGTGCCCAAACAGTAGTTTACCCCCACATATGAGGTATTGGCGTACTCAGGAGAAATTGCCCAACAAATTTTAGGATCCATTTTATTCTGTTGCCCATGTGAAAATGAAAAAATTGAGGCTAAAAGAAAATTTGTGTGAAAAAAAAAGTACTTTTTCATTTTTACGGATTAATTTGTGAAGCACCTGGGGGTTTAAAGTGCTCACTATGCTTCTAGATAAGTTCCTTGGGGGGTCTAGTTTCCAAAATGGGGTCACTTGTGGGGGAGCTCCAATGTTTAGGCACACGGGGGCTCTCCAAACGCGACATGGTGTCCGCTAAAGATTGGAGCCAATTTTTCATTCAAAAAGTCAAATGGCGCTCCTTCCCTTCCGAGCCCTGCCGTGTGCCCAAACAGTGGTTTACCCCCACATATGAGGTATCAGCGTACTCAGGACAAATTGGACAACAACATTCGTGGTCCAGTTTCTCCTTTTACCCTTGGGAAAATAAAAAAATTGTTGCGAAAAGATCATTTTTGTGACTAAAAAGTTAAATGTTCATTTTTTACTTCCATGTTGCTTCTGCTGCTGTGAAACACCTGAAGGGTTAATAGACTTCTTGAATGTGGTTTTGAGCACCTTGAGGGGTGCAGTTTTTAGAATGGTGTCACTTTTGGGTATTTTCAGCCATATAGAACCCTCAAACTGGCTTCAAATGTGAGGTGGTCCCTAAAAAAAATGGTTTTGTAAATTTTGTTGTAAAAATGAGAAATCACTGGTCAAATTTTAACCCTTATAACTTCCTAGCAAAAAAAAAATTTGTTTCCAAAATTGTGCTGATGTAAAGTAGACATGTGGGAAATGTTATTTATTAACTATTTTGTGTCACATAACTCTCTGGTTTAACAGAATAAAAATTCAAAATGTGAAAATTGCAAAATTTTCAAAATTTTCGCCAAATTTCCGTTTTTTTCACAAATAAACTCAGAAATTATCGACCTAAATTTACGACTAACATGAAGCCCAATATGTCACGAAAAAACAATCTCAGAACCGCAAGGATCCGTTGAAGCGTTCCTGAGTTATTACCTCATAAAGGGACACTGGTCAGAATTTCAAAAAACGGCAAGGTCATTAAAGCCAAAATAGGCTGGGTCATGAAGGGGTTAATATGGAGAAAGTATGTGCCCCCCACATCCACCTCCGGGGGCTTCTCTGTCCTCATCTACATCTATAGACATTAATATGGAGAAAGTATGTGCCCCCCACATCCTCCTCCGGGGGCTTCTCTGTCCTCATCTACATCCATAGACATTAATATGGAGAAAGTATGTGCCCCCCACATCCTCCTCCGGGGGCTTCTCTGTCCTCATCTACATCAGTAGACATAAATATGGAGAAAGTATGTGCCCCCCACATCCTCCTCCAGGGGCTTCTCTGTTCTCATCTACATCCATAGACATTAATATGGAGAAAGTATGTGCCCCCCACATCCTCCTCCGGGGGCTTCTCTGTCCTCATCTACATCCATAGACTTTAATATGGAGAAAGTATGTGCCCCCCACATCCACCTCCGGGGGCTTCTCTGTCCTCACTACATCCATAGACATTAATATGGAGAAAGTATGTGCCCCCCACATCCACCTCCGGGGGCTTCTCTGTCCTCACTACATCCATAGACATTAATATGGAGAAAGTATGTGCCCCCCACATCCTCCTCCGGGGGCTTCTCTGTCCTCATCTACATCTACAGACATTAATATGGAGAAAGTATGTGCCCCCCACATCCTCCTCCGGGGGCTTCTCTGTCCTCATCCACATCCATAGACATTAATATGGAGAAAGTATGTGCCCCTCACATCCTCCTCCGGGGGCTTCTCTGTCCTCATCTACATCAATAGACATTAATATGGAGAAAGTATGTGCCCCCCACATCCTCCTCCGGGGGCTTCTCTGTCCTCATCTACATCCATAGACTTTAATATGGAGAAAGTATGTGCCCCCCACATCCTCCTCCGGGGGCTTCTCTGTCCTCATCTACATCTATAGACATTAATATGGAGAAAGTATGTGCCCCCCACATCCACCTCCGGGGGCTTCTCTGTCCTCATCTACATCTATAGACATTAATATGGAGAAAGTATGTGCCCCCCACATCCACCTCCGGGGGCTTCTCTGTCCTCATCTACATCTATAGACATTAATATGGAGAAAGTATGTGCCCCCCACATCCTCCTCCGGGGGCTTCTCTGTCCTCATCTACATCCATAGACATTAATATGGAGAAAGTATGTGCCCCCCACATCCTCCTCCGGGGGCTTCTCTGTCCTCATCTACATCCATAGACATTAATATGGGGAAAGTATGTGCCCCCCCACATCCACCTCCGGGGGCTTCTCTGTCCTCACTACATCCATAGACATTAATATGGAGAAAGTATGTGCCCCCCACATCCTCCTCCGGGGGCTTCTCTGTCCTCATCTACATCCGTAGACATTAATATGGAGAAAGTATGTGCCCCCCACATCCTCCTCCGGGGGCTTCTCTGTTCTCATCTACATCCATAGACATTAATATGGAGAAAGTATGTGCCCCCCACATCCTCCTCCGGGGGCTTCTCTGTCCTCATCTACATCCATAGACATTAATATGGAGAAAGTATGTGCCCCCCACCTCCACCTCCGGAGGCTTCTCTGTCCTCATCTACATCCATAGATATTAATATGGAGAAAGTATGTGCCCCCCACATCCACCTCCGGGGGCTTCTCTGTCCTCATCTACATCCGTAGACATTAATATGGAGAAAGTATGTGCCCCCCACATCCTCCTCCGGGGGCTTCTCTGTTCTCATCTACATCCATAGACATTAATATGGAGAAAGTATGTGCCCCCCACATCCTCCTCCGGGGGCTTCTCTGTCCTCATCTACATCCATAGACATTAATATGGAGAAAGTATGTGCCCCCCACCTCCACCTCCGGAGGCTTCTCTGTCCTCATCTACATCCATAGACATTAATATGGAGAAAGTATGTGCCCCCCACATCCTCCTCCGGGGGCTTCTCTGTCCTCATCTACATCCATAGACATTAATATGGAGAAAGTATGTGCCCCCCACATCCTCCTCCGGGGGCTTCTCTGTCCTCATCTACATCCGTAGACATTAATATGGAGAAAGTATGTGCCCCCCACATCCTCCTCCGGGGGCTTCTCTGTTCTCATCTACATCCATAGACATTAATATGGAGAAAGTATGTGCCCCCCACATCCTCCTCCGGGGGCTTCTCTGTCCTCATCTACATCCATAGACATTAATCTGGAGAAAGTATGTGCCCCCCACATCCTCCTCCGGGGGCTTCTCTGTCCTCATCTACATCCATAGACATTAATATGGATAAAGTATGTGCCCCCCACATCCTCCTCCGGGGGCTTCTCTGTCCTCATCTACATCCATAGACTTTAATATGGGGAAAGTATGTGCCCCCCACATCCTCCTCCGGGGGCTTCTCTGTTCTCATCTACATCCATAGACATTAATATGGAGAAAGTATGTGCCCCCCACATCCTCCTCCGGGGGCTTCTCTGTCCTCATCTACATCCATAGACATTAATCTGGAGAAAGTATGTGCCCCCCACATCCTCCTCCGGGGGCTTCTCTGTCCTCATCTACATCCATAGACATTAATATGGAGAAAGTATGTGCCCCCCACATCCTCCTCCGGGGGCTTCTCTGTCCTTATCTACATCCATAGACATTAATATGGAGAAAGTATGTGCCCCCCACATCCTCCTCCGGGGGCTTCTCTGTCCTCATCTACATCCATAGACATTAATCTGGAGAAAGTATGTGCCCCCCACATCCTCCTCCGGGGGCTTCTCTGTCCTCATCTACATCCATAGACATTAATATGGAGAAAGTATGTGCCCCCCACATCCTCCTCCGGGGGCTTCTCTGTCCTCATCTACATCCATAGACTTTAATATGGAGAAAGTATGTGCCCCCCACATCCACCTCCGGGGGCTTCTCTGTCCTCATCTACATCCATAGACATTAATATGGAGAAAGTATGTGCCCCCCACATCCTCCTCCGGGGGCTTCTCTGTCCTCATCTACATCTATAGACATTAATATGGAGAAAGTATGTGCCCCCCACATCCTCCTCCGGGGGCTTCTCTGTCCTCATCTACATCCATAGACATTAATATGGAGAAAGTATGTGCCCCCCACATCCTCCTCCGGGGGCTTCTCTGTCCTCATCTACATCCATAGACATTAATATGGAGAAAGTATGTGCCCCCCACATCCTCCTCCGGGGGCTTCTCTGTCCTCATCTACATCTATAGACATTAATATGGAGAAAGTATGTGCCCCCCACATCCTCCTCCGGGGGCTTCTCTGTCCTCATCTACATCCATAGACATTAATATGGAGAAAGTATGTGCCCCCCACATCCTCCTCCGGGGGCTTCTCTGTCCTCACTACATCCATAGACATTAATATGGAGAAAGTATGTGCCCCCCACATCCACCTCCGGGGGCTTCTCTGTCCTCATCTACAGCCATAGACATTAATATGGAGAAAGTATGTGCCCCCCACATCCTCCTCCGGGGGCTTCTCTGTCCTCATCTACATCCATAGACACTAATATGGAGAAAGTATGTGCCCCCCACATCCACCTCCGGGGGCTTCTGTGTCCTCATCTACATCCATAGACATTAATATGGAGAAAGTATGTGCCCCCCACATCCTCCTCCGGGGGCTTCTCTGTCCTCATCTACATCCATAGACATTAATATGGAGGAAAGTATGTGCCCCCCACATCCTCCTCCGGGGGCTTCTCTGTCCTCATCTACATCCATAGACTTTAATATGGAGAAAGTATGTGCCCCCCACATCCTCCTCCGGGGGCTTCTGTGTCCTCATCTACATCCATAGACATTAATATGGAGGAAAGTATGTGCCCCCCACATCCACCTCCGGGGGCTTCTCTGTCCTCATCTACATCCATAGACATTAATATGGAGAAAGTATGTGCCCCCCACATCCACCTCCGGGGGCTTCTCTGTCCTCATCTACATCCATAGACATTAATATGGAGAAAGTATGTGCCCCCCCACATCCTCCTCTGGGGGCTTCTCTGTCCTCATCTACATCCATAGACATTAATATGGAGAAAGTATGTGCCCCCCCACATCCTCCTCCGGGGGCTTCTCTGTCCTCATCTACATCCATAGACATTAATATGGAGAAAGTATGTGCCCCCCACATCCTCCTCCGGGGGCTTCTCTGTCCTCATCTACATCTATAGGCATTAATATGGAGAAAGTATGTGCCCCCCACATCCTCCTCTGGGGGCTTCTCTGTCCTCATCTACATCCATAGACATTAATCTGGAGAAAGTATGTTCCCCCCACATCCACCTCCGGGGGCTTCTCTGTCCTCATCTACATCCATAGACATTAATATGGAGAAAGTATGTGCCCCCCACATCCTCCTCCGGGGGCGTCTCTGTCCTCATCTACATCCATACACTTTAATATGGAGAAAGTATGTGCCCCCCACATCCTCCTCCGGGGGCTTCTGTGTCCTCATCTACATCCATAGACATTAATATGGAGGAAAGTATGTGCCCCCCACATCCACCTCCGGGGGCTTCTCTGTCCTCATCTACATCCATAGACATTAATATGGAGAAAGTATGTGCCCCCCACATCCTCCTCCGGGGGCTTCTCTGTCCTCATCTACATCTATAGGCATTAATATGGAGAAAGTATGTGCCCCCCACATCCTCCTCCGGGGGCTTCTCTGTCCTCATCTACATCCATACACTTTAATATGGAGAAAGTATGTGCCCCCCACATCCTCCTCCGGGGGCTTCTCTGTCCTCATCTACATCCGTATACATTAATATGGAGAAAGTATGTGCCCCCCACATCCTCCTCCGGGGGCTTCTCTGTCCTCATCTACATCCATAGACTTTAATATGGAGAAAGTATGTGCCCCCCACATCCTCCTCCGGGGGCTTCTCTGTCCTCATCTACATCCATAGACACTAATATGGAGAAAGTATGTGCCCCCCACATCCACCTCCGGGGGCTTCTCTGTCCTCATCTACATCCATAGACTTTAATATGGAGAAAGTATGTGCCCCCCACATCCTCCTCCGGGGGCTTCTCTGTCCTCATCCACATCTATAGACATTAATATGGAGAAAGTATGTGCCCCCCACATCCACCTCCGGGGGCTTCTCTGTCCTCATCTACATCCATAGACATTAATATGGAGAAAGTATGTGCCCCCCACATCCTCCTCCGGGGGCTTCTCTGTCCTCATCTACATCCATAGACATTAATATGGAGAAAGTATGTGCCCCCCACATCCTCCTCCGGGGGCTTCTCTGTCCTCATCTACATCCATAGACATTAATATGGAGAAAGTATGTGCCCCCCACATCCACCTCCGGAGGCTTCTCTGTCCTCATCTACATCCATAGACTTTAATATGGAGAAAGTATGTGCCCCCCACATCCACCTCCGGGGGCTTCTCTGTCCTCATCTACATCCATAGACATTAATATGGAGAAAGTATGTGCCCCCCACATCCTCCTCCGGGGGCTTCTCTGTCCTCATCCACATCCATAGACATTAATATGGAGAAAGTATGTGCCCCCCACATCCTCCTCCGGGGGCTTCTCTGTCCTCATCTACATCCATAGACATTAATATGGAGAAAGTATGTGCCCCCCACATCCACCTCCGGGGGCTTCTCTGTCCTCATCTACATCCATAGACTTTAATATGGAGAAAGTATGTGCCCCCCACATCCTCCTCCGGGGGCTTCTCTGTCCTCATCTACATCTATAGACATTAATATGGAGAAAGTATGTGCCCCCCCACATCCTCCTCCGGGGGCTTCTCTGTCCTCATCTACATCCATAGACTTTAATATGGAGAAAGTATGTGCCCCCCACATCCTCCTCCGGGGGCTTCTCTGTCCTCATCTACATCCATAGACATTAATATGGAGAAAGTATGTGCCCCCCACATCCACCTCCGGGGGCTTCTCTGTCCTCATCTACATTAGTAGACATTAATATGGAGAAAGTATGTGCCCCCCACATCCTCCTCCGGGGGCTTCTCTGTCCTCATCTACATCCATAGACATTAATATGGAGAAAGTATGTGCCCCCCACATCCTCCTCCGGGGGCTTCTCTGTCCTCATCTACATCCATAGACATTAATATGGGGAAAGTATGTGCCCCCCACATCCTCCTCCGGGGGCTTCTCTGTCCTCATCTACATCCGTAGACATTAATATGGAGAAAGTATGTGCCCCCCACATCCACCTCCGGGGGCTTCCCTGTCCTCATCTACATCCATAGACATTAATATGGAGAAAGTATGTGCCCCCCACATCCTCCTCCGGGGGCTTCTCTGTCCTCATCTACATCCATAGACATTAATATGGAGAAAGTATGTGCCCCCCACATCCACCTCCGGGGGCTTCTCTGTCCTTATCTACATCCATAGATATTAATATGGAGAAAGTATGTGCCCCCCACATCCTCCTCCGGGGGCTTCTCTGTCCTCATCTACATCCATAGACATTAATATGGAGAAAGTATGTGCCCCCCACATCCACCTCCGGGGGCTTCTCTGTCCTCATCTACATCCATAGACATTAATATGGAGAAAGTATGTGCCCCCCACATCCTCCTCCGGGGGCTTCTCTGTCCTCATCCACATCCATAGACATTAATATGGAGAAAGTATGTGCCCCCCACATCCTCCTCCGGGGGCTTCTCTGTCCTCATCTACATCCATAGACATTAATATGGAGAAAGTATGTGCCCCCCACATCCACCTCCGGGGGCTTCTCTGTCCTCATCTACATCCATAGACATTAATATGGAGAAAGTATGTGCCCCCCACATCCTCCTCCGGGGGCTTCTCTGTCCTCATCTACATCCATAGACTTTAATATGGAGAAAGTATGTGCCCCCCACATCCTCCTCCGGGGGCTTCTCTGTCCTCATCTACATCTATAGACATTAATATGGAGAAAGTATGTGCCCCCCCACATCCTCCTCCGGGGGCTTCTCTGTCCTCATCTACATCCATAGACTTTAATATGGAGAAAGTATGTGCCCCCCACATCCTCCTCCGGGGGCTTCTCTGTCCTCATCTACATCTATAGACATTAATATGGAGAAAGTATGTGCCCCCCACATCCTCCTCCGGGGGCTTCTCTGTCCTCATCTACATCCATAGACATCAATATGGAGAAAGTATGTGCCCCCCACATCCTCCTCCGGGGGCTTCTCTGTCCTCATCTACATCCATAGACATTAATATGGAGAAAGTATGTGCCCCCCACATCCACCTCCGGGGGCTTCTCTGTCCTCATCTACATTAGTAGACATTAATATGGAGAAAGTATGTGCCCCCCACATCCTCCTCCGGGGGCTTCTCTGTCCTCATCTACATCCATAGACATTAATATGGAGAAAGTATGTGCCCCCCACATCCTCCTCCGGGGGCTTCTCTGTCCTCATCTACATCCATAGACATTAATATGGGGAAAGTATGTGCCCCCCACATCCTCCTCCGGGGGCTTCTCTGTCCTCATCTACATCCGTAGACATTAATATGGAGAAAGTATGTGCCCCCCACATCCACCTCCGGGGGCTTCTCTGTCCTCATCTACATCCATAGACATTAATATGGAGGAAAGTATGTGCCCCCCACATCCACCTCCGGGGGCTTCTCTGTCCTCATCTACATCTATAGACATTAATATGGAGGAAAGTATGTGCCCCCCACATCCACCTCCGGGGGCTTCTCTGTCCTCATCTACATCCATAGACATTAATATGGAGAAAGTATGTGCCCCCCACATCCACCTCCGGGGGCTTCTCTGTCCTCATCTACATCCATAGACATTAATATGGAGGAAAGTATGTGCCCCCCACATCCACCTCCGGGGGCTTCTCTGTCCTCATCTACATCCATAGACATTAATATGGAGGAAAGTATGTGCCCCCCACATCCACCTCCGGGGGCTTCTCTGTCCTCATCTACATCCATAGACATTAATATGGAGAAAGTATGTGCCCCCCACGTCCTCCTCCGGGGGCTTATCTGTCCTCATCTACATCCATAGACTTTAATATGGAGAAAGTATGTGCCCCCCACATCCTCCTCCGGGGGCTTCTCTGTCCTCATCTACATCTATAGACATTAATATGGAGAAAGTATGTGCCCCCCACATCCACCTCCGGGGGCTTCTCTGTCCTCATCTACATCCATAGACATTAATATGGAGAAAGTATGTGCCCCCCACATCCTCCTCCGGGGGCTTCTCTGTCCTCATCTACATCCATAGACATTAATATGGAGAAAGTATGTGCCCCCCACATCCTCCTCCGGGGGCTTCTCTGTCCTCATCTACATCCATAGACTTTAATATGGAGAAAGTATGTGCCCCCCACATCCTCCTCCGGGGGCTTCTCTGTCCTCATCTACATCTATAGACATTAATATGGAGAAAGTATGTGCCCCCCACATCCACCTCCGGGGGCTTCTCTGTCCTCATCTACATCCGTAGACATTAATATGGAGAAAGTATGTGCCCCCCACATCCTCCTCCGGGGGCTTCTCTGTCCTCATCTACATCCATAGACATTAATATGGAGGAAAGTATGTGCCCCCCACATCCTCCTCCGGGGGCTTCTCTGTCCTCATCTACATCCATAGACTTTAATATGGAGAAAGTATGTGCCCCCCACATCCACCTCCGGGGGCTTCTCTGTCCTCATCTACATCCATAGACATTAATATGGAGAAAGTATGTGCCCCCCACATCCTCCTCCGGGGGCTTCTCTGTCCTCATCTACATCCATAGACATTAATATGGAGAAAGTATGTGCCCCCCACATCCACCTCCGGGGGCTTCTCTGTCCTCATCTACATCTATAGACATTAATATGGAGAAAGTATGTGCCCCCCCACATCCTCCTCCGGGGGCTTCTCTGTCCTCATCTACATCCATAGACTTTAATATGGAGAAAGTATGTGCCCCCCACATCCTCCTCCGGGGGCTTCTCTGTCCTCATCTACATCTATAGACATTAATATGGAGAAAGTATGTGCCCCCCCACATCCTCCTCCGGGGGCTTCTCTGTCCTCATCTACATCCATAGACTTTAATATGGAGAAAGTATGTGCCCCCCACATCCTCCTCCGGGGGCTTCTCTGTCCTCATCTACATCCATAGACATTAATATGGAGAAAGTATGTGCCCCCCACATCCACCTCCGGGGGCTTCTCTGTCCTCATCTACATCAGTAGACATTAATATGGAGAAAGTATGTGCCCCCCACATCCTCCTCCGGGGGCTTCTCTGTCCTCATCTACATCCATAGACATTAATATGGAGAAAGTATGTGCCCCCCACATCCTCCTCCGGGGGCTTCTCTGTCCTCATCTACATCCATAGACATTAATATGGGGAAAGTATGTGCCCCCCACATCCTCCTCCGGGGGCTTCTCTGTCCTCATCTACATCCATAGACATTAATATGGAGAAAGTATGTGCCCCCCACATCCACCTCCGGGGGCTTCCCTGTCCTCATCTACATCCATAGACATTAATATGGAGAAAGTATGTGCCCCCCACATTCTCCTCCGGGGGCTTCTCTGTCCTCATCTACATCCATAGACTTTAATATGGAGAAAGTATGTGCCCCCCACATCCTCCTCCGGGGGCTTCTCTGTCCTCATCTACATCTATAGACATTAATATGGAGAAAGTATGTGCCCCCCACATCCACCTCCGGGGGCTTCTCTGTCCTCATCTACATCCATAGACATTAATATGGAGAAAGTATGTGCCCCCCACATCCTCCTCCGGGGGCTTCTCTGTCCTCATCTACATCCATAGACATTAATATGGAGAAAGTATGTGCCCCCCACATCCACCTCCGGGGGCTTCTCTGTCCTCATCTACATCCATAGACATTAATATGGAGAAAGTATGTGCCCCCCACATCCTCCTCCGGGGGCTTCTCTGTCCTCATCTACATCCATAGACATTAATATGGAGAAAGTATGTGCCCCCCACATCCTCCTCCGGGGGCTTCTCTGTCCTCATCTACATCCATAGACTTTAATATGGAGAAAGTATGTGCCCCCCACATCCTCCTCCGGGGGCTTCTCTGTCCTCCTCTACATCCATAGACATTAATATGGAGAAAGTATGTGCCCCCCACATCCTCCTCCGGGGGCTTCTCTGTCCTCATCTACATCCATAGACATTAATATGGAGAAAGTATGTGCCCCCCACATCCACCTCCGGGGGCTTCTCTGTCCTCATCTACATCCGTAGACATTAATATGGAGAAAGTATGTGCCCCCCATATCCTCCTCCGGGGGCTTCTCTGTTCTCATCTACATCCATAGACATTAATATGGAGAAAGTATGTGCCCCCCACATCCTCCTCCGGGGGCTTCTCTGTCCTCATCTACATCCATAGACATTAATATGGAGAAAGTATGTGCCCCCCACCTCCACCTCCGGAGGCTTCTCTGTCCTCATCTACATCCATAGACATTAATATGGAGAAAGTATGTGCCCCCCACATCCTCCTCCGGGGGCTTCTCTGTCCTCATCTACATCCATAGACTTTAATATGGAGAAAGTATGTGCCCCCCACATCCTCCTCCGGGGGCTTCTCTGTCCTCATCTACATCTATAGACATTAATATGGAGAAAGTATGTGCCCCCCACATCCACCTCCGGGGGCTTCTCTGTCCTCATCTACATCCGTAGACATTAATATGGAGAAAGTATGTGCCCCCCACATCCACCTCCGGGGGCTTCTCTGTCCTCATCTACATCCATAGACCTTAATATGGAGAAAGTATGTGCCCCCCACATCCTCCTCCGGGGGCTTCTCTGTCCTCCTCTACATCCATAGACCTTAATATGGAGAAAGTATGTGCCCCCCACATCCACCTCCGGGGGCTTCTCTGTCCTCATCTACATCTATAGACATTAATATGGAGAAAGTATGTGCCCCCCACATCCTCCTCCGGGGGCTTCTCTGTCCTCACTACATCCATAGACATTAATATGGAGAAAGTATGTGCCCCCCACATCCACCTCCGGGGGCTTCTCTGTCCTCATCTACATCCATAGACATTAATATGGAGAACAGTATGTGGAGCGCCCCCACTGCCGCGGGGCCGAGGGGTACCCGGTACCGGGCCTCTGAGTCTCTGTTCTGGGGTTATCACGGTGGCTAGACCCGGTCCGTGACCCTGCTGGTCAGTGGGGGATGTCCGGTGATAGAATAGTGAGTGATGGTGTAGTTGTGAAGCGCTGGTCGCAGTAAATAACGAGGACACCAGGTTGCAGTCTCTTTACCTCTTTACTGAAGGTCTCTGGGTCCTCAGTCCGGAATCCAGATAACCAGGCTGCGCAATTCCGGCCGGTCCAATGGCACCTCCAGAGTTCTCTTTGCAGGTGGAAATCTGTGCCTACCTTCTTGCGCTTGCGTGTTGCGGTCCTTCCCTGCTGTGCTTACGGAAAGTCCCCACAACTGTTGTGTCTGTTTCTCATGTTCCCTCACAACTGTAATGTTTCTCCCTTTTTACGTCCCCCTGATCTTACGGTTAGGATGCACCCGTATGACGGGGAGGCTCGGAGCTCTTCCGGGACTCTAGCGTCGCCCCACTCCTGTTGGTACCTCCCTAGGTCTTCCTGGGTCTGGGTGAGACAGCCCGCCTGTAACTGACTGTCCTGCCGTAGGTTTGAAGTATGGCTTGAAGCACTGTACTTCCTCGGCGTTCCGGCCACCGGTTGTGCGCCTCAGTAGGATGTTGCCTCGGTCTAACAGCACGACTCCTACTGGAATTCTCCCTCTGCGGTGATCTCGTTTCTCACTCAGCACAATATATCTCGCTTCTTGTTCCTTCCTTGGGCACCGCCGCTATCCTGAGCAGGCACGGTCCCGTGACGTTCTCTCAAGTTGCCAGGCCTCTGTCAGGATCCCACCCCTGACAGGGACCCTACCGAATCTTCCCCTGCAACACCCTCTGCCACAAGGTGTTGCCTGGTTCCCATCCAGTCAGCTTTCTCTCTAACTTCCTGCCTGACCCCCAGTTTTACCAGTATGTGAGGAGTGGCCTAGTGAATAGAACCCTTAGCTCCCCCTGGAGGCCCGACTGTGAAATGTATTGGTGTCTGTGATACCTGGTCAGATGAACTCCTTCAGTGCCATCAGACGTACCATAGCTCCCCATAGCGGCGGAGCCACAATACTGCAACGACCAGTACTCTGGGGCGCTGCACTCCCCCCCGGTTAAATCCAGTACTCCTGGACTGGGAAGAAACAACAATACAGGTTAGCAAAAAGACATACAATTTTTGTTGAGTGCAAATAACAATAAGTATACTTGAACAGAGCTTCCCTTTATGGGAGGTGAGGACACTTGAACGTTACAAAACATGGTTAAATAACATAGCAATATGCTATAAATAACTTTTCTTACCCAACCGGGTATTCTACTAAGTGCAAAGTTTCAAACATTAGTTCAACATTGCCTTTAAGGATGCACACTCTAAATCCACTAAAGACCTTCTTATACACATTATAAGGCTTAAGCAACTGTGCTACATTCTCCTTCTTGACGTCTGCAGGACCGCCTGTCCTAACGGCACCAGACCTTCTGCCTCTCCTTTCTATACAGGACCGCTCCTTTCAGCCCGAGCCTTCTGTCTTTTCAACTACTATACACAGTATAGAACATAACATTTCTTTCAGTTTAAGAGTACCGAGCCATCTCTATATGGCTCCTAGGAGGACTCAGGGTTCACCTTCTATCCTCATTTTCTATCAACGCTATCAAACACTTCCTTAAAACATTAGCTTTCATCATTACTTTCTTGCTAGCAATTAGGACACTATGTCTACCCCTACGGGTCTGCTGCATCTTTCTCCTGACTTTCTTTCAGAGAACATTATCTGCATCCATTTACAATTAACTAATTCAATACATATAACTTTTACATGTAAACATCACCATCATTTTCTTCTGGTCAAGGCATTATTACTATCTATCTGTCTTAAAGCAATACCACTTTTCAAGTGCAACAAGTAAACATCCCCTTTAAAAGGGGACCAAGTCTTCATGAGGTAGCATATCTTCTCAAGCTACCAGTCCGTACTCAGCAAAGGCTCCGGTGCGGTATCTTCGCAAAGAGTCTCTTTCCAAGTAAAACCAGTAGGAAGCACCCTTAAGAAGGTGCAAACTATATACAAGAAGTTTGTATCATGCACTGTTCATGATTGCGGCAGTTCTTGAAACTTGTGCAAAACTTAGAAAGAATAAACAAAACAATAGGGATCCTGGGTCAACAAAGGGATCCCCTTAGAAGTTAACCCTAGACGGGTTTAGCAGCAAATCAGGAAACAAACAGTTAACCGAACTATTTACATTAATGCAGTATTCTTGCTTACTCTTGTGGTGCAGAAGGTGGTTTCCTTCCGGGCCTCACCAGACCAACGGGTCGCGCTGCCGATCCAAGGAGCGGGTCCTGCCCCAGCAGCGACAGGATCCCTCGCCGAGATGCCCTCCTCCGTGATGGACCAGCATGCCCCCAAGGTACATGGTGGGTCCGGGTTCCCCGCTGCTCCGCAGGGACAGGGGCCGTTGCCTTTTCAGCAGGAGGTTCATTCTCTGATGTTCCGGCAGCGGCTTGGAGTGTGACGCACCGTTGGACGCCCCGAGCTACCCAGCCAGCCTCACCGGTTTCTCTCCTCCATCTGGTGTAGGTCACAGCATCACCTGGCTCCAGGTCGCGGGCGAACCTTCCTCCGCAGGGCTCGACTTCCTCACGATCAACACGGACCTGCAGTGGCTCCCCGATCTCTTGGATAACTCCTCTTCCGCGTCGGGAGTTAAAGGAGACCACCACACCCCAGTGGGACGGTGGGGTTTCCTCCACACTGGTTAGATCAACCTGGGCTGCGGGCTGAGGTCTGCTCCGCCAGGCTGCCATGAGGCCCCGCAGATGTTCGGCCTCCGGCAGGATCCTCAGGCCCGGTGCGCGCAGCTCACACTCCGCCGCGGCCTGGATGGAGGAAGCAGGGGACACTGGAGACAGGCGGACCTCCGCAGGCTGGCCCAGCCGAGTGATCACACGGGCATCGGCTTCCAATCGGTAGGCTATCCGCCGGGCCTCGGCTGCAGCCACGCACTCCTCGGATGGCGGCCGGGGAGGTCGGCCCATTGTTGGCTCCGAAAGGGTCAATTCCTGTAGTGATGGCGTATCCCGGGTTGCATCGGGCTGCGCAGCCTCCTGCCGAGTCTGGTCATTCCCACGCGGTGCTCCCGGCGTCGCCATTTTCGCTTCCTCTCCAGTGTCCTCTTCCCGCGGTCTCTTTCGTGGGCGGCCCCGTCTCCATGGTCTCCACCCTCCAAACAGGATCAGGAGGCGGACCTCGGCTGCTGACGGACACGTCCTCAGGACACAGAAATACTTAGACTGGGCGGCCATTGTCCTTCGCGCTCTCCAGCTTGTCTACGCCCACTCCACGCCTCTCTTCTTCTCCTGCGCTTCTTCTCAGCGCTGCAATGGCGGCGGTTTTGGCGGTTAATGGCACAGCACAGTCCTTGCAATGAAGTACAGTCCAAGCACAATGAATCACAGTTCCAAGGCACACATGACCTGATCCTTCAGGCTTAAGTAGATCCTGTTCGTGACGCCAAAAATGGAGCGCCCCCACTGCCGCAGGGCCGAGGGGTACCCGGTACCGGGCCTCTGAGTCTCTGTTCTGGGGTTATCACGGTGGCTAGACCCGGTCCGTGACCCTGCTGGTCAGTGGGGGACGTCCGGTGATAGAATAGTGAGTGATGGTGTAGTTGTGAAGCGCTGGTCGCAGTAAATAACGAGGACACCAGGTTGCAGTCTCTTTACCTCTTTACTGAAGGTCTCTGGGTCCTCAGTCCGGAATCCAGATAACCAGGCTGCGCAAGTCTGGCCGGTCCAATGGCACCTCCAGAGTTCTCTTTGCAGGTGGAAATCTGTGCCTACCTTCTTGCGCTTGTGTGTTGCGGTCCTTCCCTGCTGTGCTTACGGAAAGTCCCCACAACTGTTGTGTCTGTTTCTCATGTTCCCTCACAACTGTAATGTTTCTCCCTTTTTACGTCCCCCTGATCTTACGGTTAGGACGCACCCGTATGACGGGGAGGCTCGGAGCTCTTCCGGGACTCTAGCGTCGCCCCACTCCTGTTGGTACCTCCCTAGGTCTTCCTGGGTCTGGGTGAGACAGCCCGCCTGTAACTGACTGTCCTGCCGTAGGTTTGAAGTATGGCTTGAAGCACTGTACTTCCTCGGCGTTCCGGCCACCGGTTGTGCGCCTCAGTAGGATGTTGCCTCGGTCTAACAGCACAACTCCTACTGGAATTCTCCCTCTGCGGTGATCTCGTTTCTCACTCAGCACAATATATCTCGCTTCTTGTTCCTTCCTTGGGCACCGCCGCTATCCTGAGCAGGCACGGTCCCGTGACGTTCTCTCAAGTTGCCAGGCCTCTGTCAGGATCCCACCCCTGACAGGGACCCTACCGAATCTTCCCCTGCAACACCCTCTGCCACAAGGTGTTGCCTGGTTCCCATCCAGTCAGCTTTCTCTCTAACTTCCTGCCTGACCCCCAGTTTTACCAGTATGTGAGGAGTGGCCTAGTGAATAGAACCCTTAGCTCCCCCTGGAGGCCCGACTGTGAAATGTATTGGTGTCTGTGATACCTGGTCAGATGAACTCCTTCAGTGCCATCAGACGTACCATAGCTCCCCATAGCGGCGGAGCCACAATACTGCAACGACCAGGACTCTGGGGCGCTGCATATGTGCCCCCCACATCCTCCTCCGGGGGCTTCTGTGTCCTCATCTACATCCATAGACATTAATATGGTGAAAGTATGTGCCCCCCACATCCTCCTCCGGGGGCTTCTGTGTCCTCATCTACATCCATAGACATTAATATGGAGAAAGTATGTGCCCCCCACATCCTCCTCCGGGGGCTTCTCTGTCCTCATCTACATCCATAGACATTAATATGGAGAAAGTATGTGCCCCCCACATCCTCCTCCGGGGGCTTCTCTGTCCTCATCTACATCCATAGACATTAATATGGAGAAAGTATGTGCCCCCCACATCCTTCTCCGGGTGCTTCTCTGTTCTCATCTACATCCATAGACATTTATATGGAGAAAGTATGTGCCCCCCACATCCTCCTCCGGGGGCTTCTCTGTCCTCATCTACATCCATAGACATTAATATGGAGAAAGTATGTGCCCCCCACATCCTCCTCCGGGGGCTTCTCTGTCCTCATCTACATCTATAGACATTAATATGGAGAAAGTATGTGCAGCGCCCCAGAGTCCTGGTCTTTGCAGTACTGATGCTCCGCCGCTAAGGGGGGCTATGGTACGTCTGATGGCACTGAAGGAGTTCACCTGACCAGGTATCACAGACACCAATACACTTCACAGTCTGGCCTCCAGGGGGAGCTAAGGGTGCTATTTATTAGGCCACTCCTCACAGTCTGTTAAAACTGGGGGTTAGAGAGGAAGTTAGAGAGAAAGCTGACTGGGTTGGAACCAAGCAACATCCTGGGGCAGACGGTGTTGCAGGGGAAGATTCAGGGGGGTCCCTGTCAGGGGTGGGATCCTGACAGAGGCCTAGCGAACAGAAAGAACGTTACGGGACCGCGACTGCACTTCATCGCGGCGGTACCCCAAGAAAGGACAAGAAGCGAGGTTTATTGTGCGGAGTGAGAAACGAGATCAACGCAACAAGGAGAAACACCAGTAGGAGTCGTGCTGTAAGACGAGGCAACATCCTACTGAGGCGCGTAGCCGGTGGCCAGAACGCCGAGGAAGTATTGAGCTCCATGCCTTACTTCAAACCTACGGCAGGACAGTCAGTTATAGGCGGGCTGTCTCACTCAAATCACCTAAGAAGACATAGGGGGCAACAGTTGGAGAGGGGCGACACTAGGGTCCCGGAAGAGCTCCGAGCCTACCCGTCATACGGGTGCGTCCTAGCCATATCATCTGGGGGACGAAGAAGAACATCAGAATAAAGTTGTGAGGGAACTTCAGAAACAGACACAACAGTTGGGACTATCCCGTAAGCACAGCAGGGGAGGACCACAACACACCAGTGCTAGAAGGTAGGCACAGATTTCCACCTGCAAAGGGAACTCTGGAGGTGCCATCGGACCGGCCGGACTCCCGCAGCCCGGTTAACCGTATTCCGGACTGAGGATCCTGAAGCCTTCAGTAAAGAGGTAAAGAGACTGCAACCTGGTGTCCTCGTTATTTACTGCGACCTACACCGCACCATAACATCTTCACCATCCACACCTTTCATTGGACGCCCCTCAGCAGGGCCACGGACCGGGTCTAGCCACCGTGACAACCCCAGAACAGAGACTCAGAGGCCCGGTACCGGGTGCCCCTCGGCCCTGCGGCAGTGGGGGCGCTCCAATTTGGCGTCACGAACAGGATCTACTCAAGCCTGAAGAAACAGGTCATGTGTGCCTTGGAACTGTGATTTATTGTGCTTGGACTGTGACTTATTGCAAAGACTGTGTATTGCCATTTGCCGCCAAAAACCGCCGCCATTACAGCGCTGAGGAGAGCGCAGGAGAAGAAGAAGGGCGTGGAAGTGGGCGTAGACAAGCTGAAGAGCGCAAAAGACAATGGCCGCCCAGTCTAAATATTTCTGTACCTTGAGGACGTGTCCGTCAGCAGCCGAGATCCGCCTCTTGATTCTCAATGGTGGGCGGAGGCAGAGAAAACGAAACCGCCCACAAAGAAGAGAGTAGGAAAAAGACCAGGAGGTGACCCACGTGGAGGACACCATGACCAGCCGCTCAGACCAGGAATGCGGGGTCGGAGCCAAGGACTCCCCCAGCCACCCGAACGAGCACAGTGGTCAGCTCTCCGCGATTGGGACCGGCCTCCTGCAGGTTGAAATGGAAGACCTGATCAAACAACTCCTCCAGCTGCGGATGGAGGCGCCGGTGGAGGGCCTTCGAACGCCTGACCCTGCGTCGCTGCCGGAACTCCAGCCGACGTTCCTATCGACCATGCCGCCAGTGGAGCCGACCAAGGAGGAGGGGCCTGCACCGACTGGTGAGTCCGCCGACCCTGTCCCGCTTGCTGAGGGTCTGTTGATAGGTCCCGTCGCGGCACCCCCTCTCCCTGGGACCCATAGACTCCAACGCCTGTTACCATGGGAGGAGGCAACGGGTATGGAACACTTCCTGAAGGCCCCGATTCCACCAACTACTCTGCTGTGTGATGTCCGTGCGGAGCGCACAGTGTGTCGCTGGGTGAACCCAGGATCCAATCTCATGGGGTTCCCCGGGGTGAAGACACAGGAAGGGGAGATGGTGCAGGCCCTGAGCTGGGAGGAATACCAGGCCCAGCTGGAACAGCAGTGGGAGGAGAAGGAAAAGGCGTACCAGGCCGGGCTAGAGGCCTACCACCGAAAAGACTTGGCGGTCAAGGACCGGGCCCGCAAGGACCCCACCGCTCACCAGGCCCGCGCAGGCAGGGCACCGTCGTTGCCTTCAAGCTCCGCGGAGGCTGGGGCTTTATAAAAGAGCTGGGACTGTACGCCGAAGTCTTCGTCAACCGGCAGGATGTGGAGTCTCATCTCAGAGAAGGCCATCCAGACCGGGACCTCTACCCGGGGGAAGAAGTCACTTACACCCGGCATTTTGGGGAAAAGGGGTGGTTCGCCCTGAATGTCCATAAAAAGCGAAACCCCGTGACACCCCGACTAAGGTGCCGGTAAAGCTGTCCCCCGTAGCGAAGGTGCCCCCTTGTGGTCAGCCCACGATTATCACCAAGACCACCGTGGTCACTCCAACGGGCACCATGGTCAAAACCACAACCTGCAGCATCGTCACCTCAACCACCGTCGTGGCCAAGGAGGCGCCTCCTCGGGTGGCCGGTGCCCCTGCTGCCCCAGAACTGAAGACAGTGGGTACGCAGACCCCCAGATGGGACAACGAACCCCCTTACGCAGTACCAGGCGGCAGGCAATATCCAAAGGGGTTGCCGCCGGGGCTGCCTCCTGAGTGGTTCAAGTAAACGTCCTAATATTTTGAATCTGTAAATAGTTAACTGTTTGTGTTCCGATGTGTTTTTTTGCTGCTACAACCCGACTAGGGTTAACTCTTAAAGGGATCCCTTTGTTTACCCGGGATCCCTATTTTTGCCTTTTTGCTTTTGTTTTTCGTTTATCATTGTTGAAAAGAACTGCTGGATCATGAACACTGCATGATTACAAACTTATTGTAAATAGTTTGCACCTTCTTAAAGGTGCCCTCTACTGGTTTTACAAAGAAAAGGACTCTTTGCGAAGAAACTGTTCCTGGAAGCAGTATCGGAGTCCTTGCAGCATACAGACTTGCAGCTTGAGAAGTTGCACTACCTCATAGAGACTTGGTCCCTTCTTAAAGAGGACGTTCACCAATCGCACTTAAAGTCGAATAATGCTTACATATAGAAGTTATATGTAGTAAGCTAGTTAATTGTGAGAAATGTTTAATGATGTTGCTAGAAGAATGAGGACAGGAAGTGAACCCGTATGGGGTTAGTCGGTGAGTTCTCCTAGGAGCCATACCGAGATGGCTCAGCGATCTTGAACTGAGAGAAGGTTGATAAGTTCTATACTGTGTATAGTAGCAGAAAGGCAGTAGGCCCGGGCGGAAAGGGGCGGTCCTGCAACAGAGCGAGAGGCAGTAGGCCTGGGGCAGATATACAGGCGGTCCTGCAGATGTAAAGGTGGAAAATGAAGAAAAGTTGATTAGCCTTATAGTGTTTTTTAAGAAGGTCTTTAGTGGATTCAGCGTATACGTCCTTAAAGACAATGTTAAATTATTGTTCAGAAATTGCACTAAGTAGAATACCCGGTTGGGTAAGAAAAGTTATTTATAGTATGTTATTTAAAGTATTTAACCATGTTTGTAAAATTCAAGTGTCCTCACCTCCCATAAAGGGAAGCTCTGTTCAAATTTGTTTATTGTTATTGCATTTCAAAATTGTATGTCTTTTTGCTGACATGTATTGTTGTTTTCTTCCCAGTCCAGGAGTACTGGATTTAACCGGGGGGGAGTGCAGCGCCCCAGAGTCCTGGTCGTTGCAGTACTGATGCTCCGCCGCTAAGGGGGGCTATGGTACGTCTGATGGCACTGAAGGAGTTCACCTGACCAGGTATCACAGACACCAATACACTTCACAGTCTGGCCTCCAGGGGGAGCTAAGGGTGCTATTTATTAGGCCACTCCTCACAGTCTGGTAAAACTGGGGGTTAGAGAGGAAGTTAGTGAGAAGCTGACTGGGTTGGAACCAGGCAACATCCTGGGGCAGAGGGTGTTGCAGGGGAAGATTCAGGGGGGTCCCTGTCAGTGGTGGGATCCTGACAGAGGCCTAGCGAACAGAAAGAACGTTACGGGACCGCGCCTGCACCTGATCGCGGCGGTACCCTAAGAAAGGACAAGAAGCGAGGTTTATTGTGCTGAGTGAGAAACGAGATCAACGCAACAAGGAGAAACACCAGTAGGAGTCGTGCTGTAAGACCGAGGCAACATCCTACTGAGGCGCACAGCCGGTGGCCGGAACGCCGAGGAAGTATTGAGCTCCAGGCCTTACTTCAAACCTATGGCAGGACAGTCAGTTATAGGCTGTCTCACTCAAATCACCTAAGAAGACATAGGGGGCAACAATTGGAGAGGGGCGACACTAGGGTCCCGGAAGAGCTCCGAGCCATCGGACCGGCCGGACTCCCACAGCCCGGTTAACCGTATTCTGGACTGAGGATCCCGAAGCCTTCAGTAAAGAGGTAAAGAGACTGGAACCTGGTGTCCTCGTTATTTACTGCGACCTGCACCGCACCATAACATCATCACCATCCACACCTTTCATTGGACGCCCCTCAGCAGGGCCACGGACTGGGTCTAGCCACCGTGACAACCCCAGAGCTGAGACACAGAGGCCCGGTACCGGGTGCCCCTCGGCCCTGCGGCTGTGGGGGCGCTCCATATGTGCCCCCCACATCCTCCTTCGGGGGCTTTTCTGTCCTCATCTACATCCATAGACATTAATATGGAGAAAGTATGTGCCCCCCACATCCTCCTCTGGGGGCTTCTCTGTCCTCATCTACATCCATAGACATTAATATGGAGAAAGTATGTGCCCCCCACATCCACCTCCGGGGGCTTCTCTGTCCTCATCTACATCCATAGACATTAATATGGGGTCACCCCTCTGAAGATATAATGGTTTGTGGGATTTTTTAGCTCTTCATCCAGAAGTTCATTTGTGGGGTCAAACCTTGATGTAGGGGGAGGTCCGGGCTCAAAATCTCAGGTGTTGATGACGGCCGCTCATGTCCCCCCCCCCCCATGTATGGACCTTGTGCACTGGGCACAGTCATGGGGGGCAGATAAGGGTCTTCACCAAACTGTTCCCACAAACTTTCAGCTAGTTTCAGCTACAATTGCCCACAATATCTTGTTCTGAAGATTAATATTTCCCATCACTGGAGCTGAGGGTCCGAGGCCGATCTCTGATAACAGTACATACCATTATCCTCCTCCACCATCTGTACAGAGGGCAGAATGCAGTTAGGGGGTAACATCCTCCTGGAATCACCAAACCCAGACTCCTCCATCAGACGCAGACAGAGAAGTGCGATCCGTCACTGCACAGAACACGTCTCCTCCAGAGTCCAGTGATGGCGGCTTTACACCACTCCATCCGACGCTCGGCATTGTGCTCAGTGATGTACGGCTGCACGCAGCTGCTCGGCCAAGAAGTGTTTGTGCTGATGTTAATACCAGAGGAGGTCTGGACTCTGCAGTTATGGGGTCAGCAGAGCGGTGGTGACTTTTCTTCCCTCTGCTCCTCAGCACTCGGCCCCCCGCTCTGTAGCTTCGTGACTGAGTTGCTGTGGTTCCTTGCACTCCTCAATAATATCAGTCACAGGTGATGGTGGAAGATTCAGGAGGAAGAAATGTCATGGACGGACTTGTTCCCCCGGTGGCTGCTATTACAGGACCAGGCTGGGATCAGTGATCTCTGGACCACCGGCCGCTCTGTCACATGTTAATAATGGCAGACGGCATGGCGGGGGGCCGGAGGATATAAACCGAGGGAAAAACAAGAGGCTGGAGGTTATACACTGAGGGTAATGGGGCCGCATGCTATACACTAGGAGGCGAGGGTCCAGATATTATATAAGGGGGACACAGGACTGAAGGAGAAGCTGCAATTCTGGGATAAGACTTTTGGGCGCATTCTCTTCTCTATATACATTTGATGGTAGGAGTTTACACTTAAGATTTTTAATCAAGAATTTCTCCAAAGTTGCTTCACTTTATAGTTTAGATGAAAAAAAATAGTTGCAAAAGTTTACACTATTTATTAAATTATCTCCTTAAAACTAATTCTCCGTGGATCCCTAGCAGTAGATCAGTCTTCTTCATTTCATAGCTGACAGTTGTGGTAAATCTACAAGTCACACAATATCAACTAGCACAGGATGCAAAAATCTGCACACCCTTTTTTATAATTATATGTCACTATGGAGGTCTAATTTTATGCTTTTTATTTATGATACAACCTGTTCCTCTCCAGTTGCAGTCGTTTCATCCATCGGCTAAATATAATTAAAAAAAAGTTTAATTTTTCCTCAGGGAGTAATTTTTTTTCAACCTTTCTGTAGGGGAGTGAATACTTATGAACGAGACCCCCATATTCTCAGTTTTCCTGTAGCTAATCACAAGTGTGAACATATCACATACACAACAAGTCGGGGAGGTGAGAAGGACTGTGCTGTTCTGCTCGGGGGATTTTCTCGCTTCAGCCAGGCGTGAATGTTCAGGGCTCCCATACTCATGGATTCAGTCACCAATAAGTAAAGGGCGGCAGAAAGAGTCAATAAATGTCCTCTCTGTGCCAAACTTGTCAGGGAAGCCCCCTCCTCTCCCCGTATAAGACGACAATCGAAAGACAGAAAATATTTCAATTGGAAAAAAATAAATAAAACAAGACAGAAAAATAACGAATAAAAAGGAGTGTAAACTTTCTAAACTTTTTTTCAAAAGCAAAAAAAGTTTGCAAATTGTCTTGATTGAAAACCTTCTCCCGTTTGGTGTTTGCAGCTCCCATGCAGATTTATGTGTTAATAAAGGCTTTACAAAATTGAGTTGCTTTTATTTAGGCCTTTTTTATACGTCGGTGTCTCTGGTACGTGTGGTGACAGTTTTCACACTTACCGGAGACACTTACACAGGTAGACCCATTCAAGTGAATGGATCTGTGCACAATTCAGTGTGCTTTCATGGACCATGCGTCCATGGGTAAAATACGCTGACATATCCATTTTTTAACAGCAGCACGAGTAGCAAAATGTCCCGCTCGCGTGCACATAGATAACACACATGGATGTCATACATTATACATGTGACATGTACCGGCGCCTGAGAAGCAGCGGTACAGTTAGCGCTGTTCCCCGGCGCCAGGTGCTGAGGACCACTCTCTTCATTCTCCCCTGCTCTGCCGGCGATCAACACGAGCAGTGGAGAATGATGAGAGTTATATTCAACCGATGACAGTGACAGCAGGCGGCGGCTGACGGGAGTATTCATCAGCAGTCGTCTGCTCTATAAATAAATACATAAATAAAAAATCCAGAGTGGGTTCCCCTGTACTTTCTTTTTTTAGGCAAAGCTCACAGCTGGGGGCTGCAACCATTAGCTGTGAGCTTCAGCAAGGCGGGATATCAAGAATAGACGGGTCCCTACGCTGTTTTTTTAATTATTTCAACAATTAATTTAAAAAAACGGGGCAGGGTCCCCCTCATCTTTGACAACCAGCCAAGCTAAAGCAGACAGCTGGTTGGTAAGGGGCCATGGATATTGACCCCCCCAGGCTAAAAGCAGCCGCAGCCGCCCAGAAAAGGTGCATCTATTAGTTCTGCCAATTCTGGTGCTTTGCCTGACTCTTTCCACTTACCCTGTAGCGGTGGCAAATGGGGTTAATATTTGTGGGGTTGATGTCACCTTTGTATTGTCAGGTGACATCGAGGCCACGAATTTCTAATGGAGAGGCGTCTATATGACACCTATCCATTACTAATCCTATAGTTATATGGTAAATAATGACACAGCCAGAATAAAGTCCTATATTAGAAATCAGACTAAACACACTTTTCCATTTATATTTAAAAACAACAAACACAGATATACTCACCTAATGCCTAATTCCACCGAAGCCCTCGATCTCCTGTAATAAAACAAACACAAAAAACAACAATATTCCTCACCTGTCCATTGTTCTATCCCACACCGTAATCATGTCTGGAGGATTAATAGTTTTCAACCTGGATAAACCAAGATGCGACCACACAGGCTGAGAACCACTGAGGAGTGAGCTGCTGCAAGCGCAGCATCAGTGACCAGCAGTGACATAACCAAGGTTACCGCCAGTCAGGGAGGCTGCGTTCCCAGCTAGGGCCAATGAACTGCTGTGACCTCAGCACTGTGGGAAAAAGTCACTGAGTTCACCGCAGTTCAGCTCAGAGATGAACGCAGATCACTGTGAGAAATTCTCACGTGATCTGCTGTGAACTCGCTGAACTGAACTACGGTGACCTCATCACTGACTTTTTCCCACAGTGCTGAGGTCCCCAACGACAGGTGAGGGATAATGTTGTTTTTTACTTTTGCTTTATTGCTTTATTACAGGAGACGAGGGATTCAGTGGAATTAGAAGTTAGGTGATTATAACTGTGTTTATAATTTTTAAACAAAAAAGTAAAACTGTGTTTTTTGTTTTATTTCAAATAAAGGACTTTTATTCTGGCTGTGTCTTTATTTTCCATATAACTATAGGATTAGTAATGGATATGTGTCTCATAGACACCTCTCCATTATTAAGATGTGGGCTTGGCGTCACCAAACAATACAAAGGTAACATCAACCCAACAAATATTACCCCACTTGCCACCACTACAGAGGAAGTGGGAAGAACTGGGCAAAGCACCAGAATTGGCACATTTAATAGAATGTGTTTTTTTCTGGGTGGCTGCTATTTTTAAGATGGGGGGGTCAATATCCATGGCCCCTTACCAGCTTGAGAATATCAGCCTCCAGCTGTCAGCTTTAGCTTGGCTGGTTGTCAAAAATGGGGGGACCCCATGCCAATATTTAAAACAATTAAATATTTATTTAAATAATTAAAAAATATGGCTTAGGGACCTCTCTGTTGTTGATAACCAGCCTTGCTGAAGCTGACAGCTGAGGGTTGCAGCCCCCAGCTGTCAGTTTTGCCTGGCTGGTTGTAGAAAATACAGGGAAACCCACATCAGATTTTTTATTCATTTATAGCACAGGCGGCGGGTGATGAATACTCTCATCAGCCGCTACCTGCTCTCATTGTTTTCACTTGAATATAACTCTCATCATTCTTCCCTGCTCGCACTGCTCACCAGCAGAGCAGGGGAGAATGATGAGCGCCATCTTCAGCAGCCGGCGTTGGGGGAATAGCGCTAACTGTACCGCTGTTCTCAGGAGCCGGTATGTTTGGCACTGACGAGGCACACAGTTACCACACGTGTGCTGCAAGTGTTACAGACACGGGCACTGATATCTCCAGTACCGTTTTTCTTCCAGTACCGGAAAAAAACAAACGTGTAAAACCGGCTTTAGATCCATAAGCAATGGTTAATTGCGCTAATTTGTGAGCATAATACTCTTAAAGGGGTCCTCCGAATTCCCAATAACAAACTGGTACAAAAATATTTCACAGTTTCCTTGAAATTATTGGGACGTTTGTTTCATGCAAGATGAAAAAAAAAATCTGGATTTTTAGAAAACTTTACACGGTACTTCATATATGAATATTTTTGTCCCCCATTCTTTACACTGCGGGCTGTATCATGGATATAAAGACCAGATTCACCACTGACCTGACTGACTGATGCTGATGTTCAGAGACGCATATTTGGGAGGTTCCAAGCTCAACTCTGACACCCGATTAGTAGACTGCACCTCCAGGGTATAGGCCACTCCGGGCAGAAGTCCGGACAGCTGGACCCTCGTCTGGGTGATTCCCACCTGTCCAGGTCTGAACGTCACTCCATCCCCACAGCGGAGGCAGCGTCCGATCACACACTCTTTACACGCCACTGAGTACATGACCTCCGTACGTCCCCCCATGTCTTTCGGGGTCCTCCACGTCATGGACACAGCTCCGGGACCACTGACTTCATAATTCATGTCCCATGGAGCTGATGGGGGTCCTGGAAATGCACAAATGGGATCATTAATGGAGGGTCAAAGTCATTGCCATTCACCTACTACAACTCCCATCGTGCTCCTCTAGGAGGTTGTTGTCACCCAACTTTTCCAGAATCCAGAATTACATTTTCTTCTTGGTGCTGGGGTCTGAAATGTACCAAGATCTGAAGGGTGCGGGAGGGTCCTCTACTTGCCAAAGTTAGGAAAAGTTCCACAAACTGGATCTCAAAAGGGGCAGAGCATGAAAGAATTCTGAGAATAATGTGCTGGTGAGTGTGGATGGCGGGGGTCCGGTGGGGGTCTGTAGTTACTATATGTATAGGGCACTCCGGTTGTGGGGTATTATGTGTGCTATTATTATGGGGCACTGTGGTTGTCACTATCTCTGAGCAGTAGTAAGACACTGTGGTAAATGCTGTTATTGGGGGGATCCTCGCTGTGCATATTATGAAGCATAGCCATGATGATGGGTACTAGCCAGGGGGGCAATTTAGGGATATGTACATTTAGACTTTGTGTGTCCACACAGGGTGTAGCTCACGTCCGGACAATATTGGTGGCATCTGTGCAGAATCGCCTTTATGATATTTCTCTAAAATAAGACTAAATGACCAAGTCAGTTCCCAAAAACTGCTATTACTGCACTGGCCCTTTAAATCTCTCTGCCACCTGTGCCTGCCCCTATCATACAATCTCCCTGGGTGCAATTAATAGAAGATCTGCTCCTATCGTGTGACTCACCAGTGCATGGAGCGGACGCAGATTCCTCTGGGATGCGGTAAAATCCCTTGTTACATGGGCAGCTGATGGCGCCAGAAGTTGTCGTGTTGCTGTTGGTTGGGCAGACATCGCAGTGAGTAGTGGATGCTTCTGGAGGACTATAAGTGCCAGGAGGACAGGCTGTTGAGTAAGGTGAGATATTTAGCAATTTCTGATCCTGAAAAAAAAATCATGCGTAGAAGAGCTGAGTTCTATGTTCATATATGTTATATGGGTAATTTTCAATTTGTAACATTTTTTATGCAACGACGTGTCTAGCTCTGCTACACATGAAAAATGCATCATTAGTCCTGTTGACAAACTCATCGGATAAGGTAAACTCAGCTGTGCTACACCGGATAAGGTGAACTCAGCTGTGCTACATTGGATAAGGTGAACTCAGCTGTGCTACATTGGATAAGGTGAACTCAGCTGTGCTACACCGGACAAGGTATACTCAGCTGTGTTATATCACACAAGGTAAACTCAGCTTTGCTACATCGGACAAGGTAAACTCAGCTGTGCTACACCGGACAAGTTATACTCAGCTGTGTTATATCATACAAGGTAAACTCAGCTTTGCTACATCGGACAAGGTAAACCCAGCTGTGCTACATCGGACAACGTAAACTCAGCTGTGGTACATTGGAAAAGGTGAACTCAGCTGTGCTACATCAGACAAGGTGAACTCAGCTGTGCTACATCGGACAAGGTGAACTCATCTGTGCTACACTGAATAAGGTGTACTCAGCTGTACTACATTGGACAAGGTGAACTCAGCTGTGCTACACCGAATAAGGTGAACTCAGCTGTAGTACATTGGATAAGGTGAACTCAGGTGTGCTACATCGGACAAGGTGAACTCAGCTGTGCTACATCAGACAAGGTAAACTCAGCTGTACTACATCAGACAAGGTAAACTCAGCTGTGCTACATCGAACAAAGTAAACTCAGCTGTGCTACAACAGACAAGTTGAACTCAGCTTAGCTCCATTGCATCCAGCAGATTTAACTCTGCTACATCAGAAAAGCTCAGCATATCTTAGACCAGGGGTCTCAAACTGCATTCCTCGAGGGCCTCAGACCCTGCGTGTTTTCAAGGTCTCCTTAGCATTGCACAAGGTGCTGGAATCATTCTGTGCAGGGGATTAAATTATCACCTGTGCAATACAAGGAAATCCTAAAAACATGACCTGTTTGGGGCCCTCGAGGAATGCAGTTTGACACCTCTGTCTTAGACTGACTCTGCTATATCAAATAACTCAGCTCTGCTACATCCGAGAAGCCTAGTAGTGGTTTATCTTAAATTTAATCTTTGAGGACATTTTATTTTTTTTAGCTAAATGTATTTTGGATTAAAAATCATTTGTTCAATTGGGCTTTAAAGATTTTGCAGCGTGTTGGCTTTTCCAGGCTTTTTATTTCCTGCACATTTAACTTTGATGTGATCTGTGGTCATAGATCAGCAGAGAGGAGCTAAAAAAAAAATCCAAAATGTGCTGTCAGAAGGAGCTCGCTGACACATTCTTAGTTCACTCATTCTGCCGCCAGCAATAGATGGTGCAGCACAGAGGTTACAGAAGGCAAATGGTGTAATATTTTTTATTAAATTTAATTGCAAAAAAAAGATTTTTAGCCAAAACTACATAAATGTAATAACAAAAATTGTCCCTAGACGTTAAGTCAACGACGAAATCAGCACTGCCTTAGTAGACTGACTCAGCTCTGCTGCATCAGACAAGTTCAGCTGTATTACACTAATAAAGTCGGCTCAGCTACATTGGACGAGTCTATTTAATTTGACATTCACTAGTACAGCTGACAAACTCAGCCCTGCTACATGTGAGAAACTCAGCACTGGTACTTATGTCAGGCTCTGAAACTAAGTGCAACTTCTAACTTTGTCCCCTCTAAAGTTTCGCCCCTGCTTGTTACTTGGAAGGCTAGGCTGATCACATGTATATATGGTGCATTTGTTACACAGTCAGCTCTGCTATTTCAGGAAGCTTAGGATTCCTCCACCTGACAAACTCAGCTCTGCTGCATATCATTATTACATTGCAGAAAAGAGCAGAGATTTCACAAAATGTTTATCAGAATTAGGATGTCGCTACATCGTGGTCTCAGGGTATTAATTTAATGTAAATAAGTGGGCAGTGCCAGGACGAGGATTCCCTCTCCTCCCCGGCATTAATTAACGCTTTGTCTATGGAGCTTCCATGGATCCCACAGATAGGTCAGGCAGAATCCTTCCATCTGAGTGATCCTGAATGACCGGGGGCACAGTCCGCGCTAACTGTCTGCACTCAACAGCCTCTAATTATAGCA
The DNA here is from genome assembly GCF_051348905.1 of Ranitomeya variabilis. NCBI lineage: Eukaryota > Metazoa > Chordata > Amphibia > Anura > Dendrobatidae > Ranitomeya > Ranitomeya variabilis. Next base: position 23,780,032 of record NC_135235.1, read on the forward strand.
ATTAGTGCAAGGTTCACTGCAGCTCAATGCAAACTGTGAAACTTCTTGCTTATTCATTAGGATTGTATTAACTGATTGTCTCCAGGGGAATTTACATCTATTCTTTCATCATCAAGTCTCAAAATCCTTTGGTTAGTCATTTTAAAGGTATCTTTATAGCAACCCACAGATCAATTTATCTAATTCAGAGAATCAAATCCATGACAAAGTAATTGAATGAAATAACATTATTCTGACTAACTGCAGTCACCACTAGGGGGAGCTCTCTGTATACAGAGATACATGATAAGATTCTGTCTGCAGTCACCACTAGGGGGAGCTCCCTGTATACAGAGATACATGATAAGATTCTGTCTGCAGCCACCACTAGGGGGAGCTCCCTGTATACAGAGATACATGATAAGATTATATCTGCAGTCACCACTAGGGGGAGCTCCCTGTATACAGAGATACATGATAAGATCCTGTCTGCAGCCACCACTAGGGGGAGCTCCCTGTATACAGAGATACATAAGATCCTGTCTGCAGTCACCACTAGGGGGAGCTCCCTGTATACAAAGATACATGATAAGATTCTGTCTGCAGTCACCACTAGGGGGAGCTCTCTGTATACAGAGATACATGATAAGATTCTGTCTGCAGTCACCACTAGTGGGAGCTCCCTGTATACAGAGATACATGATAAGATTCTGTCTGCAGTCACCACTAGTGGGAGCTCCCTGTATACAGAGATACGTGATAAGATCCTGTCTGCAGCCACCACTAGGGGGAGCTCTCTGTATAAAGAGACACATGATAAGATTCTGTCTGCAGTCACCAGTAGGGGGAGCTCTCTGTATACAGAGATACATGATAATATCCTGTCTGCAGTCACCACTAGTGGGAGCTCCCTGTATACAGAGATACATGATAAGATCCTGTCTGCAGCCACCACTAGGGGGAGCTCTCTGTATACAGAGATACATGATAAGATCCTGTCTGCAGTCACCACTAGGGGGAGCTCCCTGTATACAGAGATACATGATAAGATCCTGTCTGCAGCCACCACTAGGGGGAGCTCTCTGTATACAGAGATACATGATAAGATTCTGTCTGCAGCCACCACTAGGGGGAGCTCCCTGTATACAGAGATACATGATAAGATCCTGTCTGCAGCCACCACTAGGGGGAGCTCCCTGTATACAGAGATACGTGATAAGATCCTGTCTGCAGTCACCACTAGGGGGAGCTCCCTGTATACAGAGATACATGATAAGATTCTGTCTGCAGCCACCACTAGGGGAGCTCTCTGTATACACAGATAGATAATAAGATTCTGTCTGCAGCCACCACTAGGGGGAGCTCTCTGTATACACAGATAGATAATAAGATTCTGTCTGCAGCCACCACTAGGGGGAGCTCCCTGTATACAGAGATACATGATAAGATTCTGTCTGCAGCCACCACTAGGGGGAGCTCTCTGTATACACAGATAGATAATAAGATTCTGTCTGCAGCCACCACTAGGGGGAGCTCCCTGTATACAGAGATACATGATAAGATTCTGTCTGCAGTCACCACTAGGGGGAGCTCCCTGTATACAGAGATACGTGATAAGATTCTGCAGTCACCACTAGGGGGAGCTCCCTGTATACAGAGATACATGATAAGATCCTGTCTGCAGCCACCACTAGGGGGAGCTCCCTGTATACAGAGATACATGATAAGATCCTGCCTGCAGTCACCACTAGGGGGAGCTCCCTGTATACAGAGATACGTGATAAGATTCTGCAGTCACCACTAGGGGGAGCTCCCTGTATACAGAGATACATGATCAGATCCTTCCTGTAGCCACCACTAGGGGGAGCCCCCTGTATACAGAGATACATGATAACATTATTTCTGCAGTCACCACGAGGGGGAGCTCCCTGTATACAGAGATAAATTATAAGATTCATGGTCACCACTAGGGGGAGTCCCATGTACAAACAGATGCATGACAAGTTTTTGTCTGCAGTCACCACTAGGGGGAGCTCCAAGTATACACTGATACATGATAAGATTCAGTCTGCAGCCAACAGTAGGGGGGGCTCCCAGTATACAGAGATACATGATAAGGTCCTGTCTGCAGCCACCACTAGAGGGAACTCCCTGTATAAATAGATGCATGATAAGATTCTGTGTGCAGCCACCACTAGGGGGAGCTCCCTGTATACAGATACATGATAAGATCCTGTCTGCAGTCACCACTAGGGGGAGCTACCTGTATACAGAGATACATGATAAGATTCTGTCTGCAGCCACCACTAGGGGGAGCTCCCTGTTTATAGAAATACATGATTAGATCCTGTGTGCAGCCACCACTAGGGGGAGCTCCCTGTATACAGATACATGATAAGATTCTGTCTGCAGCCATCACTAGGGGGAGGTCCCTGTATACAGAGATACATGATAATATTCTGTCTGCAGCCACCACTAGGGGGCTCCCTGTATACAGATACATGATAAGATCCTGTCTGCAGCCTCCACTAGGGGGAGCTCCCTGTATACAGAGATACATGATAAGATCCTGTCTGCAGTCACCACTAGGGGGAGCTCCCTGTATACAGAGATACATGATAAGATTCTGTCTGCATCCTCCACTAGGGGGAGCTCCCTGTATACAGAGATACATGATAAGATTCTGTCTGCAGCCACCACTAGGGGGAGCTCCCTGTATACAGAGATACATGATAAGATTCTGTCTGCAGCCATCACTAGGGGGAGGTCCCTGTATAAAGAGATACATGATAATATTCTGTCTGCAGTCACCACTAGGGGGATCCCTGTATACAGAGATACATGATAAGATCCTGTCTGCAGCCACCACTATGTGGAGCTCCCTGTATACAGAGATACATGATAAGATCCTGCCTGCAGCCTCCACTAGGGGGAGCTCCCTGTATACAGAGATACATGATAAGATCCTGTCTGCAGTCACCACTAGGGGGAGCTCCCTGTATACAGAGATACATGATAAGATTCTGTCTGCAGCCACCACTAGGGGGAGCTCCCTGTATACAGAGATACATGATAAGATTCTGTCTGCAGCCATCACTAGGGGGAGGTCCCTGTATACAGAGATACATGATAAGATTCTGTCTGCAGCCACCACTAGGGGGAGCTCCCTGTATACAGAGATACATGATAAGATTCTGTCTGCAGCCATCACTAGGGGGAGGTCCCTGTATAAAGAGATACATGATAAGATCCTGTCTGCAGCCACCACTAGGGGGAGCTCCCTGTATACAGAGATACATGATAAGATCCTGTCTGCAGCCACCACTATGTGGAGCTCCCTGTATACAGAGATACATGATAAGATCCTGCCTGCAGCCTCCACTAGGGGGAGCTCCCTGTAAACAGAGATACATGATAAGATCCTGTCTGCAGTCACCACTAGAGGGTGCTCCCTGTATACAGAGATACATGATAAGATCCTGTCTGCAGCCACCACTAGGGGGAGCTCCATGTATACAGAGATACATGATAAGATCCTGTCTGCAGTCACCACTAGGGAGAGATCCCTGTATACAGAGATACATGATAAGATCCTGTCTGCAATCACCACTAGGGGGAGCTCCCTGTATACAGAGATACATGATAAGATCCTGTCTGCAGCCACCACCAGGGGGAGCTCCCTGTATACAGAGATACATGATAAGATCCTGTCTGCAATCACCACTAGGGGGAGCTCCCTGTATACAGAGATACATTATAAGATCCTGTCTGCAGCCACCACTAGGGGGAGCTCCCTGTATACAGAAGTACATGATAAGATCCTGTCTGTAGTCACCACTAGAGGGAGCTCCCTGTATACAGAGATACATGATAAGTGTCTGCAGTCACCACTAGGGGGAGCTCCATGTATACAGAGATACATGATAAGATCCTGTCTGCAGTCACCACTAGGGGGAGCTCCCTGTATACAGAGATACATGATAAGATCCTGTCTGCAGTCACCACTAGAGGGAGCTCATTGTATACAGAGATACATGATAATATTCTGTCTGCAGCCACCACTAGGGGGAGCTCCCTGTGTACAGAGATACATGATAAGATTCTGTCTGCAGCCTCCACTAGGGGGAGCTCCCTGTATACAGAGATACATGATAAGATCCTGTCTGCAGCCACCACTAGAGGGAGCTTCCTGTATACAGAGATACATGATAAGATTCTGTCTGCAGCCTCCACTAGGGGGAGCTCCCTGTATACAGAGATACATGATAAGATCCTGTCTGCAGTCACCACTAGGGGGATCCCTGTATACAGAGATACATGATAAGATCCTGCCTGCAGCCTCCACTAGGGGGAGCTCCCTGTATACAGAGATACATGATAAGATCCTGTCTGCAGTCACCACTAGGGGGAGCTCCCTGTACACAGAGATACATGATAACATCCTGTCTGCAGCCACCACTAGGGGGAGCTCCCTGTATACAGCGATACATGATAAGATTCTGTCTGCATCCTCCACTAGGGGGAGCTCCCTGTATACAGAGATACATGATAAGATTCTGTCTGCAGCCACCACTAGGGGGAGCTCCCTGTATACAGAGATACATGATAAGATTCTGTCTGCAGCCATCACTAGGGGGAGGTCCCTGTATAAAGAGATACATGATAAGATCCTGTCTGCAGCCACCACTAGGGGGAGCTCCCTGTATACAGAGATACATGATAAGATCCTGTCTGCAGCCACCACTATGTGGAGCTCCCTGTATACAGAGATACATGATAAGATCCTGCCTGCAGCCTCCACTAGGGGGAGCTCCCTGTATACAGAGATACATGATAAGATCCTGTCTGCAGTCACCACTAGGGGGAGCTCCCTGTATACAGAGATACATGATAAGATCCTGTCTGCAGCCACCACCAGGGGGAGCTCCCTGTATACAGAGATACATGATAAGATCCTGTCTGCAATCACCACTAGGGGGAGCTCCCTCTATACAGAAGTACATGATAAGATCCTGTCTGCAGTCACCACTAGGGGGAGCTCCCTGTATACAGAGATACATGATAAGATCCTGTCTGCAGCCTCCACTAGGGGGAGCTCCCTGTATACAGAGATACATGATAAGATCCTGTCTGCAGTCACCATTAGAGGGAGCTCCCTGTATACAGAGATACATGATAAGATTCTGTCTGCAGCCTCCACTAGGGAGAGCTCCCTGTATACAGATATACATGGTAAGATCCTGTCTGCAGACACCACTAGGGGGAGCTCCCTGTATACAGAGATACATGATAAGATCCTGTCTGCAGCCATCACTAGGGGGAGCTCCCTGTATACAGAGATACATGATAAGATCCTGTCTGCAGTCACCACTAGGGGGAGCTCCCTGTATACAGAGATACATGATAAGATCCTGTCTGCAGCCACCACTAGGGGGAGCTCCCTGTATACAGAGATACATGATAAGATCCTGTCTGCAGTCACCATTAGAGGGAGCTCCCTGTATACAGAGATACATGATAAGATTCTGTCTGCAGCCTCCACTAGGGGGAGCTCCCTGTATACAGAGATACATGATAAGATCCTGTCTGCAGCCACCACTAGGGGGAGCTCCCTGTATACAGAGATACATGATAAGATCCTGTCTGCAGTCACCACTAGGGGGAGCTCCCTGTATACAGAGATACATGATAAGATCCTGTCTGTAGTCACCACTAGGGGGATCTCCCTGCATTATTATTTTTATTACTATTTATTTCTATAGCACCATTGATTCCATGGTGCTGTACATGAGAAGGGGTTACATACAGATTACAGATATCACTTACAGTAAACAAACTAACAATGACAGACTGATACAGAGGGGCGAGGACCCTGCCCTTGCGGGCTTACATTCTACAGGATGGTGGAGATGAAGACAATAGATTGAGGGTTGCAGGAGCTCCGGTGTTGATGAAGCAGTAGCTCCGGTAGTGGTGAGGAGGCAGCGGGGTCAGTGCAGGCTGTAGGCTTTCCTGAAGAGGTGGATTTTCAGGTTCCGTCTGAAGGATCCGAATGTGGTGGGGTAAAGAATTCCAGAGGATGGGGGGTATTCTGGAGAAGTCTTGGAGGCGGATAAGTGTGGAGGAGAGAAGGAGGTCTTGGGAGGACCGGAGATTACGTGAGGGAAGGTATCGGGAGATTAGTTCAGAGATACATGGAGGAGACAGGTTATGGATGGCTTTGTAGGTCAGTATTAGTAATTTGATCTGGATATGCTGAGGGAATGGGAGCCAGTGAAGAGATTTGCAGAGGGGGAAGCAGAGGAGTAGCGAGGAGAGAGATGAATTAGTTGGGGCAGCAGAGTTAAGGATGGACTGTAGAGGTGCAAGGGTGTTAGCAGGGAGGCCACAGAAAAGGATAATGCAGTAGTCAAGGCGGGAGATGATGAGGGCATGCACAAGCATTTTAGCAGATTGAGGAACGGACGGATTCTGGAGATAATTTTGAGCTGGAGGCGACAGAAGGTGGAAAGCGCTTCGATGTGCGGTTTGAAGGACAGGGCAGAGTCAAGGGTTACTCCGAGGCAGCGGATTTCAGGTGCGGGAGAGAGCGTGATGTCGTTAATTACGATAGATAGGTCAGGTAAGGAAGATCTATGAGATGTAGGAAAGATGATGAGTTCAGATTTGTCCACATTGAGTTTGAGGAAGCGAGAGGAGAAGAAGGAGGATATGGCTGATAGACACTCCGGGATTCTGGACAGCAGAGAGGTGATGTCTTGGCCAGAAAGGTAGATCTGAGTGTCATCAGCATAAAGGTGGTACTGGAAGCCATGAGACTTTATGAGTTGTCCCAGGCCAAGTGTATAGATTGAGAAGAGTAGGGGTCCTAGAACAGAGCCTTAGGGGACTCCAACAGAGAGAGGGTGGGTTGAGGAGGTAGTGTGGGAGTGGGAGACGCTGAATGTGCGGTTGGAAAGGTACGAGGAGATCCAGGATAGGGCGAGGTTTTTGATGATAATATTCTGTTTGCAGTCACCACTAGGGGGAGCTCCCTGTATTCAAAGATACATTATAAGTTTCTAACTGTAGTCACCACTAGGGGGAGCTCCCTTTATACAGAGATACATAATAAGATTCTGTCTGCAGCCACCACTAGGGGGAGCTCCCTTTATACAGAGATACATGATAAGATTCTGTCTGCAGTCACCATTAGGGGGAGCTCCCTGTATACAGAGATACATGATAAAATCCTGTCTGCAGTCACCACTAGGGGAAGCTCCCTGTATACAGAGATACATGATAAGATTCTGTCTGCAGTCACCACTAGGGGGAGCTCCCTGTATACAGAGATACATGATGAGATTCTGTCTGCAGTCACCACTAGGGGGAGCTCCCTGTATACAGAGATACATGATAAGATCCTGTTTCCAGTCACCACTAGAGGGAGCTCCCTGTATACAGAGATGCATGATAAGATTCTGTCTGCAGCCACCACTAGGGGGAGCTCCCTGTATACAGAGATGCATGATAAGATCCTGTCTGCAGCCACCACTAGGGGGAGCTCCCTGTATACAGAGATACATGATAAGATTCTGTCTGCAGCCACCACTAGGGGGAGCTCCCTGTATACAGAGATGCATGATAAGATCCTGTCTGCAGCCACCACTAGGGGGAGCTCCCTGTATACAGAGATACATGATAAAATCCTGTCTGCAGTCACCACTAGGGGAAGCTCCCTGTATACAGAGATACATGATAAGATTCTGTCTGCAGTCACCACTAGGGGGAGCTCCCTGTATACAGAGATACATGATGAGATTCTGTCTGCAGTCACCACTAGGGGGAGCTCCCTGTATACAGAGATACATGATAAGATCCTGTTTCCAGTCACCACTAGAGGGAGCTCCCTGTATACAGAGATGCATGATAAGATCCTGTTTCCAGTCACCACTAGAGGGAGCTCCCTGTATACAGAGATGCATGATAAGATTCTGTCTGCAGTCACCACTAGGGGGAGCTCCCTGTACACAGAGATACATGATAAGATCCTGTCTGCAGCCACCACTAGGGGGAGCTCCCTGTATACAGAGATACATGATGAGATTCTGTCTGCAGTCACCACTAGGGGGAGCTCCCTGTATACAGAGATACATGATAAGATCCTGTTTCCAGTCACCACTAGAGGGAGCTCCCTGTATACAGAGATGCATGATAAGATTCTGTCTGCAGTCACCACTAGGGGGAGCTCCCTGTACACAGAGATACATGATAAGATCCTGTCTGCAGCCACCACTAGGGGGAGCTCCCTGTATACAGAGATACATCGTAAGATTCTATCTGCAGCTGGGTCTGGTTCCTGCTCCCTCTGCCTTTCTTCACTCAGAGAGCTCCTATGATGTCAATCATTCTAGCTCGTGGCCTCCATACTGCTTCTCATTTATTAAACAACAACCTAAAGGACATAAATTCATAAACGAAACCAGAAAAATCAGCCTTACCAGCTCCAGGTCAGATCACAAATGTACAAACAGGATGCAGCAGACCCAAATTATAAAGGCGAGGGCAGCACAGGTGCAAACTACTGGTGGAAGCAGCCACTCACAAGTCTACTAATGTATGGAGGGAGTGGCTGCCTGTTGGTTGGGTTAACAGGGGCGTCTGTCCTTGTGGGGTGCACTCATCTAGTGCTGGGCAGCCCACCTGACATCATATTATGGGCGTCATTAATAGGCTGTAAGCCGGACTCTGCTTCACGCATACCTGTGTGACTGGCTTTCTATTCAAGCCTCAATTGTGTGCATTTTTTACTAGACAGCCAACCCCTCCATACATTGGTAGACTTGTGAGTCGCTGCTTTCATCAGTAGTTTGCACCTGTGCTGCCCTCGCCTTTATAATTTGGGTTTGCTGCATCCTGCTTGTATATTTGTGATCTGACCTGGTGCTGGTAAGACTGTTTTTTCAGGTTTATTTTTTGCTTCTCATTTATAACCTGTTTTTCCAGTGCAGGTTCTCAAGATGACATTGTTCCAGCTCTGCCCTACCGCACTGATTGCCCTGCTACCCCAATGCTACCTGTCTGTGCTGCAGAAAAATGGCTTTTCTGGATTTTGGGCTTTGTAGCTCCACCTCACGAGATGAGACACAGCAGTCACATTGTGTAGTTGTGTGCACGTTCCCCTAATGAGCTGAGCTCTGCCAGACACGGACGCTCTGTCACTGTGTTGGACACGGACACTCTGTCTCTGTGTTGGACACGGCCGCTCTGTCTCTGTGTTGGACACGGATGACACGAATGCTCTGTCTCTGTGTGGACAAGGACGCTTTGTCTCTGTGTTGGACACGGACACTCCGTCACTGTGTTGGACACGGATGCTCCATCTCTGTGTTGGACACGGACGCCCGTCTCTGTGTTGGACACGGATGACACGAATGCTCTGTCTCTGTGTTGGACAAGGACGCTCTGTCTCTGTGTTGGACACGGACACTCCGTCACTGTGTTGGACACGGATGCTCCATCTCTGTGTTGGACACGGACGCCCGTCTCTGTGTTGGACACGGATGACACGAATGCTCTGTCTCTGTGTTGGACACGGACGCTCTGTCTCTGTGTTGGACACGGATGCTCCGTCTCTGTGTTGGACACGGACTCTCTGTCTCTGAGTTGGACATGGACGCTCCGTCTCTGTGTTGGACACAGACGCTCCGTCTCTGTGTTGGACACGGACGCTCTGTCTCTGTGTTGGACACGGACGCTCCGTCTCTGTGTTGGAAACGGACGCTCTGTCTCTGTGTTGGACACGGACGCTCCATCTCTGTGTTGGACACGGACACTCCGTCACTGTGTTGGACACGGACGCTCTGTCTCTGTGTTGGACACGGACGCTCCATCTCTGTGTTGGACACGGATGCTCTGTCTCTGTGTTGGACACGGACGCTCCATCTCTGTGTTGGACACGGACGCTCCATCTCTGTGTTGGACACGGACGCTCCGTCTCTGTGTTGGACACGGACGCTCTGTCTCTGTGTTGGACACGGACGCTCCATCTCTTTGTTGGACCGGACCCTCCGTCTCTGTGTTGGACACGGACGCTCCTTCTCTGTGTTGGACACGGATGCTCCATCTCTGTGTTGGACACGGACGCTCCTTCTCTGTGTTGGACACGGACGCTCCGTCTCTGTGTTGGACACGGACACTCCGTCTCTGTGTTGGACACGGACGCTCTGTCTCTGTGTTGGACACGGACGCTCCGTCTCTGTGTTGGACACGGACGCTCCATCTCTGTGTTGGACACGGACGCTCCATCTCTGTGTTGGACACGGACGCTCTGTCTCTGTGTTGGACACGGACGCTCTGTCTCTGTGTTGGACACGGACGCTCCATCTCTTTGTTGGACCGGACCCTCCGTCTCTGTGTTGGACACGGACGCTCCTTCTCTGTGTTGGACACGGATGCTCCATCTCTGTGTTGGACACGGACGCTCCTTCTCTGTGTTGGACACGGACGCTCCGTCTCTGTGTTGGACACGGACACTCCGTCTCTGTGTTGGACACGGACGCTCTGTCTCTGTGTTGGACACGGACGCTCCGTCTCTGTGTTGGACACGGACGCTCTGTCTCTGTTGGACACGGACACTCCGTCACTGTGTTGGACACGGATGCTCCGTCTCTGTGTTGGACATGGACACACCATCTCTGTGTTGGACACGGACGCTCTGTCTCTGTTGGACACGGACGCTCCGTCTCTGTGTTGGACACGGACGCTCCTTCTCTGTGTTGGATACGGACTCTCTGTCTCTGTGTTGTACACGGACGCTCTGTCTCTGTGCCTGACACGGACGCCGCACACAACTATACGAGGCGGAAACCAAAAGAACCAAAGAGAAGATCGAACAGAAGAGAAATCTAAAGAACTGAAGGAGTCAGTGGAGAACCAGGCTGGGATATGTGGTATCAAAAAATTCCAGAAAAGTAGCAGCCAAATCACCTCGCTTATCTGTATTTGCACCTCTTAGTGGCAGGGATCGTTTTATGAAGAATGTGACCAAATCATTGAAGCTTCTGCATCTTCTCCTGTATCTTCATACAATGCTAAGGTAATGCTTCCATATTGCAGAAAAATAATACCACCCAATAGTTACCAAATTAACCATCTTGATAAACAGTTTTTTTCTGTTACCCCTAGTGCTCCTAGTGTGAAAGGATTTGTAGGGTCTTACACATAATGCCCAGATAATACTGCCACATGGTTTCAAAATAATATGTAGCATTCAGGTACAATAATACTACCATAAATCATACTTGTTAAGGTGATTGTTCATAATAAGCTGTTCTGTGTGTACATGAGGAACAACATCACATGACTTATCCTGTATTTTCACTCGTTTTCTTCTCTATAGTTGTCTCTGAGCTTTTGGGTGGAAATGAGCTGCTTTGATGTCTCCCATGCACAGCAAACACAGACATGATGGATTTCTGTTCTGTCCCTATGTGGTACAGGTTCAGAAGCAGCAGCATTGAGGACATTACAGATGAAGATATTAAATAGGAATATTGAGGAATGTAGCTGTGAATCAAGCTCTAGGGCAAGATTAACATTTGCTACAAAACAATAATAGAATGAAGGACAATATATAGTGGCACCGAGCAGTGTAGCTATGAAACTAGCACTAGATAAAACAGTTATTAACAAGCAACAGCATGAGCATGAAGGACATTATACAGCAGTTTTGAGCAATTCAGCAGCAAATTCAACATTTGGGGAGATAAAACACTTACTAGAAAGCAACAGTAATATTCAAGGCATTATAAATTGATATGAAGAAGCTCAGTAGTGAATTAAGAACTGGGGTTAAATAATAACTTGCTAGAAATTTGCAGAATAGAGGACATTAGACAGTGTAGCTGTGAATCCAGCTCTGAAATGAGATAAAACACTTCCGAAATAGCAGCAGTGCCATCTGAATGTATCATAGCGTTTCCCAACAATAGGAAGCTGTGGTCTGATCACTCACTGTACTGACTAACTGTCTTGTTTTGACCAAGACGGATTTTAGCTGTTATTCAGAGTGAATGAAGAATTCAGGAGGCAGGAGAGATGGAGAAGTGGCTTATAGGTGGATAAAGACGCTTGTTTATCTGATAAGATGCTACAAAATGTCTTACATTTGCTTGTTGAAGCCACAGAGTCCACATGACAGTCCAACATAATGCTACATAAAGCAGCCATATTCAGGAGAGGGCACCACTGAGCACCAGAGACGGCACTTTTCATTGTAAAGTGCGGGATCCTGGACTATTGGACCTTAGAAAAATATTGCAGCTGTTAATCTCGATATGAAATGTGCCCAGAATCGCTCATTGTTCTGCCGCCCGCGGATCATGGAAAGTGCAATTTCCGGAGCACATTGTCCGTTTCTGTTGTGCTGCAGCCACCGTGACATTTTATTCTTCGGAGAAGCAGAAATCTGTTCACGCTTTGGGGCCTATGACCTAGATTCATCATGGGGAGATAAATGTTTAAGTTTTTTTTTTTTTTTTTTTTTCTCTTGCCATAGGGAATACAGGAAAAAAAGAAGTGGACCGTATTCTGCCTGATGTTGTAATCATGTAAAGCAATGAAGGGATGAATATTTTATAGGGAAAAGTGAGTATTAAAGACCACGTGCGCCTTTTTGATACATCTACAGTAGGTCCATGTGTCAAAATTAGAAAGATCTGGGGTGGGGGTATGAAGCAAAAATAGCAACGGGACACACAATGGAAGCATTAACACATAAAAGAGCGGATGTGCCAACTGGACCTGAAACTTTAACCAATCGGAGGCATTTTGGCCATTTTGGCGTTTTGTCTTAACAAAAGGAGAGCTGGAATAAGATGGAGCAAAAATGGCATAAGTTGATAAATTTTGGGGCAAAAATTATGTTTCTGCTGCGATCCACTATTGATGAACTCTTCGCTGGGGTAAGAGGCGCAAAGTCCATCAAGAGACGTGTGCCCGAAATGTAACCTCCGGTCAAGGATTGGGGCAAATTTTCTCAAAATTTACACCACTTTTCTAAAAGTAAGGTAGACCTGGCGGACAAAAAGCCAAAAGTTACAACATTTCTGTGAAATTTCCAATTGTAAAAAGAAACATTTCAAACAACATTCCAGAATGTTGGCGAAAACGACTTATTGAATCTGAACCATCGTGAAAAAAGACAGCGCTAAAAGCTCCAGTGAAAAAAGAAAAGATGAAGGAAGTTGGGTCCAGATGCCAAGACTGAAAATCGAAGAGGGTTTTTATTACCTTTGCAAAAAGAATGCCAGGCAGCTGCTGCTAAAGCCATCAATTTTGTAGTGCTGAACCACAACTTATTAATCGGAATGTCAGCAAGGTTCTGAATACAAAATAACACAATGTTTCCAAAAAAATAGAACTTGAGCCTTCAAGAAATCTGGTTAATTAAAAAGGCAGGGAATTCATTAAGGCTATTTGTATCGGTGCCCACTGGTATTCTTGGACCCTCTCCTATTTTTTTTTAGTGGGAGGATTTGTCATTTTAAATCAATTTGGCCAAATTCTAGGTCAAGTGGAAAATCTAAAATGGAACATTTAGTAAATTGTAAAATGTAGAAAAAAAAGATGTGAGTATTGAAAAGGGCTAAAATATAAAAGACGAGGGAGGGAAAGAAACTCGGAGGCTGGAAGCACTAACAGGGAAAAATAATTTAGGGACGATAAGAATATTTCGCCAGCGGCTGAGCAGTGAGCGCGCTGCCGAGTGTCTTTTGATGCCGCCATTATTTGTACGGTTACGTGTTTTACTACACGATCAGATTCACCAGAGAAAGAAAATGGATAAATCAGAGCCAAATAATAAAAAGGGCACAAATGTGCAAAAAACAAAAATGTAGGAGACACAGAAAGAAGGATTCCAAAGGTTCATAAAAATATATCTGCTGTGCAAAAAAAAAGAATCAAGTCATAGTAGAGTAAGATATTTACTGTATATTGTTAACGTCACACTAAAAACTACAATCACCAAGAGCATCTGTAATTTGTGCTACTGTCAACTAATATACGAGTCTCATCATGTACTGTATGGCAGTATTATAGCAGTTATATTCCTGTACTTAGGGAACAGTATTATAGTCGTTATATTTCTGTACATAGGGGCAGTATTATAGTAGTTATATTCTTGTACATAGGGGCAGTATTATAGTAGTTATATTCTTGTACATAGGAGCAGTATTATAGTGGTTATATTCTTGTACATAGGAGCAGTATTATAGTAGTTATATTCTTGTACATAGGAGCAGTATTATAGTAGTTATATTCTTGTACATAGGAGCAGTATTATAGTGGTTATATTCTTGTACATAGGAGCAGTATTATAGTAGTTATATTCTTGTATATAGGAGCAGTATTATAGTGGTTATATTCTTGTACATAGGAGCAGTATTATAGTAGTTATATTCTTGTACATAGGGGCAGTATTATAGTAGTTATATTCTTGTACATATGAACAGTATTATAGTAGTTATATTCTTGTATATAGGAGCAGTATTATAGTAGTTATATTCTTGTACATAGGGGCAGTATTATAGTGGTTATATTCTTGTACATAGGAGCAGTATTATAGTAGTTATATTCTTGTACATAGGGGCAGTATTATAGTAGTTATATTCTTGTATATAGGAGCAGTATTATAGTAGTTATATTCTTGTACATAGGAGCAGTATTATAGTAGTTATATTCTTGTACATAGGGGCAGTATTATAGTAGTTATATTCTTGTACATAGGGGCAGTATTATAGTAGTTATATTCTTGTACATAGGAGCAGTATTATAGTAGTTATATTCTTGTACATAGGAGCAGTATTATAGTAGTTATATTCTTGTACATAGGGGCAGTATTATAGTAGTTATATTCTTGTACATAGGGGCAGTATTATAGTAGTTATATTCCTGTACATAGGGGGCAGTATTATAGTAGTTATATTCTTGTACATAGGAGCAGTATTATAGTAGTTATATTCTTGTACATAGGGGGCAGTATTATAGTAGTTATATTCTTGTACATAGGGGGCAATATTATACACACTGCCCCCTACTACAGATCCTCTCGTATTTTGGCATCAAAGACCTCGCCCTATCCTGGATCTCCTCATACCTTTCCAACCGCACATTCAGCGTCTCCCACTCCCACACTACCTCCTCATCCCACCCTCTCTCTGTTGGAGTCCCCCAAGGCTCTGTTCTAGGACCCCTACTCTTCTCAATCTATACACTCGGCCTGGGACAACTCATAAGGTCCCATTGATTCCAGTACCGCCTCTATGCTGATGACACTCAGATCTACCTCTCTGGCCCAAACGTCACCGCTCTGCTGTCCAGAATCCCAGAGTGTTTATCAGCCATATCCTCCTTCTTCTCCTCTCGCTTCCTCAAACTCAATGTGGACAAATCTGAACTCATCATCTTTCCTCCATCTCATAGATTTTCCTTACCTGACCTATCCATCCCAATTAACGACATCATGCTTTCCCCCGTACCGGAAGTCCGCAGCCTCGGAGTAACCTTCGACTCTGCCCTGTCCTTCAAACCGCACTTCCAAGCTCTATCCACCTCCTGTCACCTCCAGCTCAAAAATATCTCCAGAATCCGTCCTTTCCTCAACCATCAATCTACAAAAATGCTTGTACATGCCCTCATCATCTCCCGCCTTGACTACTGCAACATCCTTTTCTGCGGTCTCCCTGCTAACACCCTTGCACCTCTCCAGTCCATCCTTAACTCTGCTGCCTGACTAATCCATCTCTCTCCTCGCTACTCCTCCGCTTCCCCCCTCTGCACATCTCTTCACTGGCTCCCATTCCCTCAGCGCATCCAGCTCATATTACTAACACTGACCTACAAAGCCTACCATAACCTGTCTCCTCCATATATCTCTGAACTAATCTCCCGATATCTTCCCTCACGTAATCTCCGGTCCTCCCATGACCTCCTTCTCTCTTCCATACTTATTCGCTCCTCACCCAACCACCTCCAAGACTTCTCCTGAATATCCCCCATCCTCTGGAACTCTCTGCCCCAACACATCCGACTATCAACCACATTCGGATCCTTCAGACGAAACCTGAAAACCCACCTCTTCAGGAAAGCCTACACTGACCCCGCTGCCTCCTCACCACTACCGGAGCTACCGCCTCACCAACACCGGAGCTCCTGCAACCCTCAACCTATTGTCTCCTTCCCCACCATCCTGTAGAATGTAAGCCCGCAAGGGCAGGGTCCTCGCCCCTCTGTATCAGTCTGTCATTGTTAGTTTGCTTACTGTAAGTGATATCCTGTAACTTGTATGTAACCGCTTCTCATGTACAGCACCATGGAATCAATGATGCTATATAAATAAATAGTAATAATTTATATTTCTGTGTAAAGTGGTTAGTTCTAGTATAGTTACAGTATATTGCAGCAGTAAATATTCTGTTGAGATTTTCAATGTTTGAATATACATGAATTATGATAATCATTTTCTTAAAAAAATTGTATTTTTCCCACAAATAAAAATATTATAATGGCCATTCTTTGATTTAATGGTTCCTGCTCTGCTAATACTCAATTTTGTGTTCTTTTCTCATAATTCCTTTTTAATCAGAATATTCCAGGATGCCTCGCAATCTTCAATCTACATAAAATAGGTTATATAGCTAAAGGGATTTACAGGATTACACTGGTATAAGCAGAGCGGGAGCTCTATATACCGACGATGGCGGAAGGAGCGAGACACATAACAGATATATAGCAAACCTCCACAGTTGCTAAAATCAGGGAGACCTTTCACAAGTTTCTTGACTGATGATCATGTGGCTCCTGTATATGAGGCTGGTTCCTGATGATCTCACTGTTGGTTTTGCTACTTTTTGTTTAGAATCATTATATTCTCGTCAGTAATACAAGTGCGTTCTCCTTGACTTTTTACTCAGCAGATGCAGTTTTTTTGCTTTTACTCCACAATGAATGGGCTGCGGTATAAAGAATGGGGGAAATGAGAACAGCAAATTGCCTCTGTGATTAAACAAAATGTTGATTTCAGACATTCTAAAGTTCCAACTGGCAAAGTAGGTAAAAAGAACTTTCTGATCATACAATATTGCATAAGCATACTGAAAAATGCTGCTTTCCTGTAAGTGGTTCTCACCCCAGTGCTGTATTCACAGCTACAGTGCTTGCCACTACTATTTACTGTGATTTATGAAAATGTTGCTTTCCTATAAGTATTTATCTCACCCCTGTGCTGGATTCACAGTTACACTACTCACTACTACTTTATAGTGCACTTTATGCAGATGTTACTTTCCGATAAGTGTTTATCTAACCCATTGCGGGATTCATAGCTAACTGCTCAATACCACTGTATAGTGTGTTTTATGCAGATATTACTTTCCCGTGTTTATCTCACCCCAGTGCTGGATTTACAACTACACTGCTCAGTACCACTGTATCATGTTGTGATGGTGTGATATGCTATGTGGGTATCATTTTTGTGTATATTTCTATTTTACTTATTTTCATGGTGTTCTCTTGTAGAAGGAGTTATTTGCTAATTGATGAATGGCTGTTGCTGCCATCTGATATCAGCCCCCACAGCACTGTATTGTTTGCTAATATGCTAATGACATGTTGACCTAGCTTGTTGAAACAATGAGCGCCTGGGACCTTCCCCCTCCTGACCTGTGAATGAGGAGGGAGACTTTTAAAAGATCAGGGAGGTGAGACTCAGATCAGTCCTGTGTGGAATGATGATGTGTTCACAGCACCTCAGAGAGAAAGAAGAGTAAATGGACTATGTTATCCTCTGTCTGCTGGATTGTTGGACTTTTAACCTGTTACTGAACTGCATTCGTGTTCTAGACTATTTTATCCTTTGTGTGGTGGATCGTATATGGACCTTTCGTATTTTTGCCTAAATAAAGGTCTTGAGATTTGTAACGGGGTCTACCGAGCTGGGGTACCTTTTTCAGTACCACCCCGTGTTTCAAGAGGTCCACTCTGCTTTGGCTGGAGTCTGAATGAAGGAGGCTGGCTGGAATTCCTTAGTTACATGGGGGCATATAAAATAATCACAGCATCCCCACGTGTTTCCAGTCTAACCACACTTTATTCACAGGACACAGAATATATCACACAGATACAGAGGGCGGGCCAATTGAAAAGCAGCAGGCCAGACATACATTACAATAGCCGCAGGGTGCCGGAGCCTGCCGATATTTACTGTGGGAATTACAAAGGTAGGGGAGGTCAGAAGGGGGATATCTTGTCCCCTCTGCCCAGGGGCGCAGCCTGTGGGCTCATGCATTAGGGACATGCCTCTCAGATGGAACCTATTATACATACATATAACTGCACAACATATTCTGGGTGCTGAGGGGTCCCGTAACACGTAACAGGATTGTTCACTCTTTGCTGGCTCTGTTGATTGTGTGGTACCGGAGAAGGACCCCATGACAACTGGTGGCAAGCAGAGGGATCAACAGAGCGTAACCTAATGGAGAACCACACACAGAGTGAGTACAGAAATTGGACTGTATCCAGTTTACAGAAGAGAGCCAGAGACCGGGGCCTGAACTACCAGGGACTGACTAAAGAGGCCTTAATTGATCTACTGGTTGGTGCTAGCCCGACAACCTCCTCCAAGATGTCTGAAGGACAAGCCCAGGAGATGAGGACCCCCACCTCAAAAAGCCAGTGGGTGGTGTGGTACGAAGAAGAGATGGTGGTTCTGGGTCCAGGTGTATCTCAGGAGTATGAGGAGGAGGCTGCTCGCTGAGTACAGCATAGACAAGAAGCAATGGAGCTTGAAAGAGGGAGTAGCGCAATGTGGAATGCAAACCCAATGATACGGGAGCCTGTACGGATAACCCGGACAGAGTTTAAGCCATTTGATGAGGCTTCCGGAGATGTGGAGGGGTTCTTCAAGGACTTTGAGCATCAGTGTGCTGTGATGGAGGTTCCCCACTCTGGCTGGATGCGTTTGTTAGTGGGACTCATGAATGGTAGCCTGGCGGAGGCTTACCAAACCATTGACTCACAGCGGAATTGGGATTATAACATTGTAAAGCAGGTTATCCTGGATTACCATGCTATCACCCCAGACTCATATAGGGCCAAGTTACGAGACCTCCCATGCACTATGGGGGGATCATTTGGGATGTATGCACATAAGATGTCCCAGGCATTTCGGAGATGGCTGGAAGCAGAAAACGCATTTACTGTGGAAGATGTTATACAGGCGTTCCTTATACAACAATTTCTTGCCAAGTGTCCTGCAGAGGTACGGGAATGGGTCCGGGAGCGCACGCCGTGCACCATGGATACAGCTGCAGCCCTGGCCGATGAAGCCCTTACTATCCGACCACAATGGAGGAGGCTTCTGGACTATGAACCACGGCCTTCTCCCGCACCCCATCCCCCTCCGATTATATCTGCCCTTCCACCTAGTCACAACCCGATGACAATCACAGCTCACAATCTTGGGCTCCAAAGTTCCGACCACGACCTGGGGGTATCAAAGAGAGGAGATGTTATGGGTGTGGGCAACCTGGACATTTGCAGTCTGGCTGTCCCTCAAGGTTTTGGAGGGAGCCCCACGCTGCCCCACCTCGTCCAGTACATCTTGTGCACTCCATCCCACCTGAGGAAGAGCTACCACCACCCCCACCAGAGTGGACCACCGACCACGGCACCATAGATACCCCTCCTGGGGTGTACGGACTCCGGCCTTTGTCCATCAGAAATACAGAGCAATGGCATTGCCACCTGCAGGATGTCTTAATTGATGGATACAAAGTGTCGGGATTTAGAGACACGGGGGCATTCCTGACTATTGCTGACCCCCGTGTGGTTCGACCCGAGGCAATTCACCAGGGCCTGGGAATTCCCATTGTCCTGGTGGGGGGTGTCCGCAAATATATACAGCGAGCTTTGGTACGTTTGGATTATGGTTTTGGAGAAAAACTGTGTTGGATTGGAGTTATGGGAGGAGTTCCTGCAGATATTCTCCTTGGAAATGACATTGGGGAGTTACGAAGTCATTTTGTGGGAGCAGAAGGTCCATGGGCCTCTCACTCTTCTGAAAGAACAATTGGAGGGAGATATCGCAGATACCGGAACGCCCATCATTCCCTACGTTCTAGAGTTCAGAGACTGTCTAGCCCAGCTGGCTACCTTGGCTAATGAACATCAGCGAACGGCCCAGTCCAGTCAAAAAGGCTTGGTATGATCATAAAGCCAGGACCTGGGAATTTATGGACAAGTGCTCATGATTATTGCAACCCCTGCCACTGTACAAGGAACTATAAACTATTGAGCAATGTGGACTAAAGTGAGCAGGCCAGAGGTCTGTGTAGACCTCATAGCGTGCTCACTTATTATGAGGGGGGAGAGGTTGTGATGGTGTGATATGCTATGTGGGTATCATTTTTGTGTATATTTCTATTTTACTTATTTTCAGGGTGTTCTCTTGCAGAAGGAGTTTATTTGCTAATTGATGAATGGCTGTTGCTGCCATCTGATATCAGCCCCCACAGCACTGTATTGTTTGCTAGTATGCTAATGACATGTTGACCTAAACTTGTTGAAACAACAAGCGCCTGGGACCTTCCCCCTCCTGACCTGTGAATGAGGAGGGAGACTTTTAAAAGATCAAGGAGGTGAGACTCAGATCAGTCCTGTGTGGAATGATGATGTGTTCACAGCACCTCAGAGAGAAAGAAGAGTATGTGGACTATGTTATCCTTTGTCTGCTGGATTGTTGGACTTTTATCCTGTTACTGAACTGCATTCATGTTCTGGACTATTTTATCCTTTGTGTGGTGGATCGTATATGGACCTTTCGTATTTTTGCCTAAATAAAGGTCTTGTGATTTTTCACTCTTCGCTGGCTCTGTTGATTGTGTGGTACCGGAGAAGGACCCCGTGACACATGTGCTTTATGCAGATGCTGGTTTCCAGTAAGTGTTTATTTCAACCCAGTTCTAGATTTCCAGCTACTGCTTAATATTATTCTATAAGGTCCTCAATGCTGCTGCTTCTGAACATGTGCTTTGTAGAGGCAGGAGAACTGGAATTCCTTATGTCTGTGTGTGTTGTGTATGGAAGACTTCATAGCTGTTTGTTTCCTTCCACTAGCTCAGAGACAACTGAAATTTAGAGAGAGTCTGTAGAGGGTAAAACTGGTATGAAATGTAGGATACAAGTGAGAGAATGTTCAAAAATAGTGTTCTTCCTCTACTACACTAACAAAAGAACTTATATAGAAAGTTACCAGAAAAAAAGGAACTCTTTTCCCAGGTTCTTAAAGTACCAAGATAAGTTCAATCCTCACAAAATATTTTCCATGTTGTAGATTCATCCGGGTCTCAAAAATTTACAATGAAACCAATTCAACATGATGGCTCATGCCATGACATGTGCTCATTTGGGGCCAAAAGTGGCCAATCTAAGGTCACCAACCCAACTTTCCATCCATTAGTGGAGAAAGGAGTAGGTAGAATATATCCCCTCTCTTTTTGCCTAGGTTGCAGAGCGTGCAAAGTTGCACAGTTCCTTTTACCCATTGGGTAATAAGTAAGGTGAGCCTCATGGCTGATGAAAACCTATGAGCTTCCTCTATGGTTCATTATCAGCCCTTTTAACTAGTGGCTACTGCAACACAAGACACTAATTTGTGGAGCATAGTCGGCCTCTTGAGTGACACGGCATGTTGTACCTTACCCCGACATTCAGTGCCTTCTTCACTCTCTTCTCTTCCGGGGTTACAGATGCAGCTTCCACTTGACACCATCCACTCGCCCTCTCCTCCGCAGTGTAGACTGAGTCGCGTGGTGCCCAGGAGGTGAGCGCCATTTACACAGTTCCCTATGGCTTCTGCCAGTGATGCCCCTCCGTCTCCACTCGATGGAGTCTCAGGAAAGGATGCCAAGCTCCTCAGAGAAGCCGGACACTTATTAAAGTAAATTTTTACTGCAGCTAAAGATAAACAAGCCCCCGAATCCACAAATGCCAGGTAGAATCCATTTCTAATAATTGGCCCAAAGTCTATAGTTCTCTCGTCCAACCGAGGACCCTGCCCACCTTTTCCCGGGTCTCGTGAGAAGCTTTTGCCAGCTCCAATGGTGTCTACTTTTATCCAAGACGTTTCCGTCCATTCCCATTCCTCAGCTTCCATGGCGCTGTCCACTTGCCTATAATACAAGGTAAATGTTTCTCTGCAAGCCAGGTGACGCCGAGACGGCGGTGGGCGAAGGCTGGCACAGTCTCGTACTGAGAAACGTAATTTGACGTATACACGTCGAGCACTGCGGCTTGGGATGTAGCCTGTGCGCAGCCAGTTGCTCTGGTTGGAGCGCTGAGCGTATGAGTTGCAGACTTCGTAGGTGCGCAGCAGCCGTCGCTGGCCGTCTAAAACACTGACTTCATCCCACTACGGAAACAGAAAAGAGGAGAAAAGCAAAAAATCTGGGTGACAATTGATGTTCTCCAGCGCATCTCCTGGAGGGTTTTACACCAACATTCACTTGGATCACTCACCCCTTCCTCTGGATGGGCTGACCAGCCGATCTCTGAGGTTTCTAATGTTGTATCAAGTAAAATATCTGTAATACAAGATAGCAATATACATAAGTGTTTAAGGATTGGACTATGAGCAAATCATAGGGAAACAGAGCGCTAATATTACAGTTTTTATTTTTATGCATTCTGTATTTTAATGGTTAATATCATGGATTTACCTTTGCACCTTTCACCTCTACTATCCGAAATTGCACATCTATGAACTGAGCTTGCACTTCCACTATCTGACTATAATCATCAACAATCTGTCATTATGCCAGTAATATCTGGAATTACACAGTGCCTGAACTTATAACAGCTGTGATTGCACCCATACCATCATGGTAGTGTAGATGGTCTCCTTCCATCTGAGGCTACAAATATTTGAGATGTTAACTCTGCGATTTGAGAATTCCACCTCTTCTATCTCCAGTTACTCCTCCATCATCTGAGGTGACACCTCTGCCCCCTGTGATTGCACCTTCATCATCTTTGATAGCAATTCTACTATCTGATCTCGCACTTCTACCATCTGTAAGTGCACCTGTGCTATGTGTGCTTACACTTTTTCCATCTGTGACAGTACGTATGCTATATCCGATTGCTCTTCTACCATCTGTGACTGAACCTTTACCATCTGTGACTGTACCTGTGCTATATGTGATTGCTCTTCTACCATCTGTGACTGTACCTGTGCTATATGTGGTTGCTCTTCTACCATCTGTGATTGCTCTTCTACCATCTGTGACTGTACCTGTGCTATATGTGGTTGCTCTTCTACCATCTGTGATTGCTCTTCTACCATCTGTGACTGCACCTTTACCATCTGTGACTGTACCTGTGCTATATGTGGTTGCTCTTCTACCATCTGCGACTGCACCTGTGCTATATGTGATTGCACTTATTCCATCTGTGACTGCACCTGTGCTATATGTGGTTGCTCTTCTACCATCTGTGACTGCACCTTTACCATCTGTGACTGTACCTGTGCTATATGTGGTTGCTCTTCTACCATCTGTGGTTGCTCTTCTACCATCTGTGACTGCACCTTTACCATCTGTGACTGTACCTGTGCTATATGTGATTGCTCTTCTACCATCTGTGACTGTACCTGTGCTATATGTGATTGCTCTTCTACCATCTGTGGTTGCTCTTCTACCATCTGTGACTGCACCTTTACCATCTGTGACTGTACCTGTGCTATATGTGGTTGCTCTTCTACCATCTGTGATTGCTCTTCTACCATCTGTGACTGCACCTTTACCGTCTGTGACTGTACCTGTGCTATATGTGGTTGCACTTATTCCATCTGTGACTGCACTTTTACCATCTGTGACTGTACCTGTGCTATATGTGATTGCTCTTCTACCATCTGTGGTTGCTCTTCTACCATCTGTGACTGCACCTTTACCATCTGTGACTGTACCTGTGCTATATGTGGTTGCTCTTCTACCATCTGTGGTTGCTCTTCTACCATCTGTGACTGCACCTTTACCATCTGTGACTGTACCTGTGCTATATGTGATTGCTCTTCTACCATCTGTGACTGTACCTGTGCTATATGTGATTGCTCTTCTACCATCTGTGGTTGCTCTTCTACCATCTGTGACTGCACCTTTACCGTCTGTGACTGTACCTGTGCTATATGTGGTTGCTCTTCTACCATCTGTGATTGCTCTTCTACCATCTGTGACTGCACCTTTACCATCTGTGACTGTACCTGTGCTATATGTGGTTGCTCTTCTACCATCTGTGATTGCTCTTCTACCATCTGTGACTGCACCTTTACCGTCTGTGACTGTACCTGTGCTATATGTGGTTGCACTTATTCCATCTGTGACTGCACTTTTACCATCTGTGACTGTACTTGTGCTATATGTGATTGCTCTTTACTTTTACCATCTGAACTTTCACTTCTACCATCTGTGGTGGCTTGTCTCTAAATAAAGCTTATAATTTAACAATTTTGCAATTTGAAATTTAATCTCTGGATTTGGATCTGTTTGTTACTGCGCCTCTGTTATATGTGGTTGGATGCCATCTGAGGTTGTACCTGTGCTCCAACTGCACCATCTTTGGACTGCTCCTCGGTAGTGATATACCATAGCAGAGCATTAAGGAGATACCCCCCCCAACACACACCATAAATTAGTTAAATACATTTTCCTCGTTCTTGGAAAAGTTGCCAAAAAAGGAGCGTTACAAATCAAAAAAAAAAAAAAACTGCTTCACCACTCTGGTGCTCCCCACCTGCAGTAAGGATGTCCTATCAATCATCTACATGGCCGCTGCAGCCAACCACTGTCCATAGCTCTGAAAATTGACACAGGACCAGAGCACTGCCACTGGAGCAATGGGGGATTAAGTAGTAAGGGATACTTATTTATTTTCTTTTTTTTTACATTTTCTACTTTTTGCCAACTTTTCAAAGATTCCAGAAAACTTCTAATTCTGCCACTTTTTTCCCATGGTTTTGCCTATGGCGGTCTTCTTCCTGTTCCCTCCCCCCACATTTATGGACTATATTTCAATCTGAGGTCCTTGCTCCAGAGTTGGAGCTATGACGGGCTGTAGAGGTGACACGTGGGCAGTGGTGCCTGATGGACCCTGAAAACCAGGGTGGATAAAAATCAATGTTTTTTAAAAAAAATCAAAAAAATCGGATTTTTTTGATTTAAATCGGATTTTTTTGATTTAAATCGGATTTTTTTCAATAAACTGCTTTTTGAGGAAAATATTTTACCATCCAAAGGTTCTTCCATCATGAGATAAAGCTGAGTTGTTTAACTCAGTAGAATAAAGGCTGTATATGTGTAACATTCACAATGCCATGCTCTTCCAGAGGTTTCTGTAGGATGCTGACTATCCAACAAGTTTGGGCATGTCAACTGAATGGAAAAAGAAACTAAACCAAAAGTGAAACCAAGCTAGAAGTGTGGAATTAAAGGGGCAGTATGAACAAAATGTGGAGGCTATTAATAGTTTATACAATTAAGACATGCTGCTTTTAAACACCTACCTATTGCCATATAGTAAAACAAAAAAGATTTTTACTTACTTTGGGGTCCCCCCCTCACCCTGGCGTTAGATTGTTGCCCCTAGTTTCGTCCGTGTAACTATGGGCGCACATGCGCACTGCTCTCACTTCTCATTTTAATCGTGATTTATATTAAAAAAAACCTTTTGATTTAAATCAGTGATTTAAATCATGATTAAAATCATGATTTAAATCGATCCGATTTAAATAGAAAAAAATCTTTTGATTTAAATCGTGATTTAAATCATGATTTAAATCGGCGTGATTTAAATCAATCCACCCTGCTGAAAACCCCCTACTACATGCACAGACCCCAATAGCATAGATGGCTCTTCACAGATTTCTGGTTTTGCACTGGGGACCAGGCGCTTTAGTTTTGTCTCCAGATTGTTCCTAATTTAGTATTTTCATTGCTCCCTAGGCTGTATTCACATTATTGGGTGTTTGCCTTCTAAGGACTCTCCGATGTTAATTGCGCCTTTCCTTTTCTTCATATCTCCTGGCATTTCTTTCTGGAGTGTTTGTATATTTTTTAATCTGCAGGATCAGAAAGTAGGTCATACGGCATGCATGTAGCAGCTGAGACCAGCCCCGGTCAGACCCGCATTGTTTGAGTGATGGCCCGTGGCGCAGGGTGGGTGACGTCTGCCATGCAGTGTGACTCTGTGCTCGTCTCAGAGAGGGATTCTCGCACGGAATATCATGTGTCACTGACACGCTTTCTCTTCTCACTTTAATGTAGATCCAGGGTAAAATTAAGGACAATTCTTTAGGCACCTGATATAAAACTACTTAGTCAATGAAATGAACTGGAAGATGTTAGAGACACGGAGACCGGATTATGGAGGCAGGACAAGGAGGTAGTTCCAAATCAAAGGATATTTTGGACAAGAAAAAAGCAAAATAGTCTTCAATCCGCATAGTCAACCACCTTTCTTCGTTTGTAGGGGACAATCATTTTAGGACCTGTAGATATCAGTTCTTTCGCTGTATAGGAGACTCCCTTCTCACTCTGCACCAAATTGTTTAGGATCTGTCCGACTGCCAAGCATAAAGTTAAGATGTCCAAAATGGCTAATTTGGGCAGCTCAGGGTCTACAAAATGTTGTGGTCAACAGAGATGAGTGACTTTGTTCATGGAGAATTTGCCTTTTAATTTAAAAAAAAAAAAAAGTTATATTCTTCTGAATCCGAAATGTTGTTACCGGTATTTTCTTTGTGCATATTCAGCAAAATGGCGGCTGGCTGTATTTTTATTTGATTGTAAAGAGCCAGGAAAGGTGTCAGAAAATAAAATCATACCTCGCCGCCCACCGTCCTATCCTCTGATCTGTCCGATCTTCTTCTCTTTACCGCCAGGTGCACGACGGACTTCACTCCGCCTTCACTCCGTGTCACGGCTTCTGGTGAAAACTGATCCTCATAACATTGTGCTGTCACGATGTGCATGACGTCAAAAGGTTCATTTAGCGCCTCAGTCGTGAAGTCATGGGCATCTTTGGTTCAGATTGAAGATTGCCGGAGAGGATGTTATATACCGGGGGACAGAAGAAGAGGTCGGGTGGAGAAGAGGACCAACGGTGGGATGTAGAGGCAGCGGGACAGATGAGTTGTGACATGAATATTAATTTATTTTTCCCACCTTAAGTTTTTGTTCTCTGCAGTTTAGAGATGGTCAAGAGATGAGGACCACTCCCTCTATAAACTTGGGATTTTCTAAGAGGCTGCATAGAATTTGGTGACCCCTTTAACATTCTTACTAGATCAGTGGTGTTCCGATTGCTCAGACTCCCACCATTAGGTAGAACAAGAGGCCCCAGTCTCGCTTAATTCCCACCAATATGTCCACAAAGGGGACTGGATATTGTGTTGGTTCCCATTATGTACAACTCTATGGGGGCTACGGAAACGGCCATTACTCCTGCATTTTATCGTCCATTTTACATAAGATCAGTTCTCCCTCTTTATAGTTCACTTTTAAGCCACATGAAAGAGTAAATCTGGTCAAGGAAAGACTGGTTGGCACTGAGGACCATAATAAACATGTATAGGTGAACAATTTGCTTGAGGCTGTCTTGGTCCATGTCCAATCAGAGCATCCTTGGCTTCTGGTCTTCTCTTCTGCATCCGGCATCTTCGCTGCAGCATCCTGGGAGCCTCTTGCACTTTCTCAGTCCAGTGTCACTATGTAAGCACCAGAGATGCCTAGAATTACATTATGGGGCCTAGTAAACACCAGAGGTTTCTAGGATGACATTGCAGGGCCTAGTAAGCACCAGAGATGCCCAGGATGACATTGCGGGGCCTAATGAGAACTAGAGATCTCTAGGATGACTTTGCGGGATCCAGTAACTAAGCACCAGAGATGGCCACGATGATTTTATGGGGCCTTGTAAGCACCATAGATGTCCAGAATGCTGCTGTGGGGCCCAGGATGATGTTTCATGGTTTAGTAAACACCAGAGGTGCCCATGATAGGACTGCAGGGCCTAGGAAGCACCAGAGATGCCCAGTATGACATTGCAGGGCTTGATGAGCACTATAGACCTCCATGATGACTTTACGGGGCCTAGTAAGCATCAGAGAGTCCCAGGATGATATTGTGGGGCTTAGAAAGCACCAGAGGTGCCCACGGTGACATTGTGGGGCCTAGTAAACACTAGATGTGCCCAGGAAGATGTTACAATGCCTAGTAAGCACCAGAGATGCTCATGGTGAAAATGCAAAGCCTTATAACCACTAGAGATCTCCAGGATGACTTTGTACCACTTTATAAGCACCAGAGATGTCCAGGATTACATTATGGGGCCTAATAAGCACTAGAGATTCCCAGAATTACAGTGTGGGGTCTAGTAAGTTCCAAAGATATCCAGTATGACATTGTGGGGCATAGTAAGCACCAAAGATGTCCAGGATGACATTGCGGTGCCTAGTAAGCGGCAGAGATATCCAGGCTATTGCCACGGAGCCTTGTAAGCACTACAGATACCCAAGAAAATGCTATGGAGCCTAGTAAGCACCAGAGATGCCCAATATGACTTTGTTGGGCTTAGAAAGCACCAGAGGAGCCCAGGATGACAATATGGGGCCTAGTAAGCACCAGAGATGTCCAGAATTTCATTTTTGGGCTTAGTAAGCTCCACAGACATCCAGGATGACATTGCGGTGCCTAGTAAGATCAGAGATGTCCAGGATATTGTCACAGAGTCTTGTATGCACTAGAGATGCCCAAGAAAATGTTATGGTGCCTATTTAGCACTAGAGATAACAAGATAACGTTGCAACACCTACAAAGCATATTATTCCCCAGCAATGGACAGAAGATTGGCATGTACTAAATAAAGACAGCACTGAATCAAGTATAATGCACATAATGAAATTCCTTTTATACATGAAGCTCCCATGATTCAATACTTTCTTCATTCATAACCTTGAGCGGCTTTTATATTTTTACACTTTTCCTAAATTTAAATAGGGTAAGCAATTGATTAAGGTGAGACTTTGAGTTAGGCTTAAGGCAAGGCTTAGGCCAGGAGATAGGCTTAGAGCTAGGATTAGGCTAAGAGTTAGGCTTAGAGATAGGGTTAGGCTATGAGTTAGGCTTAGGGCTATGGTTAGGCTAAGAGTTAGACTTAGAGATAGGGTTAGGGTTAGTTAGGGTTGGTTGCCTATGTCACTGTCATGGAGACACAGGCTTGACTGAAGCCACAAGGATTTTATACATGCTCAACGCCTGTGCCTGATTTTCTGACAGTGATACTTTTGTAGCAAACATATTCCCTGTAGAATCAATGGAAAATTTCTTTCTGCTGGTATGTCAGATCCCCCTTTTCGGGATCGGTGAGAATCCCAGCAAACAGATTTCCACCCACTAGCAAGTTACAGAGGTGAAAAAAAGTATTTAGTCAGCCACCAATTGTGCAAGTTCTCCCACTTAAAAAGATGAGGCCTGTAATTGACATAATAAGTAGACCACAACTATGAGAGTCAAAATGAGAAAACAAATCCAGAAAATCACCTTGTCTGATTTGCCAAGATTTATTTTGCAAAATATGGTGGAAAATAAGTATTTGGTCACCTAAAAACATGCAAGATTTCTGGCTCTCACAGACCTGTAACTTCTTCTTTGAGAGGCTCCTCTGTCCTCCACTCATTACCTGTAGTAATGGCGCCTGTTTGACCTTGTTATCAGTATAAAAGACACCTGTCCACAACCTCAAACAGTCACACTCCAAACTCCACTATGGTGAAGACCAAAGAGCTGTCGAAGGACACCAGAAACAAAATTGTAGCCTGCACCAGGCTGGGAAGACTGAATCTGCAATAGCCAACCAGCTTGGAGTGAAGAAATCAACAGTGGGAGCAATAATAAGAAAATGGAAGACATACAAGACCACTGATAATCTCCCTCGATCTGGGGCTCCATGCAAGATCTCACCCCGTGGGGTCAAAATTATCACAAGAACAGTGAGCAAAAATCCCAGAACCACACGGGGAGACCTAGTGAATGACCTGCATAGAGCTGGGACCACCGTAACAAAGGCTACCATCAGTAACACACTACGCCGCCAGGGACTCAGATCCTGCAGTGCCAGACGTGTCCTCCTGCTGAATCCAGTACATGTCCGGGCCCGTCTGAAGTTTGCTAGAGATCATTTGGATTATCCAGAGGAATATTGGGAGAATGTCATATGGTCTGATGAAACCAAAGTAGAACTGTTTGGTAGAAACAAAACTCGTCGTGTTTGGAGGAGACAGAATGCTGAGTTGCATCCAAAGAACACCATACCTACTGTGAATCATGGGGGTGGCAACATCATGCATTAGGGCTGTTTCACTGCAAAGTGAACAGGACGACTGATCTGTGTACATGAAAGAATGAATGGGGCCATGTATCGTGAGATTTTGAGTGCAAACCTTCTTCCATCAGCATGGGCATTGAAGATGAAACGTGGATGGGTCTTTCAGCATAATAATTATCCCAAGCACACCGCCAGGACAACAAAGGAGTGGCTTCATAAGAAGCATATGAAGGTCCTGGAGTGGCCTAGCCAGTCTCCAGATCTCAACCCTATAGAAAACCTTTGGAGGGAGTTGAAAGTCCGTGTTGCCCAGCGACAGGCCCAAAACATCACTGCTCTAGAGGAGATCTGCATGGAGGAATGGGCCAACATACCAACAACAGTGAGTGACAACCTTGTGAAGACTTACAGAAAACGTTTGACCTCTGTCATTGCCAACAAAGGATATATTACAAAATATTGAGATGAACTTTTGTTAATGACCAAATACTTATTTTCCACCATAATTTGCAAAATAAATCTTGCCAAATCAGACAAGGAGATTTTCTGGATTTGTTTTCTTATTTTGACTCGTAGTTGTGGTCTACCTATGATGTCAATTACAGGTCTCTCTCATCTCTATAAGTGGGAGAACTTGCACAATTGGTGGCTGACTAAATACTTTTATTCCCCACTGTATCACCTATCTTACGGATAGTTAATGACTTGATACAATTGATCAACTCCTTTAAACTGAATTTCATTTAAAAAATAGCTGTTGAATACTATCACATTATGTTTTTATAGTGATAACTGCTCTATTTTTCTGAAATACAGCATAACATCAGAAATACACATTAATTATTATTATGGCCGCCTGAAGTCACCACTAGGGGGAGGCTCAGTGAATACATTTTGTGCATTGAGTTCACTAATAGCACAGTATGCGGTGTGCTCCCCCTAGTGGTGGCTGCAGTCAACCTGAAGTTTATGATGTAATTCTATGACAAAATGAGGGATATGGCGCTCCGTATTAGGGCAATAAGTTCTAATCACCGAAGGGCATGAATCTGGACAGAATGATGATCGTTAAAAAAAGAAGTTAAATTTAAGAACCATATTTACAAAAATATTGGATGTAAGTTAACCCATTGCGTTAAAAGCACTGCTGTCATACGGCAACACATGTTCTACCGATAGGAATCACAACTAGTAATGTGCGGTGTTCTCCTGGGACAATAGAAGTCAACGAGGCTTGACTCCTGGACCCGGACACTTCCAATTAACTCGAGATGTAACAGTCCTACCAAACTAAACACCGCACCATCTGAAATGCAAAGAGACAAGGAACTTGGTCTAAAGGAGCAATTAGCGCGATTAAGACACTCACCCTGGAGAAGAGAAGCAAGAGGCAGCAAGGAGAAGATACAAACGAGTCTCCTAATGGGCCCCATGGTGTCGGGGCCGGGGCCGGGATCTCAGCCCTGTAAGGTGCCCACAAGTAATGCTGGTGGGAGAGATGAGCTTGTCCCCTCATGACCTCCTGTCGGAGCAGATGACGGCAGCCGTAGACAGGCAGCAGTCCGGAGCTTCCCATTCCCTAGGATAAAAGATGTGTCCCCCCATTGATGGTCTCCTCTCGGGGGTCTGCTCGTTCTCTGCCGCCTCCCGTGTAGGGTTTTATAAATGCCTCTGTTCCTCCAGTCCGGGGTCTCGTGGAGATGCTTTCTGCTCTGAGCGGTCTCCCCCCTCCCCAGCTGTCTCACTAATCTCTCCACGCTCAGTGCCCCTCACTCTCCACCAGTCTGCGCCCACCCTACAGCACACATACTGCTGGGACCTCCGCACCGTCCGCACTCGCTCTGATGGGTCGCACAACGCACCTGTTACCTGTAGATACCGTGTCACAATATGCCGCCGTGAATACGTTGTATGTCTGTATGGGAAAATCACTCTCCAATAATGACTTTACTGCCTCCATTCATAATACAGACCCTGCAATCACTCTTCCTTCAAAGTCAGTCAGTGAAATCGATGTCCACTATTCATCATCGTGTCAATTTGTGCTGATTTTTATTTGATATATCTTTATAGGGGGTCAATTTCTCTTATACAGAGCTCCAAATCCCCTGCACCGACACTGTGAAAACGTATCATTCTTCCTCCCTGCAGCCTCCACTAGGGGGAGCTCAGTAGATTGATTTCAATGTAAACATTGTACGCAGTAAGCTCCCCCTAGTGGTGGCTGTGAGATGGTTCTTTACTAATATTTCTCTATGTCTGTGCAGGGAAGAATAAATGGATCAGTACTGAAGTACCAGGTCAAAGCTAGAATCCAAGGCAAATGATCAGGCAGATCCGAGGGCAAAGAAAATAATTCTCATCTCAGCTCGACATCTTATAAATTACTCTTTAAATATGCACAGCTATTACAGGGGATCTATCTATTATCTATCTATTATATATCTATTATCTATCTATGTATCTATTATCTATCTATTATCTATCTATTATCTATTATCTATCTATTATCTATCTATTATCTATCTATGTATCTATTATCTATCTATGTATCTATTATCTATCTATTATCTATCTATTATCTATCTATGTATCTATTATATATCTATTATCTATCTATTATCTATCTATTATCTATCTATCTATCTATCTATCTATCTATCTATCGATTATCTATCTGTTATCTATCTATTTATTATCTATCTATTATTTATCTATTATCTCTCTATCTATCTATTATCTATCTATCTATCTATCTATCTATCTATCTATCTATCGATTATCTATCTATTATTTATCTATCTATCATCTATCTATCTATCTATCTATCTATCGATTATCTATTATCTATTATCTATCTATTATCTATTATCTATCTATTATCTATCTATCTATCTATCTATCTATCTATCGATTATCTATCTATCTATCTATCTATCGATTATCTATCTATCTATCTATCTATCTATCTATCGATTATCTATCTATTATTTATCTATCTATCTATCTATCTATCGATTATCTATTATCTATTATCTATCTATCTATTATCTTTCTATTATCTATCTATCAATTATCTATCTATCTATCTATCTATCTATCTATCTATCTATCTATCTATCTATCGATTATCTATCTATCTATCTATTATTTATCTATCTATCATCTATCTATCTATCTATCTATCTAATCTATCTATCGATTATCTATTATCTATTATCTATCTATCTATTATCTTTCTATTATCTATCTATCAATTATCTATTATCTATCTATCTAAAAATGAAAAGGTCGGCAGCACTCTTATAGCTGCCAAACCAAAGGAATGTTATTTAGGCCATGTGTCGTCTCGATATAAATGAACCTTTCTCGAGCACTGACTGATTGTGGAGACACAGTATATGTAGAGATTCAATCAATGTGCAATTAATACATTATTTACAGGAATATATTAAAAAACATCACATTACAATCTGTGCACAGTCTGCTGGTGGACAATAATAGAGGTATAAAGCGCATGGTGAACATGTGTCGTCATATTAATAAAGTGTGTTCATATATAATTAGTGCCAGTGTGAGCGCAGGTAAGCGATCAGGATAAAGGTCCAGACTGATTCAGCCATTAGATGTAATATGTGCGCCCCAACTCCACCCTGGAGGTTGCAGATCCAAAGTGACATTTCCGGATATTTTGCATTGAGACCAGTCAGGTTTCCATATGATCCAGTCCCTTGTTAATCAGTGTTATGCAGTGCACACATGGCTCCACTAGAGGGCAGCACTGAGCTTCACTTGTTGCAGCTGTGTACCAAGCACTGGATCATCCTTACATGAGTCCGCTTTATGTTTCCTGGCTACACATCCAAACAAAAGGTCAACAGTCTCATAGATAGTCCATTAAAAAAAGGGGACAGGTTCCCTATGATCAGCTTATTATATCTATATGAACTAACATGCACATAGATTAATGTGAGAAACAATCATTTTATTTATTGTGCCAATATTTCTGGATTGTCTTTCATGTCATCATCATTATCAGATCTCCGTTTCACAATATCCCATCGTGCATGTGTTCATGAGGAATAAGATTGTTTCTGGCCATTATGTGACCTGAATCCTGCACTTTTCACCAGTTTTCCACTCTTCAAGCTCTGGCTCTGTTTTTCAGTTGTCTCTGAGCTAGTGGGTGAAGACTAGCTGATATCTTACATGCATACTAATATGATGTCTCTCATCCACAGACATGAGGGATGCCTGCTCTCCTGTCTCTATGTA
Source organism: Ranitomeya variabilis (assembly GCF_051348905.1). Taxonomy (NCBI): domain Eukaryota; kingdom Metazoa; phylum Chordata; class Amphibia; order Anura; family Dendrobatidae; genus Ranitomeya; species Ranitomeya variabilis. The sequence continues at coordinate 23,814,706 of NC_135235.1, forward strand.
GCACAAGTTCAGGAACAGCAGCAGTAAGGAAATATTATACCTATGTACTGAGCAGTGCTGCTGTGAATCCAGCACGGGGGTGATCTCTCACTTTAGGCTTCAGTAGGTCAATATAATCTGATCCATCAGTAAGATGGTAGTCTGTGATGTTTTGACCAAGATTTTAGCAGTTTTTAGGACTGAATGATGAGATTAGGAGGCAGAAGGAAGAGGAGAAGCGGCTCATACATAGAGATAAGAGCATGTTTGACTGATTGTATCTATATTACACAGTTTCTTAATATTTCCTGCACTATTGCGTTATGCAAAATTTGTTGAAATTACACTATTTATAGGGAACCTGTCATATCTGATAACACAATTAGCCTGCAGATGTAGGGTTAATCTGTGGGATAATAGCGTTAGGCTATGTTCACAAATTAATTAATGCAAATTGAAAGCTGCGTTATACAGAACCAGCAAAAGCTATGAGATTTCAGAAATCTGCACACACTTTGTTTTTTTTTTCCTGACTGAATTGGAAAACTGCAGCATGTCATTTCTTTCAACGTTTTTGTAGCGTTTTTTCACCCATAGAAAGCAATGAGTAAGTGCAAGAAAACAGCAAAAGCGCAGCAAAAAATGTTGCCATCAGTTTTTGTAGCGTTTTTAGTTAAGAAAAAGCAGGTACAGCAGGATGTGAAACATTTATTTTTGTGATTTTCCCAAGTTTAAACCATAATGTCTTGGTCTCGTCACCTGAGAATGGCAGCTAGGATGAGTACAATTTAATTAAATTAGTGATATGAGCAAAGTAAACATTGGCCGACCAAGGTGCGAAAGTAAACAAAGCCTGACCAGCTCAATGCTCTTCCAATGTCTTGGGTAAACTATTCCTGACCAGTTCACCGCCCCCCGCTATTACACTTGTGATTGTGTATTATTTCATAAACTCATGTGAAGTTTTTTATTTCAGACATAATATTCTTTTTCCACTAAATAATTTCATCAAATTGTCTTTTTTTCCAAAAATGTTTCATGGTGTGAAATACGTCTTGCATTGGTGACCTAACACTTTGCATTGTTTATACTTCTGCGGTGGAAGCGAAGCTGAACTTTGGGATCCTGAAAAACGCAGCCAAAAATGCAACAAAAAAGCAACAAAAAAGGCAGAAAATTCTGTTTTTGTCTACAGCTTTTTAGTTGCCAAGAAATCAGGTTTTGGCTGCAGAAAAAATGCAACCTGTGAACATAGAGTTAGAAAGATGCCGGGCCGCAGTACTGAAAGTGTGGCTACAGGGAGAAAATTAACTTTATTCCTCCCAGGAGCCGCCGGCTTTCAGTCATAGAGGCGTGGGGACGCTGCCATAGTCTCCCCTCACGGAACAAAAGAATAATAAAATGATTTGTTCTCGAGAACAGAGACGAATTTTAATAAATTAAAAATTTCAGTTTTAACCGTTTATGATCTTTAGACAACCACTTTTTACGCAACATTCTAATGAGGTCAATGACCCTGAGAACTGAGACCCCACCATAGTCCTCGATGACCTAGCAGGGAACAATGCATTTATTTGCCTTACATTACATACCCAACTGAACAGTCCTTTAGTGCCCCATTGTATTTAGGACTGAGACTGCCTTCACCACATCGGGTTCTTAGTGAATCACTTGATTACCGTGGGATCCCCCAGTTGGTCACAGTGCTGTTATCTCATGATGGATGCAAATTTCCCGCAGAAGGCGGTGACGATGAATCATTACCCCTGGTGGGCTTGAGGAACCTAAATCCTTCATTGGTCCAGGTAGGTTGTTCACTACTCTATGATGACGTATCTTTAGGATAGGCCATCAGTGTCTGATCGGTGAGGGTGCATCACCAGGTTCCCCCACTGACCAGATGTTCTCGGTGTCGGCCGGGACTGACCGGTTACGGAGCTGCATAGCGCAGCTTCTTCTGCTGTGCAGTGGCCGCGGCCGGGTGCTGCGCATTGATTGGAATAGATGGCAGGTGTGCCGGTCTCGGCCATGGTCACTATAGTGTTGAAGGAGCTGCGTTGTGAAGCTCCATAACTGGTCAGGTCCAGGATCAGCTGATCGGCACCGTATAGGGTTGTATAGTCCATCAATGATAAAGTAGTGTAACACCTCGTTAAGGCCCTTCCCGAATGGCAAAAGACAATATAGAAAAATCAGGACAGCGGACCCCCGATAAGGAGCAGCGCTACTTTTACCCATATGGAAAACAACTGCTGGAATTCGGAATTGTAGCAAATTGTTTTCGGCAGATGATCCCGAGACGACGATGATTCCCTCCAGTCTCCGCGCTCTGACCCCGCGCACGCTCGGCTCGTTGTCAGCCGTCAGCTCGCATCCCTGCGATTTCCAGTCTGTTGTTCTCATTCGTGATAAATTATTTAAGGAGAAATAAATGGAGAAAGATTTCTGTAAAGGGCCCCATGGCGTGATCCAAAGAGAGCAACTATCACAAGAACCCTCCGGTCTCCGGGAATGACCGGCAGCTCCACGTGGCCTGTAGAGGTCAATAATTGATGAGATATCACCATGGGGTCAGATAGTTTGTGATTCTCCGCTTTCCTACGGTTTGCCGTGATATTCTGTAGTCCTGTAAATCATCGATTCAGACCAATCAGCAAAGTGAACAACATAAATCACCTAGGGAAAACACAAAGCTGCATCGCTGCAGAGAAATGGGCTGAAAATGTCATTTTATTGCAAATCAACACAGTTTTATCATTCTTATTTACAAAACCTCTAAGCATCGAAAGCCGATGGGAAAAATGTACGACGGAGACGTTCTCTGCCCCTGCGATGGACGCTCATGTCCCTTCTCTAGAGTCTCCACATGGTGCTTTACACGTAAAAGTCATAAAGCTACAGTCACGTTAAGGCCATGTTCACACAATCAGTATTGGGTCAGTATTTTACATCTGTATTTGTAAGCCAAAATCAGGAGTGGGTGATAAATGCAGAAGTGGAGCATATGTTTCTATTATACTTTACCTCTAATTGTTCTCCTGATTTTGGCTTACAAATACTGATGGAAAATACTGAACTTGGTCTCAAAGTGTATCTGCTATTTCTGGTGACTTTTCTGTGCCTGTCCTGTGTGTCACGCTGCTCTCTGCAGGTAAATGCCAACTCCACTACGTGGCAAAAGAGTGGAGGGAGGACTGCAAGTCTGCCAGAACAGACCTGCAGCGCTGCAGCTAGGCTACCACCAGGTGGCAGCAGAGAAGTCAAACAAGCCGGGTCAAAACCTAGAGAGTAACGCAGTACAAAAGGATAACACCAAATACAGAGTCAGCGGGAGCCAGGGGGGTCAATACCAGTCAGAAGCCGAAGTACCAGAAGCAAGAGACAAAGTCAGGTCAGGATCTAAGCCGAGTCAAGCACCGGGAAATCGAAATACTAAGGGGAACACTTTGTCAGGACGGGGAGAGAAGAGGGAACAGACACGAGCGAAGTCAGCTAAAGCAGCAGGACAAATCAGAGTAACACCAGAGTCAGACACTCTCGCCGTAGGCAGAAAATATAACTGACACCGCCTGCAGGATGCAGCAGAGATAAATAGCAACCCTGAACCCAGAATGAGGCAGAGTAAAGTTAACCCCTGACATGACCAGACCGAGAAAGGGGTAGACTGAACTCAAAACCCGGTCATGGCACTGTCTGTGTGCGCATGAAGAATAACACTATTTCTGGCCGTTATATGACTTGTATTCTGCATTTTTCACTAGATTTCCCATCTGTTGGCTCTTTCTCTAGTTTTCTGTTGCCTATGAGCTAGTGGATAGAGACTAGCTGCTTTGATGTCTCCAATTCATAGCACAGCATACTCAAACATAAGGGATTCCTTCTATCCTGTCTTTATGTAGCACTTGTTCAGAAGCAGCAGCATGGAAAACCTTATACAACAGTACTGAGTAGTGTAGCTGTGAATCTAGCTCTGGGGTGAAGAAAACATTTGGAAGCAGAAGCTGTATGGAGGTCATTAAACAGCAATACTGAGCAATGTAAATGTGAACCCAGCTCTGGTGGTGATACAAACACCAGAAAGCAGCAGCTGTATGGATTTCATTACACAGTAGTACTGAGCAGAGCAGCTGTGAATCCAACTCTAGGGTCATATAAACACTACAAGCAGCAGCTGTATGAAGGTCATAAAACAGTGGTACTGAGCAATGTAGGTGAGAATCCAATTTGGGTGAGATAAGAACTGGAAAGCAGCAACTGCATGGAGGACATTATATAGTAGTATTGAGCCGTGTTACTGTGAAACAAACTCTAGGATAAGATAAAATACTTACTGTACAGCACATGCACCTTCTGTGTGTGTCTGTGATGTTTCTCTTTCACTCTGCTTCTTTTCCACCCCTCCTAATTTCACATACCTCAATAAGCAGCTGTAATCTGACTGCTCAGTGAGTTGGCAGTCTAAGGGAATTTGACTGTTTTTTTCAAGTGAATGATGCATTCCGGAGGTGAAGGTTGGGGAAGAGATGGCTCCTAAGTGGATAAAGCAGCAGATTTCTCTAATAAGATATATTAGAAAGTTTCTTATATTCACTTGTACTACTGATTCATGTAAGGTTTGTTGAAAGAACAATGATTATTTAATACAAAAAAAAGAGAAGAAAAAGAGAAAAATCTGTCCCGTTTTCTGTCTCCTTTTCTGTCCCTCCTCCCTTTTTTTATAGCTACAACATGTGGAATAGTTTGGAAAAAATGGAGGCACTTTTATGGAGTTTTCTGGTTTGAAAAATCCTTGTTTCAAATACTCTGTTAGGGTTCATGACCATGAATGGCTACAAGCAGCATCTGCCACCGTGGAGGACCCTGCCCTTCATTTCAGTGAGAACTGTGCAGTGCTTCATTTCACCTGTGGTGGCGCTGCAGGGAAGCTAAGCACTTGTTGCTGGGCACTTATACAAATCATAGCTGATCGCTGTGGTGGCGTCAATTATGTAATTGTATCAGGAAATTATCTAGTGAGAGAATCCTTAATGGCACAGCTGCCGGGATATGGAAGACAAACAGAACTTATGGTGTCGTCTTCACCAACCCAACCCAATATGAGTGCTGACAGTTCTTTTATAATATCAACGATTCTTCAATATTATTTACGTCAAATCCCCTAATGTTAGGAGTAATGGACCTGACAGCTGCAAGAGGGCATTCAGTATCCGCTCAGGTGGTGATGGGCGATGACTCCCGGATGCCACCGGTAAGAGCCGTCCATCGGGAGGACTGGAAATCCGCTCTCATTATTGATTGAACCGTCCTGATTTCACTTTGTATTTTCTCCGCACCATTGCTCTGACTTCAGCCTTATCTGGAAATTCTGCTTTTTGGTGGACGAGAGCTTCAAAAATATTCTGGCAATATCCAATGATTTTCTTTAACTCGTAAGGCTTTTTTGATCACTGCCTTCCAAGAGCGAGAACTTTACATTTTGTCCATCAATGTCACTCTTTTAAGCTCTTATGGTCAGTGTCGTCCTCTCTCTCTCCTGTAGAGTGTAAGCTCTTATGGTCAGTGGGGTCCTCTCTCTCTCCTGTAGAGTGTAAGCTCTTATGGTCAGTGGGGTCCTATCTCTCCTGTAGAGTGTAACCTCTTATGGTCAGTGGAGTCCTCTCTCTCCTATAGAGTGTAAGCTCTTATGGTCAGTGGGGTCCTCTCTCTCTCCTGTAGAGTGTAAGCTCTTATGGTCAGTGGGGTCCTCTCTCTCTCCTGTAGAGTGTAAGCTCTTATGGTCAGTGGAGTCCTCTCTCTCCTGTAGAGTGTAAGCTCTTATGGTCAGTGGGGTCCTCTCTCTCTTCTGTAGAGTGTAAGCTCTTATGGTCAGCGGGGTCCTCTCCTGTACAGTGTAAGCTCTTATGGTCAGTGGGGTCCTCTCTCACCTGTAGAGTGTAAGCTCTTATGGTCAGTGGAGTCATCTCTCTCTCCTGTAGAGTGTAAGCTCTTATGGTCAGTGGGGTCCTCTCTCACCTGTAGAGTGTAAGCTCTTATGGCCAGTGGGGTCCTCTCTCTCTCCTGTAGAGTGTAAGCTCTTATGGTCAGTGGGGTCCTCTCTCTCCTGTAGAGTGTAACCTCTTATGGTCAGTGGAGTCCTCTCTCTCCTGTAGAGTGTAAGCTCTTATGGTCAGTGGGGTCCTCTCTCCTGTAGAGTGTAAGCTCTTATGGTCAGTGGGGTCCTCTCTCTCTTCTGTAGAGTGTAAGTTCTTATGGTCAGTGGGGTCCTCTCTCCTGTAGAGTGTAACCTCTTATGGTCAGTGGGGTCCCCTCTCTCCTGTAGAGTATAACCTCTTATGGTCAGTGGGGTCCTCTCTCTCCTGTAGAGTGTAAGCTCTTATGGTCAGTGGGGTCCTCTCTCTCCTGTAGAGTGTAAGCTCTTATGGTCAGTGGGGTCCTCTCTCCTGTAGAGTGTAAGCTCTTATGGTCAGTGGAGTCCTCTCTCTCCTGTAGAGTGTAAGCTCTTATGGTCAGTGGGGTCCTCTCTCTCCTGTAGAGTGTAAGCTCTTATGGTCAGTGGAGTCCTCTCTCTCCTGTAGAGGGTAAGCTCTTTTGGTCAGTGGGGTCCTCTCTCTCCTGTAGAGTGTAAGCTCTTATGGTCAGTGGGGTCCTCTCTCTCCTGTAGAGTGTAAGCTCTTATGGTCAGTGGGGTCCCCTCTCTCCTGTAGAGTGTAACCTCTTATGGTCAGTGGGGTCCTCTCTCTCCTGTAGAGTGTAAGCTCTTATGGTCAGTGAGGTCCTCTCTCTCTCTCCTGTAGAGTGTAACCTCTTATGGTCAGTGGGGTCCTCTCTCTCTCCTGTAGAGTGTAAGCTCTTATGGTCAGGGGGGTCCTCTCTCTCCTGTAGAGTGTAAGCTCTTATGGTCAGTGGGGTCCTCTCTCTCCTGTAGAGTGTAAGCTCTTATGGTCAGTGGGGTCCTCTCTCTCCTATAGAGTGTAAGCTCTTATGGTCAGGGGGGTCCTCTCTCTCCTGTAGAGTGTAAGCTCTTATGGTCAGTGGAGTCCTCTCTCTCCTGTAGAGTGTAAGCTCTTATGGTCAGTGGGGTCCTCTCTCTCCTGTAGAGTGTAAGCTCTTATGGTCAGCGGGGTCCTCTCTCCCTCCTGTAGAGTGTAAGCTCTTATGGTCAGTGGGGTCCTCTCTCTCCTGTAGAGTGTAAGCTCTTATGGTCAGCGGGGTCTTCTCTCTCTCCTGTAGAGTGTAAGCTCTTATGGTCAGTGGGGTCCTCTCCTGTAGAGTGTAAGCTCTTATGGTCAGTGGGGTCCTCTCTCTCTCCTGTAGAGTGTAAGCTCTTATGGTCAGCGGGGTCCTCTCTCTCCTGTAGAGTGTAAGCTCTTATGGTCAGCGGGGTCTTCTCGCTCTCCTGTAGAGTGTAAACTCTTATGGTCAGTGGGGTCCTCTCCTGTAGAGTGTAAGCTCTTATGGTCAGTGGGGTCCTCTCTCTCCTGTAGAGTGTAAGCTCTTATGGTCGGCGGGGTCTTCTCTCTCTCCTGTAGAGTGTAAGCTCTTATGGTCAGTGGGGTCCTCTCTCTCTCCTGTAGAGTGTAAGCTCTTATGGTCAGCGGGGTCCTCTCCTATAGAGTGTAAGCTCTTATGGTCAGCGGAGTCTTCTCTCTCTCATGTAGAATGTTAGCTCTTATGGTCAGTGGGGTCCTCTCTCTCCTGTAGAGTGTAAGCTCTTATGGTCAGTGGGGTCCTCTCTCTCTTCTGTAGAGTGTAAGCTCTTATGGTCAGTGGGGTCCTCTCTCTCCTGTAGAGTGTAAGCTCATATGGTCAGCGGAGTCTTCTCTCTCTCCTGTAGAGTGTAAGCTCTTATGGCCAGTGGGGTCCTCTCTCTCCTGTAGAGTGTAAGCTCTTATGGTCAGTGGGGTCCTCTCTCTCCTGTAGAGTGTAAGCTCTTATGGTCAGTGGGGTCCTTTCTCTCCTGTAGAATGTAAGCTCTTATGGTCAGTGGGGTCCTCTCCCTCTCCTGTAGAGTGTAAGCTCTTATGGTCAGTGGGGTCCTCTCTCTCCTGTACAGTTTAAGCTCTTATGGTCAGTGGGGTCCTCTCTCTCCTGTAGAGTGTAAGCTCTTATGGTCAGCGGGGTCCTCTCTCTCTCCTGTAGAGTGTAAGCTCTTATGGTCAGCGGGGTCCTCTCCTGTACAGTGTAAGCTCTTATGATCAGTGAGGTCCTCTCTCTCCTGTACAGTGTAAGCTCTTATGATCAGTGAGGTCCTCTCTCTCCTGTACAGTGTAAGCTCTTATGATCAGTGGAGTCCTCTCTCTCTGTCTCTCCTTTTATACTGTAAGTTCTTACGGCCACCTGGGTTCTCTTTCTCTCATCTGTGGAGTGTAATCTATTTTTCGTGCACTTCTCCGTTTCAGAGATATGGCCCCCTCTGTCCCTGTATATAAAACTAGTCTTGTTGGCCAAATGGGTGTGGTGCTCAACATTTCTCCGTGCACCACAACCACTTGGATAACAATACTAGATTTACTGTATATACCACAAAGAGAGAGAATAATCACCCCAGATTCAGGAGAGCAGCAGAATTTACACCAGGTTAAAAAATGCATATTTATGGCAAGTGGAAGGTGCTGTTTAATTGGAATAGTTTAAACCAAGTCTGTCAGTGGAAACAATAGAGGAGTGGACCAGGCAAAACTCGGATTCACCCGTTTGCATAATATTTCTTCCAGCAAATTAAATTTGTGGTGAAGTTATTATCCGAGAATTTAATGTACCTTATTATACTCTGGGGTCTCTCAGGAAAATAAACATAATATATCAAAAATGAAAAAAAATCTTTATTCTCACCTTATCGCTCACCTCCCTCGACCCTACGCTCCCCACTTTCACCTGTTCGGTCCTTGTTACATCTTCTGAGCCCTACTGCTGTGGATGAAATCCCCGGTCCTCTCACTCTGATCCTTGACTTCTTTCTCTGTTGAAGACCAAAGGTTTTCTGCGCCAAAGTTCACACTGTCATAACATCACAACGAGCACCATGACCTTACACGTGCATGCGCATAGCCACTCCAGGCCTCATCAGAGTCAGCAGTCCCATCACACCGGAGATTTTAGCACAAGCCGCGGGGATCAGAAGATGCAACGATGATCGGATGGGTGATGGTGAGGAGCATAACGGCCAGAGAGGTGAGCAATGAGGTGAATATAAGGATTTTTAATTTTTTCAACTTTTTGATGGTCCTTTATGGTTCAGAAAAATGGAGGCCAGCTCTATTGGCTTGAAGAATATTCCAGTTTGTGAGTATTCTTCAAGCCAATGCAGCTGGCCGCCATGTTCATATACTCTAATTTTGATCATCTTTCGAAAAGTTGGTAAAGATGAGCAGTTTTTCTTTTTCACTTGCTGTGAGGCAGCGATGGGTATTATATGCGAGGGACGCTATGTATCCCCCAGGATGCACATAGAAGTGTATTGAGGCCGCGGGAGTGTATTGCAGTCACAGATATAGCTGTGGTTGCAATGCAGAATAAAAGGGAGTTTGGTCTTGGACAAGCTATTTCCCCAAGGCAGATTTAAGAAAACCCAGCATGGGCTTGGAGCGAACTACAGGATGGTAGTGGGGCAGTTCGCTCCCTCCAGGCCGGGTGTTACAAGTGACTCATGGTCATGGATTTCATTTAAAAAAATCCCTGCAGCAAAGGGTTGGGTGTGTCAGTGTTGGTTTGCAAACTGCAGAGCAGATGGCTCTGCAAGATTCGGCTTGTGTGAAGCAACAGGGACGTAAAGCCAAAATGTCTGGCACCCCTCAGCATTACATGGCGGCACAGTCACCCATGGCAAATGGTCTTGGATACCGACTGTCTTGACGCTCTGGCTGCGATCAGGAGGACACCATTTTTTTTCCATTTGTGAGTTACGCTGGACATTAAAGACACTTTGTTTTGAACTTTCCAGTGTTCACTGCCTATCTGTTGCACTGTACCAACCCCACTGCACTACACTGGCTTCCTCTATATTGACCCACTACTACTCCCAGATACCCTTTTTCATTTTCTCTGACCATACTTTGTGTTTGTTTTGTTTTGTTTTGGCTTTTGTTTGTCATTCATTGTGAGGTAAAGATGACCTGGTGACATGATTCTCCTGTTCAATGAAATTGCGTTAACAGCAAATTTATATAGTCCTTGATGCATTCTACTGCTTTTAAAAAACTCTAAAGTTTCGTGAGGAGAGCTGTATTTTATACTGGCACCATTTTAAGGTTCACACAATGTTTTCATCACTTTTTATTCTTTTTTTTTTTGACGCGACGGGTACTGTATGAGGTAAATTATGTTATACTTTGAACCTTCATACTTTACGGAAACGGCGATACCAAACATATTTTTTCTTAACTTCATTTCAATTTTTAAGTTATTCCTGCTGGCTGGGACATGGTGGTCCCACAGATATGCAATAGTTCCAGAGGGAACGTGTATCGGTCGTTTCCCACCTCTGCAAGGCATTAGTGCATACTACCGTGTTTCCCCGATAGTAAGACGTAGTGGGGGTTTTAGCGGGGTCGGCTAATGTAAGACGCACCCCCGAAAGTAAGACATAGTACTGTACGTTGGAAAAATATAAGCTGTACCGGTACCTTTTGCTGCATTAACTGCGGGATGCTGACGATTCAGCGAAGGCTTCACTGGTAACCAGGGTAAACATCGGGTTACTAAGCGCAGGGCCGCGCTTAGTAACCCGATGTTTACCCTGGTTACCAGTGTAAATGTAAAAAAAAATAAAAAGTGAGGTGTCATATCTTGTTATTTCCAGAGGTGATTTTGGAGTTTTTGAGCTGTCGGGACAGAATACAGTGGCTCTTCCTTTGCCTTTTTCCTTCAGAAAGATACTGTTGACTTCCATCTCCAAGTTCATTTCATCGCTTCGCCGGAGGGCGCCCCAGTGCAGGCTGCTGTAGGCCGGCTCTGGCGGCGGGTCCATGCGGGGTGGAGTAGATGAAGCTGGCCGCTGCTTGCTGCTCCGGAGCGCACAGTCCGTGCGGGGGATGGTGCACCGGGCCGGGGGAGGACAGGACGTGCAGGTATCCGCCGCCTTCTGCGCCAACCACAGCGCCGCCCCCAGCCACGACCCCCCAGGAGAAGCTGGAGCATTTGTCGGGGAGCAGCAGCTGGTCGTGCCTGAGGTGGCTTCCCTTTTTCATGGTACGGAGCCGCCGCCTTCTCCGCTCTCCTCCTTGTGTCCCCAGTAATCCGCACTGCCCGGCCTGCACCCTACAAATAGCCGGGGCTGCAGTTAGAGCAGGTCCCCTCGGTGCTGAGGTGAGCTCGTCGGAGCGGGGGAGGCAGATGGGGGCGGATTAATGTATCCCTAAAGTTTTTATTTCTCTTATAAGACGTGAGAAGAGGTTGGGGAAATGTGCCAGGATGCCTTTTCTGTAGGACATGTCAATGTTTGTTGAGGATGTGTAGTATTTGGTTACTGTCAGCTGTGATAATGCATGGGACCATTAGTCTGGTTTGTCATGTGGTTGTAGGAGGATCCACCTCGGGATATCACTGGTCGTGATCAGATGTTGGTTCAGAATATTTCTGAAGAATCGTATTCATCAACCTCTACGTCATTTTACTCAGCCATGCATCACATATCTTCACATTATACGCTTAATTACTGTAATACTGATGGATGTGAATCCACTGTACCACGGGCCGGGCTTACCCTGGAGGGGTGCGACTAAGAGCCTTAGATGGTGAGGATAGTCTGGGCTGATGGTAGACACCAGGTACAACTCCAGATCAGTCATAGGGACTGCAGCAGCTGACCGGGAGGGTCAGAGGCACAGGTACTAGACACAGGAGGGCGAGACAGAGGTGTAGGTAAACAGTCCAAGGTCGGGGCACATGTTCACAGTACAAAGCTGGAGTTGGCAATGGAGAAGTCAAGCAAAGAGGGTAAACTGTCCAGATCGATAACGGTAGACAGAATATGGAAGGTATGCATAAACTAGGTGCTAGGAACCAATGCTTGGGCAGAGAGTGGTGGAGGAGTACAGAATAGGACGCAGCAGGGTTAAATTCTAGATGAGACTGTCCACGCCCCACTAAGGCTAAATAGAAACTACATGCAGATTTTACAGAGTTGAGGAGTGCTGCAAAGTCAGGAGGAGAAGCATAGCAGTGACCACAGTAAGTAGAGCAGCATTGAGGAGACATGACAGCTATCAAACCCTAGGAAGCTATTCTAGTTGGTAGGTTTAGAAATGAGGTCTAATGTCACACATCTAGGGCCATAAAATCAAAATACGGAAACAGCTTTCTTACTCCAGTGTCTACAGATCAATTCTTATTAATCTCATTCCTAAATTAACCATCAATCTCAATGGCCTCATTGGCGTTGGGTGTAGATTAGGTAAATAAGACAGCTCCCATTACTAGTGGGTATGAAAGTCATCAGATAGCATTCTTCACCACATTGCTATTGTAAGTGCCATCTCTGAACTACATTCCTTTTGAATCCCAAGTCTATCATCAGTTGATGGGGACCGCTGTGGGTTCTTAATTCGCCCCAATCTTTACAATCTTCTTCATTTCCAACTTTGATCACTATGTACATGCAGCGCCCCACAGTCCTGGTCGTTGCAGTACTGTGGCTCCGCCACTATGGGGAGCTATGGTGCGTCCGATGGCACTGAAGGAGTTCATCTGATCAGGTATCACAGACACCAATACATTTCACAGCCGGGCCTCTGGGGGGAGCTAAGGGTGCTATTCATTAGGCCACTCCCCACCATAGTGGGTAAACTGGGGGTCAGGCAGGAAGTTAGATGAGAAAGCTGACTGGGTTGGAACCAGGCAACACCTTGTGGCAGAGGGTGTTGTAGGGGAAGATACAGTAGGGTCTCTGTCAGGGGTGGGATCCTGACAGAGGCTTGGCAACGAGAACGAACGTAACGGGACCGTGCCTGCTCCGGGTAGCGGCGGTGCCCAAGAAAGGATTAGAAGAGAGATAGATTGTGCTGAGTGAGAAACGGGATCACGCAAAGGAGAAATACCAGTAGGAGTCGTGCTGTAAGACCGAAGCAACATCCTACTGAGGCGCACTACCGGTGGCCGGAACGCCGAGTGTTGTGTATCCGCTTTTTGGGCTCCCCTGGTGGTTGCTGGTGGTACTGGTGACTTGTTTGCACTTTGCTTCTTCTGTTCACCTGCTTCCATCAGTGTTTGGGAGTTTCCTATTTAGTCTTGCTCTCCAGTCATTTCCTTGCCGGTCATCATTGTAACCAGAGCCTTCGGTTGCATGTTCCTGCTACTAGTCTGCTGATCAGCTAAGTGGACTTTGTCCTTTTGTTTTGTACCTTTTGTCCAGTTTGCAGTTTTTGTAATTCTCTGTAGCTGGAAGCTCTTGCGGGCTGAAATTGCCACTCCTGTGTCATGAGTTGACACAGGAGTCTTAAAGTAATTTCAGGATGGTTTTTGAAAGGGTTTTCCGTTGACCGTGAAGTCCTCTTTTGTATCCTTCTGCTATCTAGTAAGTGGACCTCTCTTTGCTAAATCTACTTTCATACTGTGTATGACTTTTCATCTTAATTCACCGTTATTACATGTGGGGGGCTGCTATCATCTTTTGGGGTATTTCCCTAGAGGTAAGCCAGGTCTGTTTCTTCCTCTACCAGGCGTAGTTAGTCCTCCGGCTGGCGCGTGGCATATAGGAAGCCGTAGGTATGCTCCCTGGCTACTGTTAGTTGTGTGGTAGATTTAGCTCACGGTCAACTCGAGTTTCCATCACCCGAGAGCTCGTTCGTTACTTATATGTTTCTTACGTTCCCTTGCCATTGGGAACCATGACAGTATGACCGGCCTACAAAGTGTTAATTGTTTGGGCTGAAGCAGGAGAAAAAGAAGTGTTGAAGGGAAATTTTTTTTTTTTCTTTCCCTCAGAGTTTTGCTGCCTAGCCCTTAATTGCTGTCTAGCTGCTTCTTACCTCCTCTTAACCCTTGAATGGCTCTGACCTTAGCTGTTTAACATGGATGTCCAGAGTTTGGCTGCAGGTTTAAATAATCTTGCTACGAAGGTTCAAAATTTACAAGATTTTGTTATACATGCTCCTATTTCTGAACCTAAAATCCCTTACACCAGAGGTGTTTTCCGGAGATAGATCTCGGTTTTTGAATTTCAAATATAATTGTAAATTATTCCTTTCTCTCAGACCTCACTCCTCAGGAGATCCTGTCCAGCAGGTTAAGATTGTAATCTCTTTGCTGCGAGGTGACCCTCAAAATTGGGCATTTTCATTGGCACCAGGGGATCCTGCGTTGCTCAATGTGGATGCGTTTTTCCTGGCTTTAGGGTTGCTTTATGAGGAACCTAATTTGGAGATTCAAGCTGAAAAAGCTTTGATAGCCCTATCTCAAGGGCAAGATGAAGCGGAGATATACTGCCAAAAATTTCGTAGGTGGTCTGTGCTTACTCAGTGGAATGAGTGCGCCTTAGCGGCAAATTTCAGAGAGGGCCTTTCTGATGCCGTTAAAGATGTTATGGTCGGGTTCCCTGCGCCTATAGGTCTGAATGAGTCCATTACAATGGCAATTCAGATTGATCGGCATTTGCGGGAGCGCAAACCCGTGCACCATTTGGCGGTGTCTTCTGAAGAGACGCCAGAGAAAATGCAATGTGACAGAGTTATGTCCAGAAGCGAGCGGCAGAATTATAGGCGTAAAAATGGGTTATGCTTCTATTGTGGTGATTCTGCTCATGTTATATCGGCATGCTCTAAGCGTACTAGGAAGGTTGACAAGTCCATTTCAATTGGCACTTTACAGTCCAAATTCATTTTGTCTGTAACCTTGATTTGTTCATTATCAGTTATTACCGTGGATGCCTATGTGGACTCGGGCGCCGCTCTGAGTCTTATGGACTGGTCCTTTGCCAGGCGCTGTGGGTTTGATTTAGAGCCTCTGGAAGTCCCTATACCTCTGAAGGGTATTGATTCTACACCTTTGGCTTGTAATAAACCACAGTTCTGGACGCAAGTGACTATGCGTATGACTCCAGACCATCAGGAGGTGATTCGCTTCCTTGTGTTGTACAATTTACATGATGTTTTGGTGCTTGGATTACCATGGTTACAGTCTCATAACCCAGTTCTTGACTGGAAGGCTATGTCTGTGTTAAGCTGGGGATGTCGGGGGGCTCATGGGGACACTCCTATGGTGTCCATTTCGTCATCTATTCCATCTGAGATTCCGGCATTTTTGTCTGATTATCGTGATATTTTTGAAGAGCCTAAGATTGGTTCACTCCCTCCTCACAGGGATTGTGATTGCGCCATAGATCTGATTCCTGGCAGTAAATTTCCAAAGGGTCGTTTGTTTAACCTATCTGTACCTGAACATGCTGCTATGCGCGAGTATATTAAGGAGTCCCTGGAAAAGGGACATATTCGTCCTTCTTCATCACCTTTAGGAGCCGGTTTTTTCTTTGTCTCTAAAAAGGATGGCTCTCTGAGGCCTTGTATTGATTATCGTCTCCTGAATAAAATTACAGTCAAATATCAGTATCCGTTGCCTTTGCTGACTGATTTGTTTGCTCGCATAAGGGGGGCTAAGTGGTTCTCTAAGATTGATCTTCGTGGGGCGTATAATTTGGTGCGAATTAAGCAGGGGGATGAGTGGAAGACCGCATTTAATACGCCTGAGGGCCATTTTGAGTATTTGGTAATGCCTTTCGGCCTTTCTAATGCACCTTCTGTCTTTCAGTCCTTAATGCATGATGTTTTCCGGGAATATTTGGATAAATTTATGATTGTGTACTTGGATGATATTTTGATTTTTTCTGATGACTGGGAGTCTCATGTTCAGCAGGTCAGGAGGGTTTTTCAGGTTTTGCGGGAGAATTCTTTGTGTGTAAAGGGTTCAAAGTGTGTTTTTGGGGTTCAAAAAATTTCATTTTTGGGGTATATTTTTTCCCCTTCTTCTATTGAGATGGACCCTGTCAAGGTTCGGGCTATTTACGACTGGACGCAGCCTACTTCTCTGAAGAGTCTCCAGAAATTCTTGGGCTTTGCTAATTTTTATCGTCGATTTATAGCTGGTTTTTCTGGCGTTGCTAAACCTCTGACGGATTTGACTAAAAAGGGTGCTGATGTTGCCAATTGGTCCCCTGCTGCCGTGGAGGCCTTTCGGGAGCTTAAGCGCCGCTTTTTGTCTGCCCCTGTGTTGCGCCAGCCTGATGTTTCTCTTCCCTTTCAGGTTGAGGTCGATGCTTCCGAGATCGGAGCGGGGGCGGTTTTGTCGCAGAAAAGTTCCGACTGCTCAGTGATGAGACCTTGTGCGTTCTTTTCGCGAAAATTTTCGGCCGCCGAGCGAAACTATGATGTTGGTAATCGGGAGCTTTTGGCCATGAAGTGGGCATTTGAGGAGTGGCGTCATTGGCTTGAGGGTGCCAGACATCAGGTGGTAGTTTTGACTGATCACAAGAATTTAATTTATTTGGAGTCTGCCAGGCGCCTGAATCCTAGACAGGCACGTTGGTCGTTGTTCTTTTCCCGGTTTAATTTTGTGGTCTCGTACTTACCGGGTTCTAGGAATGTGAAAGCAGATGCTCTTTCTAGGAGTTTTGAGCCTGACTCTCCTGGGAATTCTGAACCTGCTGGTGTCCTTAAGGATGGAGTGGTTTTGTCTGCTGTCTCTCCAGATTTGCGACGTGCTTTGCAAGAATTTCAGGCGGATAGACCTGATCGTTGTCCGTCTGGTAGACTGTTTGTTCCTGACGAGTGGACCACTAGAGTCATCTCGGAAGTTCATTCTTCTACTCTGGCAGGTCATCCGGGAATTTTTGGCACCAGAGATTTGGTGGCTAGATCCTTCTGGTGGCCTTCCCTGTCTCGAGATGTGCGTGTTTTTGTGCAGTCTTGCGATGTGTGTGCTCGGGCCAAGCCTTGTTGTTCTAGGGCTAGTGGGTTGTTGTTGCCCTTGCCTATTCCGAAGAGGCCTTGGACGCACATCTCTATGGACTTTATCTCGGATCTCCCTGTTTCTCAGAAGATGTCTGTCATCTGGGTGGTGTGTGACCGTTTTTCTAAAATGGTTCATTTGGTGCCATTGCCTAAGTTGCCTTCCTCATCTGAGTTGGTCCCTCTGTTTTTTCAAAATGTGGTTCGCTTGCATGGTATTCCGGAAAACATAGTTTCTGACAGGGGTACCCAGTTCGTGTCTAGATTTTGGCGGGCAGTCTGTGCCAGGTTGGGCATTGATTTGTCCTTTTCATCTGCATTCCATCCTCAGACCAATGGCCAGACGGAGCGAACTAATCAAACTTTGGAGACTTATTTGAGGTGTTTTGTGTCTGCGGATCAGGATGATTGGGTTGCCTTCTGCCGTTGGCGGAGTTTGCTCTTAATAATCGGGCTAGTTCTGCCACTTTGGTTTCTCCTTTCTTTTGCAATTCAGGGTTTCATCCGCGTTTTTCATCTGGTCAGGTTGAATCTTCGGATTGTCCTGGAGTGGATGCGGTGGTGGATCGGTTGCATCGGATTTGGGGACAAGTGGTGGATAATTTGGAATTGTCCCAGGAGAGGACTCAGCAGTTTGCTAACCGTCGTCGTCGTGTTGGTCCCCACCTTCGCGTTGGGGACTTGGTGTGGTTGTCTTCCCGTTTTGTCCCTATGAGGGTTTCTTCTCCCAAATTTAAGCCTCGGTTCATCGGTCCTTATAGGATTTTGGAGATTCTTAACCCTGTTTCCTTTCGTTTGGACCTCCCGGCATCTTTCGCTATCCATAATGTGTTCCATCGGTCGTTGTTGCGGAGATATGAGGTACCGGTGGTTCCTTCTACTGAACCTCCTGCTCCTGTGCTGGTGGAGGGTGAATTGGAGTACGTCGTGGAGAAGATCTTGGACTCCCGTATTTCCAGACGGAGACTTCAATATCTGGTTAAATGGAAAGGCTATGGTCAGGAAGATAATTCTTGGGTAACTGCCTCTGATGTTCATGCCTCGGATTTGGTTCGTGCCTTTCATAGGGCTCATCCAGATCGCCCTGGCGGTTCTTGTGAGGGTTCGGTGCCCCCTCCTTAAGGGGAGGGTACTGTTGTGTATCCGCTTTTTGGGCTCCCCTGGTGGTTGCTGGTGGTACTGGTGACTTGTTTGCACTTTGCTTCTTCTGTTCACCTGCTTCCATCAGTGTTTGGGAGTTTCCTATTTAGTCTTGCTCTCCAGTCATTTCCTTGCCGGTCATCATTGTAACCAGAGCCTTCGGTTGCATGTTCCTGCTACTAGTCTGCTGATCAGCTAAGTGGACTTTGTCCTTTTGTTTTGTACCTTTTGTCCAGTTTGCAGTTTTTGTAATTCTCTGTAGCTGGAAGCTCTTGCGGGCTGAAATTGCCACTCCTGTGTCATGAGTTGACACAGGAGTCTTAAAGTAATTTCAGGATGGTTTTTGAAAGGGTTTTCAGTTGACCGTGAAGTCCTCTTTTGTATCCTTCTGCTATCTAGTAAGTGGACCTCTCTTTGCTAAATCTACTTTCATACTGTGTATGTCTTTTCCTCTTAATTCACCGTTATTACATGTGGGGGGCTGCTATCATCTTTTGGGGTATTTCCCTAGAGGTAAGCCAGGTCTGTTTCTTCCTCTACCAGGCGTAGTTAGTCCTCCGGCTGGCGCGTGGCATATAGGAAGCCGTAGGTATGCTCCCTGGCTACTGTTAGTTGTGTGGTAGATTTAGCTCACGGTCAACTCGAGTTTCCATCACCCGAGAGCTCGTTCGTTACTTATATGTTTCTTACGTTCCCTTGCCATTGGGAACCATGACAGCCGAGGGAGTAGAATAACATTCAGCTTCAAGCAATACTCCAAACAGCGGCAGGACAGTCAGTCTCAGGCGGGCTGTCTAACTCAAATCACCTATGAAGTCTTGGGAGGCAATTGTGGGAGAGGGGCGTCTCTAGGGTCCCGGAAGAACTCCAGGCCTACCCGTCAAACGGGTGCCGTTCCTACCCGAACCTCAGGGAGGGACGGAGGATTAGCAGAACATCATCTAGTCGAGTTGTGAGGGAACATCAGAAACAGACACAACAGTTGTGGGGTACTTTCCGTAAGCACAGCAGGGAAGGACTACAACACATAGCGCTAGGGGGAAGGCACAGATTTCCTCCTGTGAAGAGAACTCTGGAAGTGTCATTGGACCGGCCGGACTTGCGCAGCCTGGTGAGCCGTATTCTGGATTGAGGACCCAGAGATCTTCAGTAAAGAGGTAAAGAGACTGCAACCTGGTGTCCTCATTATTTACCGCGACCTGCACCCCACAACTGCACCGTTACAACACCCCTTATTGCACCGGACGTCCCCCACTGACAGACAGGGCCACGGACCGGGTCTAGCCACCGTGACAACCCCAGAACTGAGACTCAGAGGCCCGGCTCCGGGTACCCCTCGGCCCTGCGGCGGTGTGGGGGCGCTCCAACTTGGCGTCACGAACAGGATCTACTTAAAGCCTGAAGAATCAGGTCATGTGTGCCTTGGAACTGTGATTTGTTGTGCTTGGACTGTACTTTATTGAGAGACTGTGTATTGCCATTGACCCAGAGAAGTTCCCGCCAAAAGCTGCCGCCATTGCTACGCCAGAGAAGAAGGAGGGCGTGCCATGGGAGGAGACTACCAGAGTGGCGCGAGAAATGGCTACCGCCCCCTGCGCTTCTGGCTGCAAGGTGAGGACCTGCCCTCAAGCAGAGGACGACCCCCTGATTTGCAACGGCGGGAAGCAGGAGATGGAGAAGCTCGGCCCCGGAGAAATGGCGGAGTCCGATGCATGCATTGCCACCGATCAGCGGATCATGACGAAGAACAGCGAGCGCCGGAACGGGGAAGGAGCAGTCCCGGTTTACCCTCATTTATCGGAGGCGGACCCGAAGCCCCTGGAACAGATAACGGAGCTGAGTCCACCAATCCCGACCCCGGAGCCAGCGGAGGAGGGACCACAGCGAGCGGAGCCGCATTCGAGGACCGTATTGGAGGAGCTGCGGTCCGAGCAGCAGCCGACTCCAGCGTTCTTGTCAGCGGACCGGATCGACATCGATGGAATCATATCAGGCGCAGGTATGGAAAGCGCCCCTACTCCCCCGGCCGATTCTGCCTTCCTGACCGATCCGGTTCCCCCGATCGATCCCGCTCCTGTGAGCGTTCCTCACCCCAGCAATAATCGTTTCTTCTCGGTGGAGCGGGTGATCCTCACCTCTAGCACGATGGGGAAACTAGTGCCTCCACTACCAACCCAGATGGGGGAACCCATAGATGTGGGCCCAGACGGGGTGGTCCTCCGGTGGGCCACCCCCTGGACCGGGCCGGGTGGAGCCCAGGAGGACGGCCTCACCCTTGCCGTGCTTACTTGGGAGCAATATAAGCAATGCCTAATCCATTACTGGAAGGATCGAGACGAGGTTGAACACCCGGAAACGCAACGCAGAAAGTCTGTGCAGGGCAGGAAAGGCGTGGTAAAGCGGGGGACTGTGCTGGCCTTCCACCCGAAGAGGGGTTGGGGTTCCATCCAGGAGCCGGGGCTACCCACTGACGTCTTTGTTACAAGTTACAATGTGAAGACTCCCTGCTGCGACCGGAATGGCGATCCACTACGAAGGGGGGACCAGGTGACGTACACCCGTCACAGGAGCACACAAGGATGGTGTGCTCGGGATGTTCGGCGATGTGAACCTGAGGGGGCCTCACCTGTTGCCCCGATCATGACAGATCCGGATTTGTCAGATCTTGTGACCATCACCACCGTACGCGTAGTAGCAGCTGCTGAACTCGCAAGCAAGGTCAGTCTTCAAATTCAGACACCGGGTGACCTGGTGGTCCCTGCGGGGCCTGCCGCTGGTATCCGTGCCACAGTAGTCGAGGGCCAGGGGCCAAGGCCACCTGAGTAAGAATAAACCTCGATACCATGAGTATGTATATAGTTACTGTTTACTGTTGCTGCTAAACCCGTTCAGGGTTAATTCCTTATGGATCCCTTTGTTGACCCGGGATCCTTGTTGTTTTGTTTATTTTTTCTAAGTTTTTGCACAAGTCTTAAAAAACTGCCGCAATCATGAACAGTGCATGATACAAACTTCTTGTACATAGTTCACACCTTCTTAAGGGTGTTTCCTACTGGTTTTACTTAGAAAGAGACTCTTTGCGAAGATACCGCACCGGAGCCTTTGCTGAGTATGGACTGGTAGCTAGAGAACAAATGCTACCTCCTGAAGACTTGGTCCCTTCTTAAAGGGGACATCCACGTGTATATTTGAAGAATCGTATTGCTTTAAGATTGATGGATAGCAATAATGTCTTGATGAGCGAAAGTGATGATAATTCTTACATGTAAAAGTTATATGTATTTGATTGGTTAAATGTAGAGAAATGCAGATGATGTTTCCAGAAAGAAAATAGTAATGAAGATTGATGTTATAAGGGGATAGTTGAGAATGTTGATAAGAAACTAGGGATAGAAGGTAAACCCTGAGTCCTCCATAGTAAGTTAGTTATTGTAAAGAAAGAGTTAATAATGTGTTTCAGAAGACAGAAAGTGAACCCGTAGGGGTTGGGTAGTGAGTCCTCCTAGGAGCCATACGTAGACGGCTCAGTGCTTCTAAAACTGAAAGTAATGTTATGATCTATACTGTGTATAGAAGTTGAAAAGGCAGTAGGCCCTGGCTGAACGGGGCGGTCCTGTAACAGAAAGGAGAGGCAGTAGGTCTGGTGCCGATAGGACAGGCGGTCCTGCAGATTCAAAGAAGGAGAATGAAAAAAGTTAATTTACCTTATAATGTGATTATAGGAAGGTCTTTGGTGGATACAGAGTGTATGTCCTTAAAGGCAATGTTAAAGTATTGTTCAGCAATTTTTGCACTTAGTAGAATACCTGGTTGGGTAACAGGAGTTATTTATAGCCTGTAATTTATAATGTTTAATGTTTAACCATGTTTTGTAACGTTCAAGTATTCTCACCTCCCATAAAGGGAAGCTTGTTCAAGTATACGTATTGTTATTTGCACTCAACAAAAATTGTATGTCTTTTTGCTAAACTTGTATTGTTGTTTTCTTCTCAGTCCCGGAGTACTGTGTTTAACCAGGGGGGAGTGCAGCGCCCCAGAGTCCTGGTCGTTGCAGTACTGTGGCTCCGCCACTATGGGGAGCTATGGTGCGTCCGATGGCACTGAAGGAGTTCATCTGATCAGGTATCACAGACACCAATACATTTCACAGCCGGGCCTCCGGGGGGAGCTAAGGGTGCTATTCATTAGGCCACTCCCCACCATAGTGGGTAAACTGGGGGTCAGGCAGGAAGTTAGATGAGAAAGCTGACTGGGTTGGAACCAGGCAACACCTTGTGGCAGAGGGTGTTGTAGGGGAAGATACAGTAGGGTCTCTGTCAGGGGTGGGATCCTGACAGAGGCTTGGCAACGAGAACGAACGTAACGGGACCGTGCCTGCTCCGGGTAGCGGCGGTGCCCAAGAAAGGATTAGAAGAGAGATAGATTGTGCTGAGTGAGAAACGGGAACACGCAAAGGAGAAATACCAGTAGGAGTCGTGCTGTAAGACCGAAGCAACATCCTACTGAGGCGCACTACCGGTGGCCGGAACGCCGAGGGAGTAGAATAACATTCAGCTTCAAGCAATACTCCAAACAGCGGCAGGACAGTCAGTCTCAGGCGGGCTGTCTAACTCAAATCACCTATGAAGTCTTGGGAGGCAATTGTGGGAGAGGGGCGTCTCTAGGGTCCCGGAAGAACTCCAGGCCTACCCGTCAAACGGGTGCCGTTCCTACCCGAACCTCAGGGAGGGACGGAGGATTAGCAGAACATCATCTAGTCGAGTTGTGAGGGAACATCAGAAACAGACACAACAGTTGTGGGGTACTTTCCGTAAGCACAGCAGGGAAGGACTACAACACATAGCGCTAGGGGGAAGGCACAGATTTCCTCCTGTGAAGAGAACTCTGGAAGTGTCATTGGACCGGCCGGACTTGCGCAGCCTGGTGAGCCGTATTCTGGATTGAGGACCCAGAGATCTTCAGTAAAGAGGTAAAGAGACTGCAACCTGGTGTCCTCATTATTTACCGCGACCTGCACCCCACAACTGCACCGTTACAACACCCCTTATTGCACCGGACGTCCCCCACTGACAGACAGGGCCACGGACCGGGTCTAGCCACCGTGACAACCCCAGAACTGAGACTCAGAGGCCCGGCTCCGGGTACCCCTCGGCCCTGCGGCGGTGTGGGGGCGCTCCAACTACTAACTCATCGGTTCTGTAAATTGGTTCTTATCTGGTTACATTATATTGACAATGTATTTGGCAGTCATCCATTGAGAACCTTGAGATCTTCCACTCTCAACATAGCTCACATCTTCCCTCTATATCCTGCTTACTAGAGCATAAAAAGAATAAGATTATTTTTCTTAATGTACAGGTCCAGTGGTAACTAATTACTGAATTACATTTGACCTCTCTTCCAAACCTATCGACAAGAATAAACTCCGCTGGTTTGATAGGCGTCACCTGCCAGGGCTGATAAAATCCCTACCTATCTTCCAAAATAAGGAGTATAATGTCTGAAGAACGATATATGCGACACTCAGTTGAATGAAATGACATTGAGGTTGATATCCAGCGGTTCCCCAGAAATATTCACTATCAACATCTGAACACAACCTGTGATACCCCGAGGCCAATCCTCCTACAACCACATGACAAACAAGACCACACGTCTCATGCGTTATCACACCTGACATTTACAAAATAAGCCAGATACTAAACAAACATGGACATATCCTACAGAAAGGGAGTCCTGGCACATTTTCCAAAACACATCCCATGTCATATAAAAAAAAGTAGCAGATACATTAGTTGGGTAGAATTTGTTCCCAGATGATACAGACCACCATCACTGGGAGACAGAATCTGGTGACATTTTCTTGCCTCATTTATGCCCAGTGTAACAATGCACAGAGAAGTTCCACATTCACACACTAACAGATTAAATATAATGGGCATTATACTTGTAACTCAAACCATGTATTTCATTAAGTGGGCCGTGGACTTGGATATGTTGGAGTGTTGACCATGAAAATGCAGGCTCATGTCTCCGAGCACAGACGTAGAATTGAAACCAAGTTCACAGAACTCCCAGTCCCATCTCACTTTGTTTCCTAATGTTCCTAATGTTCTAACAATAGTGTGGTCATCTACCCTACAATATATACTCACCTACACCTGGACCATATGTGTATTCATATACCACTGCAGCTGATACTGATGGGGAAGAGTCCACATATCTGGGCGCATGAGACACAACCAACACATACCAGGCTCCAACTAACTGATATCTTTACTGTTACACTTTCCTTTCTATCTATAGGGACCCAAACCATTCTTTAGAAATGCCGCACCTGCATGCCACCACTCCATTCACTGTCCATAGGACTGCCAGAGGAAGATGAGTTCAACAGTCGGCTTTATCCAGCAGTCCTTGGATATTTCAGATGCCATCCTTATGATCAGTGGACTTCCCATGGTTCAGACACCTAGTATTCTGAAAACAGGGCCGGACTGGCCATCTGGCAATTCTGGCAAATGCCAGAAGGGCCTGTCTGGTCGTGGGCTGCCTTGTCTGCTACGTTACTAACAGAATTGGCGTTCTCAAGGCACCCATACTGTTAAGAGTTGTGACGGAGCATCAAGTCGCTGACTCCGTCACTTACCCCACCAGGCCATGGGTATCATTAGAAATATCGGTCTTGTAGTAAATCTTCCTTTCCTCCATCCAGGCTAATATTAGTAATATCTCCCATCTGGTTCATGGGCACAGTGACAACAAGGGCCCTTGTGATTTCAAATGCCAGGGCTGAATTTCAGCCCCAGTCTGTACCTGCCTGAAAATGATCATATACTCTCTGGACAACCCCTTTTTGGGATAACTATCAGAGCTGAGTGAATAACTTCATTCTGGTGACTTTCCAAAAATTCCGGCGAGTCCTAATTTTCAGAATTTGTCTTAGGCCATTCATCTGATTTCTTACACCGATTCTACAGCAGCGCTATGATCCTTCACATGATTCTTTAAATCCTCCTGTGCTGAGGCCCACGTGGTTACGTCAGAAGTGATGCCGGTCGTTGCGGTGGTGACGTAAGGACTCAAATGAGGGCAAAAGACAGCTGAGTATAATATATATTTTTATTTTTTAACCTCTTCCCTCTTATTATTATCTATTAATAGAGAAGCAATCTAGTTGACATGTGACCACGACCACTGGCTCCCTCTGTCATTTGAGGCCAATCCTGACAGTGTATGTAATACACAACTGTCAGCAGTAGTGTAACGTGAAGCTCATGGACCCCATTGCACAAGCTCCAATGGAGCCTCTAATTATTGTAAGTCTTTAATGGTAATGGTCTTTTCATATAGGCCAAAGAGAATTTTTGGGCCCCTAATGCTCTAGGGCCCCGGTGCGATTGCAACCCCTGCACCTATTATAGTGATACCCTTACTGTCAGTATTTGCCAATCTGCAGTCACAAAGCAGAAGCTCAGCTCAGGCCCAAACACCCTCCTTACCCGTATATGAGTGCATTTTATAATGAGACGCAGTAGCCGTGCTTAATATTTACGTTTATTGCTCAAATTATCCTGTTCACAAGATATATTGTATAAATTTATTGTATCACCCCAGAAGAGTGACAATTGAAAAAAAAACAAAACTTAAAATCAACTTTTTTCTGGCCACCTGGAAATTAATGTTGTTGGCATCCGCCCTAGAGAAAAAAAAAACAGATAAAAGTCATTCATGAATATAAGAGGAAAGTATTTAGAGTCTAAGAGTATACTCCTACATTCTTATGTTATCAGATGTTATATTGTAGTGTTAATTGTATTTTGGTATTAAAGGGAACCTGACAGTATATATTTACATATAGTAGTACTGGTAGGGCTCTACTGGTGCTTGTCCCCTGATAAAAATGACACCTTTTTTGTGGAAATCCCATGTGCCAGTCATGAGAAATTAGGAGTAGACGCCATCTGCAAATCAGACTAGTAGTGCAGTGGGGCGTGGCCATGCACTTGGAAGAAGCCGCCCACATGCGCTGCCACTCCCCGAGCCTGATTTGCATATGGCTTCTACACCTAATTTCTCATGACTGGTGCATCGGATTTCCACACAAAAGGTATCATTTTTATCGGGGGACAAGCACCTACACAGCCGTCCCAGTACTATGATATGTAAACACACATCTTCCAAAATTTGAATTCCACAGAATACAAAAATTGGGACAGCAAATTTGATTTGGATAAAAAAAATAAAAATAATACTCAACTCCGCACTTGACCCTCCACCACAACCTTCGCTCTGGTCCTTCAATTACTCCCTTCAGCCTCTTTATTTTGGTGCACAATGTCCTCGTGCTGCACCTTCACTCTCTACCATTGATTCGAGGGCTGACTAGTCCCCGGCCGATGCCTATTGTTATGTTGTGACAATAAGACATGTGTTGTGACGCCAGAGGCCTGTTCGCCACTGGAGATTGCAGTGTGGAAGATGCCAGAAGAAGACGTCAAGAAAACAAGAGGACGGAGGGAGCCTTGAGGAGGGCCAAGCGGTAGCTGTGGCAGTGTTTTTTTTTAATCCGCGGTATGCAACATTCATATATTCCTATCATCTCACTCACCCCCGGTGTATGTATCTCCACGCTGGTCAGCTTGACATCGCCTTTTATTGCTAAAGTGCTGATTCGGTGGAGAGGAATTCTATGATAATATTCCATAAAGTGACGTCCATTCACGGAAACCTGGAAGAAAAGCGTTTTATTATAAGATTGGAGGATATGACATGGTCAGGAAAAGTGAGACTGAAATTGTCTCTACACCACCGATAACTATTGCACAATCTCCTGTACCACCTCCATACACATGTCTGGGGCCATTTATCATGAAAAGTTCTTTTCCTTAAAACCTCAAATATTTATTTTGGAATAAAAAAAAAAAATAGCTTTTTCTAAATTAGTTTTGGTTCCTTTATGCTCCAGATTAGATCCTGCGTGAAATGCAGATGATTATATAAACCTACTTTATATTCACACTTTGTTACTAGGATCTGGATTTCAAAAAGTTGCCCCTTCTGAAAAGGCATCTCAGACTTGTTCACTTCCTCTCCCCAATTCTCTTGTTCCTTTGTGTTGCAAACGACGAGTCCTTCGTTAAGACGCGGATTGAAATGGAAGGCAACATCATCAATTTCAGCACGACCACATTGGAAATTTATGGCAAACCTAAAGGAAGAAATAACATTCTGAGTACAAGGATGAAGACTTTCCGAACACAGAACATTCTTAAGGAGTGGATCATGGATGAGTCTGACCATGGAAAGGTGTTTCAGCCCAAAACAAGATTATACTCAAAACGAAAGTGACGCACTGCCTTGTGAGATAATTTACCTCCTCCCAAGGCAAGACGGGGAGCTGGTGTCACAAGTATAATCATGTAAGGAATAGAGAACACACTTACCATATGACATATAACATACATTAGTGCAGCGCCCCAGAGTCCTGGTCATTGCAGTAATGTCATTCTTCCACCAGGGAGAGTGATATTACGTCCGAGGGTAATAAAGGAGTCCATCCTTCCAGGTATCACCAAACATACACCACACTTCACACTCCAATCCACCAGGGGGAGCCATGCTCCTATCTATTAGTGCACTCCTCACAGAAGGGTAAAACTGGTGGTTTGGATAGGAAGTTAGTCAGACGCTGCCTGGGTTTGACCCAGTGAGTACCTGTCAGGCAGACAGGGGGAGAAGGAGGAACATCTGAGCTGCAGACAGAGGATCCCTGTCAGGGGTGGGATCCTGACAGAGGCCTAGCGGGACAGAAAGCTACGGAGCTGCACCTGCCCCACGTGTGGCAGCATCCAAAGAAAGGACACAAAGAGAATTGTGTTGTAGAGAGTGAGAAACGAAGTCACAGCACAAGGAGAAAACACCGGGAGGAGTTCGGCCCTGAAATAGGCTGCCTCCTTCTGAGGCGTGTAGCTGGTGGCCGGAACACCGAGGGAGTAATTGACTCTACACATTACTTCAGAGACCGGCAGGATAGTCAATTCCAAGTTGGCTGCCCAACCTTAATAGCTAAGAAGACACGGTGGCAAATTGTGGGGGACGGGGCGTCTCTAGGGTCCCTATAAACAAGCCTCAGGCAATCAGTCAAATGGGTTTGTCCTATCCATACCATCTGGGGGACAGAGAGGAAGAAACAACATCTAGAACATCCACGAAAGTTGTGAGGACCTTACCGAGTTGCTCAGCAGGGAGGGACTACAACACACAGGCGCTAGTAGGAAGGCTACTGATTTCCACCTGGATAAGGGGATTCTGGATTTGCCTTCGGACCGGCCAGATTCTGCCTGCCCTGTGATCTGTACTCTGGACTGTGGATGCTGAAGCTTCCAGTAAAAGGTAAAGAGACTGCAACCTTGTGTCCTCGTTTTTCACTGCGCCTTACACCATCACCATCTACACTCCTGGGAAGCCCTGGGGACATACTTCACCTGTGGGAAGGTATACTATCTAGTTGCCATAACATCACCCCAGCGGACCCCTAAGCAGCGTTGGTCGCCCTGACTGAATGCCACAGGTGGCGTCACGAACACCGTACAAACTTGCCCCTTTTATTGGGCGCCCCTCAAAGGGCCACGGACTGGGTCGGGCCACCGTGACATCCCCCGAACCGAAGGACCCGGTGCCGAGTACCCCATTGCCCTAACGTGGGGGCGCTCCATTAGTAATGGTTTTTCTGGTCACTACAAAAGGAATAAGAATTTTCCTTAAGGATTTTGGAAAAGAAGAGCGCTATCTAAGTGTAGTAGTCTAGGATCGGGGAAAAGAAGAGCATTAAGAAAGAAAAGGAAAGGAATGCAGAAATGATCTCTACTTCTTGATCCGTTTACGTCTGGCTTTGGCGACAAACAAAAAAAAAGTGCCACTGTTGCAAAAAAAAAAAAGTTTGTGTGAAATCATCCTTGTTCAATATCTGCTGGTTTATTATAATCCAAACGACTGTACATAAGGATGAGCACATCTGCCAGAGTTACAATTCAACAGAATCACTAGAATTTTGCCTCTATATTCAATTTGCATCCATCGAACGTGCATTATTATGTTCTGAGATCTCTCCAGATCTAAGAGCATAAAAACACATAAAATTAAAATATATACGTAGCCGGCCCTTACCTGTTGCATTGAGTAGCCACACTACACAACGGTGTTTGTTGTCATTTTTGATGAATCTATGATGACGCACGTTATTATGACATTACCCGAGGAATAGTTTTTATTTCTCAAACAATATCATGATGGTGAGTCTTCAATAATGGGAGCCCAGGACTGAGATGAAGATATAACTGAAGACCGGACCGAAGAAGACAATCAGGTGAGAGCTGGACGCAGTAACATTCTTTTATTTTTTTTCATTTATTTCTTCCTGGCCCCATATGATCCATCAAAAAGGTGATCAGCTAGGAGCCATCATG
Organism: Ranitomeya variabilis; assembly: GCF_051348905.1. Lineage (NCBI taxonomy): Eukaryota > Metazoa > Chordata > Amphibia > Anura > Dendrobatidae > Ranitomeya > Ranitomeya variabilis. The sequence continues at coordinate 23,844,227 of NC_135235.1, forward strand.
TTGGATTCGTCCCTTCCCCCCCAAAAAAAATTAGCAAAAATCTTGGATTCTAGAAAATTAGTAAATCTATATTCATAATTGTATCATTAATGCAATATAATAAATCAATTACACACATGTCAGCTGATGGTAGGACAGAGCCACGGACAGTAACCACGGAGCCATCAATGACGCCACGGAGAAAATCGGTGCTGAATGGAACAGACTGGAAAATAAAGATCATAAATGTCAAAAAAAAATATCTAATAGAACCATGTAAAGCAAAAAATAAGCAAGTGCGCAGTAAGCAAGTGCGCAGAAGTTCTTAAAAGTAAACAAAGGTCGGTATTTTTTTTTTATCTACCTTTGAGAAAATGTTTTGGAAGTCAAGAAGACAAATATTGGACAGTTTTGAAGCTTCCTGTTCATGTTCCCACATAGTATACTTGGTAGCTTTTATTGTACAGGTGAGTTATGGGTATGGTGATAACATATTGATTTACTGTTTTGTTTCTATGTTTTTTTTATTTGGTTTTCTTACTTTTACTTACTTTTACTTTTACTCCGTAAAAAACACAGATAGCACTTGTATGCGAAAATTGGAGGTCTGGACGAGCTCTTAAATTTTTATCCAAAACTGTCTAACAGAAACCTGGACACCTATTGAATATGACGTTGGGTGGCCAAGAAGATACATGTATTCTTAGACAAAATGTAATAGAGAAGACCAAATTGATCTGATGTGAATCGTATTCTTGTCGAATTGTTGCTTTAGGCTTAAAATGGTCATCACCATTTTACACATTGCAGAAAACAGCACTGCCCTATGAGGAGGGACCATCATAGCCTAAATAAAAGCAAAAGCAGGGAATGCAGCAGTCATTTTGGTTTGAATCTGGATACTGAGAGGATGTCTCTGTTTTCCAGAGAGTTAGGGAGAGAAAGCTATAAAACACTGAAGAAACTGTACAAATAGTGTGTAACAGCAACGCAGTTAGTGTGCGAGGAAAGTAAAACAATACAGATTTTAGTGATAAGGAGACAGATAGGAGAGACAATTTGTCTTTGAGGCAGGAGAGTCGAAAAATGAAAAAATAAAAATTAAAAATTGTTTTTCCTATCTCTAGTAATCACCCAGAATATAGACATTTTGGAAGAAAACTAATATATATATTAAAATATCTCTTACATTTTGCAGTTTTCCATCTTGAAAATAATGATGATGGCATCCACCCTAAAAAATGAAATTAAAAATGTAAGGGTATATTTATGTTACAATTTTGCCTTTTTTTTATTTTTGAAAATTGTAAAATCTACTTGGAATCGATTTTTTTTAAATTTCCTTCATATAATGTGACTGAAAACTAAATTTTAGGGCAGGATAGGTATTTATTTATTTTCTTATTTAGAAACCTTCTGACCACTCAGAAATAATGAAATACATATGATCATAATGTAAAGAGAACCTGTCGCCAAGTCCAAAATATCTAGTTTTTATTCTTATTTTGATCCCTACAATGAGAATTCTGTTTTTTGTGTGTTTTTTTAAATATGCCATATGGCTCTTTTTATGGTCTTTACAAGTGGGCGGAGCTTACAGGGTAGTTTTGCAGAGTAAAGACAGAGAATCTATAAGCCACACCCCTTTGCTAAAAACAATAAAAAAAATCAGCACTAAATAAAAAAAACATATAACAAACATATATCATATGGCAGATATAAAAAAAAGTACTCAGAAGCATCGGGAATAAAGTAAGAGGTCCTCTTTAAGCGCAGGTAGAACCTCTCTTACCCCTTGTCCTTGTGTCTCGACACTACTTAGGGCCACACAGTCCATCACTGCTAAAGTGTTGACTCGCTGCAGAAGAATCCTGTGATTGTATCCCAAATAGTGATGTCCGTTCACAGAAACCTGGAATAGAAAATGATTTCAGATAGAGGAAGCCTGCCTGCACGATGACTGTTATACACTTTGCAGACGCTCATTAGATGCTTCGATACAAAAGATAGGGTCAGCGTCCGTTCATTGCTGCTAATGTAAGTGTGCATTTCCTGAAACAACAGGAAGTTAGATAATAAAAAGCCCCAGTGGCCAGTGTGAAAATTGCAATATTTATATCCTGTGTTTTTAATAAAGATTGGTCACATGGTAAAAAAAACCACACAAAAACTTTGTAAAAAATAACATATTTAACAAAAAACCAGAAAGAATGCATTTAACAAAAAAAACTGAGTTAAACCTGATTTCACATAAGCAATCTCATCCCAGCCTTAAATATATTGATTGTCTTTACTCTTGGCTTGACATATTTTAAGATGACCAACTTTGAGAAAAGCAAAACATGATTTTGAGATATTCTTTCAAGAGATGTCTATGTCATATGTGTATTTAGAAATAACAAAGTAACTTACGCAAACCTACATTGTATCCATTGTTTGTCACAAGGACTCGGATTTCAAATTCATGTTCCCTCATAAAGGGCACTTCGCCTTTGACTTCTTTATCACCCCATTTATTACTTTCCCTCGTGTTGCAAAGAACAAGTCCTTCATCAAAACGTGGGTTGAAATGGAAGGCGATATCGTCACTATCAGTACTGCCGCACTGGAAATTCATAGAAAACCTAAAAAAAAATATATATCTGGAATTGCTTAGTTGCTTTTAGATAAGAGCAAAGAAACATTCTCAAAGGCATCGATCTCATGTCAAAAAACAAAATCACACACCTGTCAGCTAAAGGTTGGACATCGCCGCGGACAATAACCACGGAGCCATCGCTGACGCCATTGTGCAAACTGGTGCTGAATGGAACGGACTGGAAAATTAAGACTAGGATTAAAAAATATATATGGAGAGTCAAAAATTCTAAAAAAGTACGTAAAGCCATGGTATAAGTTTGTAAAAAACATTTTTGTTTACATTTCTGAAGTTCTGGAACAAAGGATGTAAAGCTACGCCATAAAATGATGTACAGCCCAACAATGACTTTTATTTTTCAGTTCAGTTTATAAATATTCTTGGTAAATACAGAGATAAACTATTCTCTACGAGAGGTTTCCAATATTAGGGCCATGATGTCTTCTGAGATACAAATTCATTTTCAGTGAAAATATTTTGGACACCTCTATGGCATCTTGATTTTTTCCTCTTTCGAGAGTCGTCAATTTTGTTTTTGCAGCCAATTCTAGGCATTTTTTGTACAACCATTATGATGCTTTGCCTACATCAGAAGAATGTAACCACCCATAAATACAGAAATATTATAATAAGCAGATCTTACATTTTGTATTTGTCCACTTGGAAAGTAATGATGGTGAAATCCAACCTGAAAAATTTGCAAAAATATTTGATTTATTACTGGTGATATATTTAAGTGTATCCATAGTATATAAAATGTTGGCTCCAGTTTTTGCAAATGTTATAAAGTGATTTGAGTGGAATCCAATCTCCACAGTTTTGATTCAGGCAGATTTACTCAATTTTGGAGAAAGAGGTTTTGATTTGCATTGCATAAATTTGGTGCAAATCAAATCTTCCGGAAAGGCTCTAAAAAAATGTAACTCTATCCTCCCCTCTCCTGCTCATTAAATGTCCTGTCTCTACCCGGTCCTCCCAATTGGCTCCTCTTCTGTCTAATTCTTCTTCCAGAGGCGTCTGTGTCTTCATTTTTTTGACCCTGCTGTTGTCTAGGCCCCATGCGTTCACATCAGAAGCAACATTCATCGATAACGTCAATGATGTACAAAAACTTGATTCCAGCTCACCTGGCAGCTCTATGCTCATCCATCCGAGGCTCAGACACAGGCCTCACATCAAGGAATATAGAAAAAATTGGAGTCCGGCTCAACAGGACTGGATTTTCCTTTTCTTTTTATTTTTCAAAAGAAAATATAGTGCATACAAAAGAAAAATTTACATGGTCGTCATAACCCAGTTGACGCGTTTCGACTGCACTAAGCAGTCTTACTCATGAGCCGGACATCGATGATGTACATCGCACCTCACATGACCACACAGGGCCTAGTCAGTGGCGTCTGAAGACCCAAAGTGAGAACACTGAAGAGAAGCAATCAAAGGACCAGGTTGGGGTGGGGACGGTATGTGGAGGGCCAGCTTGTCCCATGAAGAAGCCATCAAGCGAAACCCAGGATCGGATAGAAGCTGGTGTGCTGCGTGTTTGATATAGGGGAGGAAGGTATTATTCGTATGGATATTTTTCACATGCACACAAATAATACTATGCTTTTATTGATGCTATACTAGAGAATGGTTTGGTTTCCTTAGCCAAAATATATTTCTGAATGGTTTGTGTGGTGTATTTATAGATATTTTATCATTGCAATATGATAAAATGGGGATTTTTATGAATTAGTGTAAGGAGTTAATAATTATGGTTCATTTATATGGAGAAGGAATCCTGTAGGGGTCAACGGCTTATATAATCATGGACCTGGAAGCAGGGCCAACTTTCCCCAGGAAGAAGCCGACATGCGAAATTCAGAGTCGGTTATAAACTGGTGTGCCACGTGTTTGATTTTTTTCGTGTTTTTACTGGACGCTAACTGCCCAGCAGGGCTGTTTTATGTCTGATTGTTTTTTCAGGGAAACTCATATCAGTTTTGTTGTCAGAGACCACTTGTGGAACTACTTGTCTTAGCAGGACTGATAGCAACAACGGGAAAGGAAGTGTGACTGAAAGCAAAGACTTCAGAGGATGTGAATTCTCCCCTTAGATTATTGATGTGCATTTTATATGTTGCTACATCTGTATTACACAGCAAATGCTGGGGTCTTTGTTAGTTCTCCAGATGTCAAAGTATCCCTATGATCACATTGTTGGGGTACTGATTGGCTGACAGAGGGAATTCCGATTTACTGAGCACAGTAGGCCTCAAAGAAATACTGTCTTTTTTCGCCATAGCAACCAATCACAGCGCAGCTTTCATTTTACCCAAGGGGTTTATAAAATATCAACTGAGTTCTGATTGGTTGCTATGGGCAGTGAAGTGAGTTGTTGCTAGGTGACACAAAGAAAATAAGGGTTTTCTGGTAATCTATGGAAGTACAAACTACATTTTGCTAAGGTAAAGGGCAACTACATAGCAACATTGTCCATCTCTCACTTCCGCTGAGAGGCCTAACATTACTCTGGAAAACTGCATCCATCTTTGTAATAAAGAGGTCATGGAGGTTCACAAAGACCCCAAAATCTGCAAACTAAAAGTCCACAGAGAGGGGAAACAATGCCCCAATCAGGACCTCACCCCATCATCAGCGATTATGCGCACAGCAATATATTCAGACTTGTTTCGGATGACATTTAGAAGCCAGGACGGCGGTAACCATCGGCTGTTGCTAGGTGCTTGTCCTTTCCATCTGTAGATAGGGGCCTACTGAAGGCCCCCATCACATCACCACCAGCTTTGGACTTCAAGGGAGATCATTGTATTCACTATTTATCACAATAAAGTGATATCACAGTATATAGTACAATCAATAAAGCGATTTCAGGTTGAAGTCTCCTATGGAGAGTACAAAATAATGTGAAAAGTAATAAAAATAAAGCTTCTAAAAATATTAAGAAAATTAGAAAATAAATATATAAGTTCAAATCCCTCCTCTCCTATTTCCCCACACAGAAATAAGGAATAATAATAATAATAATAATTTTTATTTATATAGCGCCAACATATTCCGCAGCGCTTTACAACTTATAGAGGGGGCTTGTACAGACAATAGACATTACAGCATAACAGAAATCACAGTTCAAAACAGATACCAGGAGGAGTGAGGGCCCTGCTGCTCGCAAGCTTACAATCTATGAGGAAAAGGGGAGACACGAGAGGTGGATGGTAACAATTGCTTTAGTTATTTGGACCGGCCATAGTGTAAGGCTCGGGTGTTCATGTAAAGCTGCATGAACCAGTTAACTGCCTAAGTGTGTAACAGTACAGACACAGAGTGCTATTAACTGCATAAAGTGTATGAGAACATGATGCGAGGAACCTGATTGTGTTTTTTTTTTTTTTTTTAATTTTAATTAGGCCACACAGGGATAGTTAGGTTAATGCGTTGAGGCGGTAGACCAATCTGAACAAATGCGTTTTTAGGGCACGCTTAAAACTGTGGGGATTGGGGATTAATCGTATTAACCTAGGTAGTGCATTCCAAAGAATCGGCACAGCACGTGTAAAGTCTTGGAGACGGGAGTGGGAGGTTCTGATTATTGAGGATGCTAACCTGAGGTCATTAGCGGAGCGGAGGGCACGGGTAGGGTGGTAGACTGAGACCAGAGAGGAGATGTATGGTGGTGCTGAGCCATGGAGTGCTTTGTGGATGAGGGTAGTAGTTTTGTACTGGATTCTGGAGTGGATGGGTAACCAGTGTAATGACTGGCACAAGGTAGAGGCATCGGTGTAATGGTTGGTGAGGAATATGATCCTGGCTGCAGCATTCAGGACAGATTGGAGCGGGGAGAGTTTGGTAAGAGGCAGGCCGATTAGTAGAGAGTTACAATAGTCCAGACGAGAATGAATAAGTGAGACAGTAAGAGTTTTTGCAGAGTCGAAAGTAAGAAAAGGGCGAATTCTAGAAATGTATTTGAGATGCAGATAAGAAGAGCGAGCCAGTGATCAGATGTGGGGGGTGAATGAAAGCTCGGAATCAAGGATGACCCCAAGGCAGCGGGCATGTTGCTTTGGAGTAATGGTGGAACCGCACACGGAGATGGCAATGTCAGGCAAAGGTAGGTTAGTAGAGGGAGAGAACACGAGGAGTTCAGTTTTTGACAGGTTCAGTTTCAGATAGAGGGAGGACATGATGTTAGAGACAGCGGTAAGACAATCACTGGTGTTTTCTAAGAAGGTCGGAGTGAAAGCAGGAGAAGAGGTGTATAATTGGGTGTCGTCAGCATAGAGATGGTACTGGAAACCAAATCTGCTGATTGTTTGTCCAATAGGGGCAGTATACAAAGAGAAGAGGAGGGAACTGATCCTTGAGGAACCCCAACAGTAAGGGGAAGGTGAGAGGGTGAGAGGTGAGGGGGAAGGAAATAAAAGAATAAAAAATAAACATATTTGGTATCACTAGGAGCCATCAAAATATAAAACGCAAAGCAAATAATGAATAAATAAATTTAATCACCAGAATTGCCATTTGTTTAACACTATGCCACCTTCAAAAGATGCAACAAAAAGCTATAAAAACACGGCATGTTCCCAAAAATAATACTAATCAGTACAATGGCTCATAAAAACCCCACACACATTCGCACTGCTCCTTCAGTAAAAGATTTTAAAAAGTTGTAGATCTCAGAAAATGGCAACATAAAATAAAAAAATAAAAAATCTATGTAAGTTTTGTTTTGCCATATTCACAATGAACACTTTAAAAACAAAACACAAAAAACAGTTGATGTATTTTTTTTCACTATTTTTACCACATTTAGAATTTTTTAAAGTAAATTATTTGGTAAAATGAATGGTGGCATTTTAAACTGCAAATCACCTTGGATCAAACAATTTTTTTCCATATGGCGATATAGAATAAAATACAAATACAAATAAAAGTGTTAAAAAAGGGTAAGAAAAATCAAGAGTCCAAAAGCTAAAACTGGATGTAGTGGGAGGGGGTTAAAACCAAAGCATGCCATAGTCTTAATGTATTTCAGCTTTTTTTTCCAAGTAAAAAGAATAGAAACAGAAAGTTCGACAAAAAAAGTTGAAAGTGGGGATAGAAGCGTGGTGCATGCATTGGATAAGAAAAGAGGCGTGGCACATTGAAAGGGCAGGTGTAACACCCCAGGAAGCCGGTTGTTACAGTGGTATTGCCTTCCTCACGGGGAGGGTAATGCTATGCCTGGAAGCAAGGAAGATCCCTTTAACAGGTAACATGTAAATACAAGACTGTTCTGACTCCAGGCCAGAAGAGGGAGATCTGAACTCGATTTCAGGGGAGCTTCCCTAAATATATTCTGACTGGAGGAGGAGTTAGCTAGTCAGTCAAGAGGAGAGCACTCTGTAGGAGACTGTGAGGGGAGAAGGAGCAAAGGAGGAGAGAGAGAGAAACTGGAGTGAAGCTGCGATTGGGCTCACTCCAGGATCAAGCGCAGAAACCGGCGGCCGGAATTCCGAGGTTGTGGGGATACCTGTATGCCCCAAAGCAGATACCGGCAGGCAGGAGATTCCAAGTCTCCTGGCCACCATTACACTCAAAGGCACAGCAGCAGATAGAGCCCGGAGTCACCACAAGAAGGGACACCTGTAAAATTGCTGCTTGAGTTGCCTGCCATGTGTCCACTTAAAGGGACAGAGAGAGAGGATCTTGTGTGAAGTCTCAGACATCAAGGAACATAGAACACAATGCAGTAAGGAAGGCTTCTATCACCACCTGGCTAGGGGGATTCCGAATCACTTCCAGGCTGCCGGGATTCTTAAAAAAACCTGTAACCTGTACCTGAACGGCACCAGTAAAAAGTAAAGAGACTGCAACCTTGTGTCCTCCAGTTCTTTCCTGCACTTCATCATCTATGATTGAGCTCACTCCAGGATCAAGCTCAGAAACCGTAGGCTGGAATTCTGAGGTTGTGGGGGTACCTGTATGCCCCACAGCAGAAACCGGCGGGTAGGAGATTCCAAGTCTCCTGGCCACCATTACACTTGAAGGCACAGCAGCAGATAGAGCCCGGAGTCACCACAAGAAGGGACACCTGTAAAATTGCTCAAGTTGCCTGCCATGTGTCCACCTAAAGGGACAGAGAGAGAGAGGATCTTATGTGAAGTCTCAGACATCAAGGAACATAGAACACAATGCTGTAAGGAAGGCTTCTAACGCCACCTGGCTAGGGGGATTCCGAATCACTTCCAGGCTGCCGGGATTCTTAAAAAAACCTGTAACCTGTACCTGAACGGCACCAGTAAAAAGTAAAGAGACTGCAACCTTGTGTCCTCCAGTTCTTTCCTGCACTTCATCATCTATGATTGGGCTCACTCCAGGATCAACCTCAGAAACCGGAGGCTGGAATTCTGAGGTTGTGGGGGTAACTGTTATGATCCGGTGACCTTGGAGCCGCATGAAACTTTCTCTGGAGTCGGTGGAACCTGTACTGACCGCAAATCCTGAACTAACACCGCAACTAGAAGTAGCCGTGGGGTGTGCCTAACAAACCCTAGACACCTCGACACAGCCGGAGGACTAAATACCCCTATAGATGGAAATAGGAATACTATCTTGCCTCAGAGTAGACCCCCAAAGGATAGGCAGCCCCCCACGAATAATGACTGTGAGTAGGAGAAGAAAAGACACACGTAGGTAGAAAACAGGATTTAGCAAAAGAGGCCACTCTAGCTAAATAGGAAAGGATAGGACAGATTACTAGGCGGTCAGTAATAAAACCCTTCCAAAAATATCCACTGCAGATAATACAAAAAATACCACAATCTAACTAAAGACGTGGAATGAATATCTGCAACCCCAGAGAATCCAACAAGACTGAGAAAATACTGACACAATCTAAGCTGGACAAGAAAACACAAAGAATAGCACTGAATTATGAAGCACACAGCATGTGTGCCACAGAAAAAAAAACCAGACACTTATCTTTGCTGATTTGGCAGAAAGGCAGGAGGAACCAGGCAGAGGTCCAACACCTCCCAACAACAATTGACAACTGGCAAGGACTAATGAATCCTGCACACCTAAATACCCCAGTCAGAATTGCAATCAGCAGACACACCTGACCAGGACTGCAACCCAGGGACAACTGCATTACCACCTACTACCACCGGAGAGAACCCAAAAGCAGAATTCACAACAGGTAACTGTGTGCCCCACAGCAGAAACCGGCAGGTGGGACATTCCAAGTCTCCTGGCCACCATTACACCCAAAGGCACAGCAGCAGATAGAGCCTGGAGTCACCACGAGAAGGGACACCTGTAAAATGGCACGAGTTGCCTGCCATGTGGGTAGTGTCCACCTAAAGTGACAGAGGGAGAGAGGACCTTGTGTGTAGTCTCAGACAGCAAGGAACTTAGAACACAGCGCAGTAAGGAAGGCTTCCAACCTCACCTGGCTAGGGGGATTCCAAATCACTTCCAGGCTGCCTGGATTCCTAACAACACCTGTAACCTGTACCTGAACTGCACCAGTAAAAGGTAATGAGACTGCAACCTTGTGTCCTCCAGTTCTTTCCTGTACTTCACCATCTATCATCTCTACCAACTGCACGGAGAGCCCTGGGGATCAAGTTCTACCTATGGAGATCTATACCACCTCTGCTGCAATACCATCATCCCCAGAGGACCTCTTTAAGCAGCGTCGGCCATCCCTGGCTGAGTACCACAGGTGGCGTTACAAACACTACTACCTTAGACATTATTTCCACTACACTTTTCCCTTTTATTGTTTAGATTAGAGGTGTGGCACATTGATAGGGCAGGATTAGACATGTGGCACATTGATAGGGCAGGATTAGAGGTGTGGTACATTGAAAGGTCAGAATTAGAGGTGTGGCATGTTCATTGGGCGGGTTTAGAAGTGTGGAACGTGGATTGAGTGGGTTAGAGGCATGGCATGTGGATTGGGTGGGCTAGATGCATGGCACGTGGATTGGGCAAGAAACACATGGCATTACATTAAAAAATCTTAATGGGTGCTTATCAATATATTTGAACCTACCCTAAACCCACTTTCAAACAAGCCTATCATTGGCTCACTTGGGCACTTGACCGCTTGTCCAAGGATCTATACTGACTGCTACAAAGATACCTAACATTTGCCCTTAATGTGCCCGTCTAAAAGAGGCCAATAAGAAACATTCTGATGAATGAGGAATAAAATAAAGGTAGTATAAGCGGAGCTGTCCGATCTCACTTACCCCTTGTGATTGTATATCAATTTTGGTTAGCTTAATGCCGCCCATCATTATCACAGCTTTGACCCGGTGAAGAGCAATCCTGTGACTGTACCCCATAAAGTGACGTCCACTTACAGAAACCTGGAAGAGAGACCCATATCAGATAGAGAAAAAGGAGGGAGAGAATAAAATGGTCAATGCTGGTTCTCTAATTGTGCCTAGGAAAACTAAGTGACACTACAGTTTTCCATAAGTGTTTCTATTCCAAAATCTAAAGCTCATTTGATATAGCTCTCCATGTTCAGCATAGCCAATCAGATAGTCTTCCACACACTCTGTTACTTCCTCCTTTTTGGTCTCTATTTTTTTTTATCTCCGAATGGAGAATGGCCCTTTAATATCCCTTTATCTTCCCCACATAAAGATGGAGACACTTAAAGGGGTTGTCCAGACTTGAACTTAAAAAAATTGCAGTTAATCTATGAGAGCGCGGCGTTTTGAATCCACACAGTGCTCACAGCAATGCTCTGATACACATGCTGTGAGGATTCTCCTGTGCCAACACTGGGAGCAGCTACGTGACCACAAATATGCAATTTACATTCATAAAGTCATGTCCCGACTAGACGTGTACAGCTTTGCTCAATGCAAGTGAATTGAGTGAGTCCAGGCACGTCTAGTCGGAATGTGGCCGTAAGTGGACATATTGCAAACATGTAGTCACATGACCTAGCGCTGGCACCAAAGAATCCAAAGATTCAAAAGTCTACAGTCACATGAAATGACTGCAGACTTTACCCTAAGGCCTGGCCTAAAGTTCATCACACTGCTCTGCAGAGCACTTAGCATCAGAAATGAGCGATTCAATCCTGAATCAAATTCATGCGGAATTATAAGAAATTGCTTTGTAGCTATCTCACATTGTAAGGCACAGCTAATCAGGAGGAATTATCGTAGCCAGTGTAAAAGACAAGGCAGGGAATGCAGCAACTATTTGTGAATAGAAAGATAGATAATTAGATAGATAATAGATAGATACTAGAGAGATAGATAGATAGATAATAGATAGATAGATAGATAGATAGATAGATAGATAGATAGATAGATAATATAAAATGGGAAAAAATTCCAAGTGCGGTGAAATTGCAAATAAAGAGCAGTCCCACACTTGTTTTTTGTTTGGATATTTTACTAAGTTCACTAAATGCTAAAACTGACCGCCGTTATGATTCTCCAGGTGATTACGAGTTCATAGACACCAAACATGTCTAGGTTATTTGTCAGCTAAGTGGTGAAAAAAAATGCCAAACTTTGTTAAAATAAAAAAAAATTGCCATTTCCAGAACCCGTAGCGTCTCCATTTTTTGTGATATGGGGTTGGGTGAGGGCTTATTTTTTGGGCACCGAGCTGATGTTTGTAATGATACCATTTTGGTGCAGATACGTTCTTTTGATCGTCTGTTATTGCATTTTAATGCAGTGTGGCGGCAAAGTAAAAAAAGGAATTTGGGCGTTTTGACTTTTTTTTTGCTGCGCCGTTTAGCGATCAGGTTAATCCTTTTTTCATTGATAGATCGGTTGATTCTTAACACGGCGATACCAAATATGTGCATGTTTCATTTTTCTTTACTGTTTTATTTTGAAAGGGGCAAAAGGGGGGTGATTTGAACTTTTATATATATTTAAAATAATATTTCCACAAACATTTTTTTTTAATCTTCTGGCTTGCTTCAATAGCCCCCATAGGAGACTAGAAGCTGCCAGAACCCGATGGGCTCTGCTACATAGAGGCGATGATGATCAGATTGCCTCTATATAGCAGAATTAGGGTATGTTTCCACGTTCAGTATTTGCTGAGGATTGCATGCTTCGTACAGCCGCATCATCCAACCGGCAGCGTCCAGATGTTACAGCATAGTGGAGGGGATTTTATGAAATCCCGTCTCCACTATGCGTGCGAACACGAATCCGGCGGCCCTGCGTTTACGGACATGCAGCGCGTCTTTATAGATCGCAGCATGTCTGTTATGATCCTGGTGGTTAGGATCACAGAACTGACCTGATAAATATACCAGAATATTGGACTAGCTCTGGGGATGTGGGAACTTTACTGACCGCAACCCTGATCCTATCAACACACACTAAAGGCAGCCGTGGAGCGTTCCTAAAAACCTAGACGCCTCTTCACAGCCTGAGAAACTAGCTACCCCTAGAGAGAAAGCAAAGCCTCACTTGCCTCAGAGAAAACCCCAAAGTGTAGACAGCCCCCCACAAATAATAACGGTGAGTGAAGGGGAAAACACAAACGTAGAAATGAAAACAGGTTTAAGCAAATAAGGCCCGCTAAGACTAAATAGACAGAAGATAGCAAGGAATCTGTGCGGTCAGTATAAAATGCTATCAAAAACTATCCACGCAGAGAATACAAGAACCCCCACACCGACTCACGATGTGAGGGGCGCACTCTGCACCCCAGAGCTACCAGCAAGCGAGAAAATCACATATAAGCAAGCTGGACTAAACTCATCATATAGTGAGAAACATTTTCAAGGAAACAATGAGCAAACATGAACTAGCAAGACTTAGCTTCTCCAGGAGGAGACAGGTCACAAGGGATGTCCAAGAGAGACCAAACCAGTACTGAATACAACGACAGCAGGCAAAAAGCAAAGGTCCAGGTGGAGTTAAATAGGCAGTCAGAGTGGCAGAAAACCAGGCAGCTGGAACCCAGCTACAGACCAGCCGTATCGCTAAAGGCCACCAGAGGGAGCCCAAGAACAGAACTCACACAGTACCACTCATGACCACAGGAGGGAGCCCGGAAATGGAATTCACAACACATGTCTATTTATCTGTCTCCACAAGATAAATAGCACTGTTCTATCTATAAGATGCGGTGATTCCGCATGGTTCAATGAACACAAAAGCCGGCAGCGCTTTAGACGGGGCAGGTGTCCGCTGCGTCCAAAGCGCTACCATTCCGGACCGTGGAAACAAAGCCTTACTCACTTGCTATGAGTGCTACCACTGGGTGGTGCTCACAGCAAGCTGGCATTGACAACCATAGAGGTCTCCAGGAGACCTCTGGTTGTCATGCCAACGGACCGGTGACCTGTGATCATCACGTGACGGGGTCACCGATGGGCGGATTTCCGGTCCGATGGCTGGAAGCAAGAGTTAAATGCTGCTGTCAGTATTTGACAGCAGCATTTAAGGGATTAATAGCTGCGGGTGGATCACGATTCCACCCACGGCTATTGCGGGCACATGGCAGCTGTTTTGAACATTTGTGGGCTCACCGGTGGAGCTCACATCAAAGGGAGGGAGTCCAACATCGGCGTACTATTATACCCAATGTCGGAAAGGGGTTAAAGAGCTTGGAAAAGGTTCAATGCAGTGCTAAGATACGTCTGAGTATCACACATGACTTTTCAGGAAAATTGAAGGTTTTGCCAAACTTATGATCTGTGGGAAATGTTCAAAAAAAGTGGAGAAATCCAATTTCAAAAGATCTGTTCATCTCTACGTACTACGGTGTATATGAGTGTACATTGAAAATAATAAGTGGTGACTTCACGCATGACTATGAACGAGATTCCAAGTACTGATTCCGGAAAACTGGGCCCTGAAACATAATAAAAACCTTCAATGGAGAGAAGGCTAGGAGACAATCCGATGGTACGGAGAAAATAGACGTGTGAGACCCCTCACCTGATAAGGTCGTAGACTAGCAACTTAAGAAAGGCATATGCAACAAATGCTGCAGGACACCGGTCAGAAATCCCACAGGAATAACAATGTGCAAAAGGTGGTGCACATCGCTTTTCCTTTAATAAAAACTTTGTCTCATTAAACACTATATTCACTGAAAACAATTGTGGATCCAGGTTTATGTGTCTCTTTCGGCTCTTTTTGCTTTTTTTATTATTACTTTTTTGGCCAATAAAATTCAGAGTTTTTTTTTTTTTTGTGATACGAGCTGCAGTTTTTATTATTACCATAATTTTTTTAAATTTTTATTCCATTTTAAGGAGAGGTAGAATGACCAAAAAACAATAATTCTGCCATCTCCATTTTTTTTCCGTTTCCATGTTCCCCGTGGGATAAATATTCTGATATTTTGCCAGTTCAGACGACACAGTTTAGAAAAGTTTTGCTTCAGATAAACCTACTTTGTATTCGCTGCTTGTAATTAGGATCTGGATTTCAAACGGCTGCCCCCTATGAAACGGCACCTCGGGCTTGACTTCTCTTTTCCCCCAATTATTGCTTTCCCTCGTGTTGCAAACAACAAGTCCTTCATCGAATCGTGGATTGAAATGGAAGGAGATATCGTCATTATCAGTACTGCCGCACTGGAAATTCATGGAAAACCTAAAAAAAAAAAGCAATATAAATAAGATTACATGGGTGAAAATAGCATCATATTGGGACATTTCTAAGACGGTCTTGGAAAGATTTGTGCCTCTTCAGCACTTTGGAGACAGTCTTTGGCTTTGGCAGCAGTTCTTCTAAAGAAACCATCCTTACAACTCTTCATCAAGGGGTGTGGTCTACCAAAGGGGTGTGGTCAGGAAAAGGGGTGTGATCTCCAAAAGGGATTTAGTATGCAAAAGAGGTTTGGGCCGCCAAAGAGGTGTGGTCTCCAAAATAGGTATGACTTAAAATGAGGTTGGTCTTCAAAAGGGGTAGAGAGTATTCAAAGGGATGCATTCTGAAAAAAAGGGTGGTCTTAAAGGGGCCATGGTAAGAAAAGTGGTGTAGGCTGCAAAAACAGTAGTCTTCAAAAAAGGTTGGATTCTGCAAAAAAAGTGTGGTCTTCAAAAGGAGTGTGGTCTGCTAATGGGGGGTATATAATCTTCCTGTAGATAATAGTTCATGGACTAAAAGAAAGTCCCCACTTCATAGTGAATATGGAGGTGCAGTAACATGGCGTCTTGTGCACGTTCTCACCAGAAAAGTTTCCAGGTCAGTAATGGAGAAGGACAATCTGGGGTAACTAGGGGAGTGATTTCTATTTTTCTGTTTCCTTGCCATAGATTTTCTTAGAAAATAAATAATCAATACAACATACTGTAGAACTAAAGAAAAGAATTACGAACCTTTGGGCCTCGGGAAGGACGTGCCCACTGATAACGACTACGGTGCCATTCTTGATGCCGCTGTGAAAATGGGCGGTGTAAGGAACGGGCTGGAGAAGGAAGGTCACAATCGTAAAAGAAATATGGCTCAGAAGTAGGGTTGAGCGACTTTCATTTTTTTAAGATCGAGTAGGGTTTTGGGAAACCCGATTTTGTCCAGAGTCGAGTCGAGTGCAGTCGGCCGATTATCGCTAAAAGTCGGGGATCGACCGAAACACGAAACCCAATGCAAGTCAATGGGGAAGCATAGTCGGCAGTGAGTGGAGGCCAGGAAAACACCTACAGTGCCCATTTTAATGCCAAAAACATCCATTCTTGTTTCTGAAGCTTGCCAATCTTAATTAACTGTATAATAATAGTTGGGCATAAGGAATTGGGGGAAAGTTGTGGGGGGAGTAGGGCTGGCTCAAGTTTTTCGTGGGCCCAGGAAATGCGGACTACGTCACGGCGGTGTTGCAGGGAAAGGTAAGTATTTAAAAGTTGCAAGTGCTGTGATCCTGAGCAAGCAGGGGGGGCCCACTCGTTCGCATTGCCACTGGCACAGGGCCCCTCAAAGTACGGCGGTGTGTTTGCATGGCGGGGGCGCCTCCCACCAGCAGCGACACTTTTGCGTACTCTGAGGGGCCCTGTGCCAGTGACGTCGCCAACGAGTATGCCCCCCCACCTGATGAAGGAACCTGCACTTTCATCTGCACCTTCCTCTTTGTCCCTGTGTAAGGTGGTATAACATGCGGGAAGGGGAACCTTACTTTCAGCAGGGTCAGATTCTGGCTGTGTAGAGTACAAGGGGAATGTAGTGGTCTAGGTCAATGTACCAGCAGACTCATTTAGCAGTGGCTGGGCAATGGGCAGGATGAGGAGGAAACAGATATAGGGCCAAAGAATAAAGTAGGCTACATGCAGTTCAAAATTGGTAACAGGACTAAACAGGCGGCATTGCTTTGTTCAGTGGAGTAGCAAACCCAAGAGCAGCAGACACTGTTTCAAGGGCCTAACCACACTAGTAGGCCAAATGCAGTTTAATATCTGATAGTATAGGGCGAAAGCCAGAATGTGGAAGCTCAGCTTTGTTCAGTTGAGGACAACACCAGGGAGGGGCAGACACCTTTAGTAGGCCGGAAAAGCCTATTGCATTTTTTAAAATGGTAATTTGGAGCAGAAGGTTGAAGCTCAGCTTTATTTAGTTGAGGGCAACACCAGGGAGGGGCAGAAGCCGTTAGTAGGCCCTAACCACCATTTTTTTTTTTTTTAAAACCACTTAATGAGAGCCGGAAGGTTGAAGCTCAGCTTTATTTAGTTGAGGACAACACCAGGGAGGGGCAGAAGCCGTTAGTAGGCCCTAACCACCATTTTTTTTTTAAAACCACATAATGAGAGCCGGAAGGTTGAAGCTCAGCTTTATTTAGTTGAGGACAACACCAGGGAGGGGCAGAAGCCGTTAGTAGGCCCTAACCACCATTTTTTTTTTAAAACCACTTAATGAGAGCCGGAAGGTTGAAGCTCAGCTTTATTTAGTTGAGGACAACACCAGGGAGGGGCAGAAGCCGTTAGTAGGCCCTAACCAAAGTTGAAGGCCAAATGCAGTTTAATTTCTGATACTATAGGCCGAAAGCCAGAAGGTGGAAGTTCCGATTTAGACAGTGGAGGACAATTTGAATTAGGGACTGCAGACAGACTTAGTAGGCTGTCCCCTGTGGACCATGCATCCACCACATTAACCCATTGCGCCGTAATGGACACGTAATCTTCCGTGGCCATGCCTACAGGTCCATGCGTCTGTTGTCAGGTGCACCTTTGTACTCACAGATTGCCAGAGTGCATGGACAATGCGGTCTTCTACATGCTGGTGGAGGGTTGGGATGGCTTTTCTCGCAAAAGAAGTGTCGACTGGTTAGCTTGTAGCGTGGTACAGCGTAGTCCATCATGGCCTTATTAATAGTAAATAAAATATATAACTAGGCTCTATGAACTTTTAAATAGGTTCCAGGGGTACACGGGCAGCATTGGTGTGGTCAGTGGAGGAGTATTGCAAGTAGGGGCTGCAGACAGGCTATCAAAGGCCTAAAATAACAAACAGTAGGCAGTCATGGCAGTTTTACATCGGTTACATGGATACACAGGCAGGCACTCCAGGCAGCATTGTGCTCAGTGGAGGAGTATTGCAAGTAGGGGCCGCAGACAGGCTATCAAAGGCCTAAAATAACAAACAGTAGGCAGTCATGGCAGTTTTACATCGGTTACATGGATACACAGGCAGGCACTCCAGGCAGCATTGTGGTCAGTGGAGGAGTATTGCAAGTAGGGGCCGCAGACAGGCTATCAAAGGCCTAAAATAACAAACAGTAGGCAGTCATGGCAGTTTTACATCGGTTACATGGATACACAGGCAGCTAGGTGGTGAGTGGAGGAGTATTTAAAGTAAGGACCGCAGACAGGCTATCAAAGGCCTAACATAACAAACAATAGGCTCATGGCAGTTTTACAGCGGTTACATGGATACACGGGCAGGCAGCTTGGTGGTGAGTGGAGGAGTATTTAAAGTATGGACCGCAGACAGGCTTCGAAGGCCTAACACAATAAAATGGGCTGGCTGTAGGCACTTTAAAATTGGTTCCAGGGGTACACGGGCAGCAGTGGTCTGGTCAGTGGAGGCCTAGTGGAAGTATGGACCGCAGACAGGCTTCGAAGGCCTAACACAATAAAATGGGCTGGCTGTAGGCACTTTAAAATTGGTTCCAGGGGTACACGGGCAGCAGTGGTCTGGTCAGTGGAGGCCTAGTGGAAGTATGGACCGCAGACAGGCTTCGAAGGCCTAACACAATAAAATGGGCTGGCTGTAGGCACTTTAAAATTGGTTCCAGGGGTACACGGGCAGCAGTGGTCTGGTCAGTGGAGGACTAGTGGAAGTATGGACCGCAGACAGGCTTCGAAGGCCTAACACAATAAAATGGGCTGGCTGTAGGCACTTTAAAATTGGTTCCAGGGGTACACGGGCAGCAGTGGTCTGGTCAGTGGAGGACTAGTGGAAGGAGGGAGCGCAGAAAGGCTTCAAAGGCCTAAAATAACAAACAATAGGCTCATGGCAGTTTTACAGCGGTTACATGGATACACGGGCAGGCAGCTTGGTGGTCAGTGGAGGAGTAGGGACCGCAGACAGGCTATCAAAGGCCTAAAATAACAAACAATAGGCTCATGGCAGTTTTACAGCGGTTACATGGATACACGGGCAGGCAGCTTGGTGCTGAGTGGAGGAGTAGTGCAAGGAGTGTCTGTCCCAGTACTCCCAAAATATAAATAGATGTTAATGTCTCGCAAAACAACCAAAACAAAAAAAAAGATGGCATACTTAGGTACAGGGGTGGGCTCATCTGCTGTGTTTCTGACATAGTAATTTGGCAGTAACTATTTAATGGTGCCAATATAGGACACAGACACAGACTACTTTAAGTTGCATCATAGATGTCTACAAATTTGTATTGTCAGTGCCAGACATTGAATGATGTCAGCGAATAGACTAAAGATTGGTGGAGCTGTGCGACATAATTTTGCACGTAGTACAGCCCAGTTTGAGCTGGGGTAGGGGGGAACTCTCTTGAGGCCGGCGGGACCGCCCCAGGGCCACTCATGTTACAACGGTGTGTCTGACGTTGGGTGCGCACCACCACCGCCAGAGACACTACATTGTACTATGAGGGACCCAGTAGCAATGCCGTCAACCAAAAGCGAGCACACCCACCTCTTCAGACAAACAGCAGTCTCACGGGTGCTTGCGCCAAGTCGCGATACCACGGCCCCGTGTGGGGAGTTTGGCCATTTAGGGAGGTGTAAACATGTCGTATGCTGTACAATCTGCAGCAGCAAATTAGACATTAGAAAAGTAATTCACAGGCAAGAGCTTTTCATAGGAAAGCTAGGTGTCGGCCGGGCAAGGTGGGGCAAAAGATTTTGAAATCCAGTTGTGGTTCATTTTAATGAATGTTAGATCGTCAACATTTTGGGTAGCCAGACGAGTCCTTTTTTCGGTTAATATTGACCCTGCAGCACTGAATACTCTTTCTGATAGGACACTTGCTGCCGGGCAAGCAAGCTCCTGCAATGCATATTCTGCCAATTCTGGCCAGGTGTCTAATTTGGAGGCCCAGTAATCAAATGGGAATGACGGTTGAGGGAGAACATCGATAAGGGATGAAAAATAGTTAGTAACCATACTGGACAAATGTTGTCTCCTGTCACTTTCAATTGATGCAGCAGTACCTGTCCTGTCTGCGGTCATAGCAAAATCACTCCACAACCTGGTCAGAAAACCCCTCTGTCCAACGCCACTTCTGATGTGTGCACCCCTAACACTCCTAGTCTGCTGCCCCCTGGAGCTCGTGTGAGAACGATCACGTGCGCTGTGTGCTGGGAATGCCTGAAGCAAACGGTCAACAAGAGTTGATTGTTTGGTTGCTAATATTAGTTCCAAGTTCTCATGTGGCATAACATTTTGCAATTTGCCTTTATAGCGTGGATCAAGGAGGCAGGCCAACCAGTAATCGTCATCGTTCATCATTTTCGTAATGCGTGTGTCCCTTTGTAGGATACGTAAGGCATAATCCGCCATGTGGGCCAAAGTTCCACTTGTCAAATCTCCGGTTGTGATTGGTTGAGGGGCAGTTGCAGGCAAATCTACGTCACTTGTGTCCCTCAAAAAACCAGAACCCGGCCGTGACACGCAACCAATTTCCTGTGCCCCCGTGAAAGTTTCCGCATTAAAAATATACTCATCCCCATCATCCTCCTCGTCCTCCACCTCCTCTTCGCCCGCTACCTCGTCCTGTACACTGCCCTGACCAGACAATGGCTGACTGTCATCAAGGCTTCCCTCTTCCTCTGGTGCAGACGCCTGCTCCTTTATGTGCGTCAAACTTTGCATCAGCAGACGCATTAGGGGGATGCTCATGCTTATTACGGCGTTGTCTGCACTAACCAGCCGTGTGCATTCCTCAAAACACTGAAGGACTTGACACATGTCTTGTATCTTCGACCACTGCACACCTGACAACTCCATGTCTGCCATCCTACTGCCTGCCCGTGTATCCTCCCACAAATAAATAACAGCACGCCTCTGTTCGCACAGTCTCTGAAGCATGTGCAGTGTTGAGTTCCACCTTGTTGCAACGTCTATGATTAGGCGATGCTGGGGAAGGTTCAAAGACCGCTGATAGGTCTGCATACGGCTGGCGTGTACAGGCGAACGTCGGATATGTGAGCAAAGTGCACGCACTTTGAGGAGCAGGTCGGAGAACCCAGGATAAGTTTTCAATAAGCACTGCACCACCAGGTTTAAGGTGTGAGCCAGGCAAGGAATGTGTTTCAGTTGGGAAAGGGAGATGGCAGCCATGAAATTCCTTCCGTTATCACTCACTACCTTGCCTGCCTCAAGATCTACTGTGCCCAGCCACGACTGCGTTTCTTGTTGCAAGAACTCGGACAGAACTTCCGCGGTGTGTCTGTTGTCGCCCAAACACTTCATAGCCAATACAGCCTGCTGACGCTTGGCAGTAGCTGGCCCATAATGGGACAACTGGTGTGCAACAGTGTCATCTGCCGATGGAGTGGTTGGCCGACTGCGTTCTGTGGAAGAGCTGTAGCTTCTGCAGGAGGACGAGGAGGAGGAGGAGGGGGTGCGAACGCCTACAGCCAACTGTTTCCTAGACCGTGGGCTAGGCACAACTGTCCCTAAATTGATGTCGCCTGTGGACCCTGCATCCACCACATTCACCCAGTGTGCCGTGATGGACACATAACGTCCCTGGCCATGCCTACTGGTCCATGCATCTGTAGTCAGGTGCACCTTTGTACTCACAGATTGCCTGAGTGCATGGACGATGCGCTGTTTAACATGCTGGTGCAGGGCTGGGATGGCTTTTCTGGAAAAAAAGTGTCGACTGGGTAGCTCGTATCGTGGTTCAGCGTACTCCATCAGGGCTTTGAAAGCTTCGCTTTCAACTAACCGGTAGGGCATCATCTCTAACGAGATTAGTCTAGCTATGTGGGCGTTAAAACCCTGTGTACGCGGATGCGAGGATAAGTACTTCCTTTTTCTAACCAGAGTCTCATGTAGGGTGAGCTGGACTGGAGAGCTGTAGATCGTGGAACTTTCGGGTGTGCCGGTGGACATGGCAGACTGAGAGACGGTTGGAGACGGTATTGTTTCCGCCGGTGCCCTACATGCAATATTTCCTCCTACAAAACTGGTGATTCCCTGACCCTGACTGCTTTTGGCTGGCAAAGAAACCTGCACAGATACTGCCGGTGGTGCGGAAAATGGTGGCCTTACAGTGACGGAAGGGATGTTGCGTTGCTGACTAGCTTCATTGGCCGAGGGTGCTACAACCTTGAGGGACGTTTGGTAGTTAGTCCAGGCTTGAGAATGCATGGTGGTTAAGTGTCTATGCATGCAACTAGTATTTAGACTTTTCAGATTCTGACCTCTGCTTAAGCTAGTTGAACATTTTTGACAGATGACTTTGCGCTGATCAGTTGGATGTTGTTTAAAAAAATGCCAGACTGCACTCTTCCTAGACTCTGATCCCTTTTCAGGGATTGCAGACTGAGCTTTAACCGGATGGCAACGCTGTGCTCCAACAGGTTTTGGCTTTGACACGCGTTTTGGTCCAGATACGGGCCCGGCAGATGGAACCTGTTGCGATGTTGATGCCTGCTGCGGCCCCTCCTCCACCTCCGCTTCTGAACTACTGCCGCCTGCACCCTGTTCCCCCAATGGCTGCCAATCGGGGTCAATAACTGGGTCATCTATTACCTCCTCTTCGAGCTCGTGTGCAACTTCGTCTGTGTCACTGTGTCGGTCGGTGGTATAGCGTTCGTGGCGGGGCAACATAGTCTCATCAGGGTCTGATTGTGGATCTGTACCCTGAGAGGGCAATGTGGTGGTCTGAGTCAAAGGAGCAGCATAGTACTCTGGCTGTGGCTGTGCATCAGTGCACTCCATGTCAGAATATACTTGTAATGGGCATGGCCTGTTAAATGTTTCACTTTCTAAGCCAGGGACGGTATGTGTAAAGAGCTCCATGGAGTGACCCGTTGTGTCGCCTGCTGCATCCTTCTCTCTTGTTGTAGTTTTTGCTGAGGAGGACAAGGAAGCGACTTGTCCCTGACCGTGAACATCCACAAGCGACGCGCTGCTTTTACATTTACCAGTTTCGGAAGAGGAGGCAAAAGAGCTAGAGGCTGAGTCTGCAATGTAAGCCAAAACTTGCTGTTGCTGCTCCGCCTTTAAAAGCGGTTTTCCTACTCCCAGAAAAGAGAGCGTTCGAGGCCTTGTGTAGCCTGACGACGAAACTGGCTCCACAGCTCCAGACTTAGGTGGAATATTTTTATCCCCACGACCACCTGATGCTCCACTACCACTACCATCATTACCAGCTGACAATGAACGCCCACGACGACCTCTTGCACCAGACTTCCTCATTGTTTTAAAATCTTAACCAAAGTAACTTTATTTGTTGCTATCAAACAACTTACACGGTGAGCTATAACTTCAGTATGATTTCAATATCCCTTAACAGGTTGGTGAGACCACAAGGAAAATCAGGCACAATGTTACACACTCTGTTTTCTGTGGCACAAAATCACAGAGATGACACACACGCAGGACTGTCACTCAAGCACTAATGTCAATATTAATCTCCCACCTAATTTATTTATTTTTTTTTCTCAGGGAGACTTTAGAAACCAAATAATATTAAAAAAAAAAAAAAAAAGGCTTTCTATGGCCCACAATTAGAGAGAGAGAGGTGGCACAACCAGGAGTCAAGACTGGCGCACAAGCTGAAAGGGCAATATTACTCTCCCACTGTTTTTTATGTTTTTTTTGTTTTTTTCAGGGAGACTTTAGAAACCAAATAATATTAAAAAAACCAAAAAAAAAAAAGGCTTTCTATGGCCCACTGAATGAAAGGGAGAGAGGTGGCACACCCAGGAGTCAAGACTGGCACACAAGCTGAAAGGGCAATATTACTCTCCCACTGTTTTTTTAGGTTTTTTTTTTTTTTTCAGGGAGAATTAGAAACCAAATAATATTAAAAAAAAAAAAAATAGGCTTTCTATGGCCCACTGAATGAAAGGGAGAGAGGTGGCACACCCAGGAGTCAAGACTGGCACACAAGCTGAAAGGGCAATATTACTCTCCCACTGTTTTTTTATGTATTTTTTGTTTTTTCAGGGAGACTTTAGAAACCCAATAATATTTTAAAAAAAAAATAAATAGGCTTTCTATGGCCCACTGAATGAGAGGGAGAGAGGTGGCACACCCAGGAGTCAAGACTGGCACACAAGCTGAAAGGGCAATATTACTCTCCCACTGTTTTTTTAGGTTTTTTTTTTTTTTTCAGGGAGAATTAGAAACCAAATAATATTAAAAAAAAAAAAAAAAAAAAAAAAAATAGGCTTGCTATAGCCCACTGAATGAGAGATAGCACACACAGCAGTGGCACACAAGCCCTTACTGAGGCCAATATTTTTCTCCCACTGATTGATGTAGTGTTTTTGTGTTGAGGTAGAATTTAGAACACAAATCACGGAAAAAATAAATAGGCTTTCTATGGCCCACTGAATGAAAGGGAGAGAGGTGGCACACCCAGGAGTCAAGACTGGCACACAAGCTGAAAGGGCAATATTACTCTCCCACTGTTTTTTTATGTATTTTTTGTTTTTTCAGGGAGACTTTAGAAACCCAATAATATTTAAAAAAAAAAATAAATAGGCTTTCTATGGCCCACTGAATGAGAGGGAGAGAGGTGGCACACCCAGGAGTCAAGACTGGCACACAAGCTGAAAGGGCAATATTACTCTCCCACTGTTTTTTTAGGTTTTTTTTTTTTTTTCAGGGAGAATTAGAAACCAAATAATATTAAAAAAAAAAAAATAGGCTTTCTATGGCCCACTGAATGAAAGGGAGAGAGGTGGCACACCCAGGAGTCAAGACTGGCACACAAGCTGAAAGGGCAATATTACTCTCCCACTGTTTTTTTAGGTTTTTTTTTTTTTTCAGGGAGACTTTTGAAACCAAATAATATTAAAAAAAAAAAAAAAAAAAAAATATAGGCTTGCTATAGCCCACTGAATGATAGCGCACACACAGCAGTGGCACACAAGCCCTGACTGAGGCCAATATTTTTCTCCCACTGATTGATGTAGTGTTTCTGTGTTGAGGTAGATTTTAGAACACAAATCACGGAAAAAATAAATAGGCTTTCTATGGCCCACTCAGTGAGAGATGGCACACACAGGGATGGCACTGTAGCAGAAATGCCAATCTTAATCTCCCACAAAAAAAAAACAAAAAAAAAAAAAAACTGTCCTACAATTACTATCTCCCTGCAGTAATGTAAGCCAGGTATGGCAGGCAGCAATAGGAGTGGACTGATGCACAAATTAAATAAAAAGTGTGGACAAACAAAAAAGATAGCTGTGCAGAAAGGAAGGAACAAGAGGATATGTGCTTTGAAAAAAGCAGTTGGTTTCCACAGTGGCGTACACACAGCAATACAGCTATCACGGAGCCTTCTAGGGCAGCCCAATGAGCTACAGCGCTGAGGGGAAAAAAAAAAAAAAATAGCTTCCACTGTTCCTGCACACCGAAGGTGGTGTTGGACAGTGGAAATCGCTGCAGCACAAGCGGTTTGGTGGTTAGTGGACCCTGCCTAACGCTCTCCCTGCTTCTGACGAAGCGGCAGCAACCTGTCCCTAAGCTCAGATCAGCAGCAGTAAGATGGCGGTCGGCGGGAACGCCCCTTTATAGCCCCTGTGACGCCGCAGACAGCAAGCCAATCACTGCAATGCCCTTCTCTAAGATGGTGGGGACCAGGATCTATGTCATCACGCTGCCCACACTCTGCGTTCACCTTCATTGGCTGAGAAATGGCGCTTTTCGCGTCATTGAAACGCGACTTTGGCGCGAAAGTCGCGTACCGCATGGCCGACAAGCACAGGGGTCGGATCGGGTTTCATGAGACGCCGACTTAGCCAAAAGTCGGCGACTTTTGAAAATGATCGACCCGTTTCGCTCAACCCTACTCAGAAGTAAGGAAGGAGAGGAATGATACGGCATTAGTTTGTAAAGTGATATTTGGTTACATTTCTAAAAACATTTGGGTACCGGTATATCAGCTTTATCCATCAGGGCCATGATAATATAAAATTAACATTATTATTAACACAATAGTTGCCAACTTTGGTTTTCTCTGGAATCCTGGGCATAAGAAGCACGCCCAACAGAGGGCGTTCTGGGGGAGCTCCCAGGAGAACTGGTGCAACCCCAGAGGGTTGGGGCGAAACGTAAACACTCCCAAATATCTTGTCAACAATGTAACACCTCAATCAAAATATTGCTAACTGGACTGTGTGTAGACCATGATGCACACTGCTGATATGAGGTCTATACTACATACCAGTTGTGAACAGAACCTTACCGGCACAAGTGCTGCCCATGCAGGTAGATGCTGACCACTGGTGGATGCAGAAAGAATAAGGCTCCTGTCCAAGAACTAGTATAATGGAACTCTGCAGTCCAATAGTTCATCATAATGCACAATTCCACCGTCTTTAGAGCTAGAAGTGGCCCCCTTACTTCTTGGGCCCCTGTGTGGCTGCACAGGTTGCACCAATGATACGTCCGCCCTGGTGCTGACCATGTAATTCAGCTCCTGGGCTCTCTCCTCACATGCAGAGCACACATCTACCATGAATGTATGGAGGACGTCACCAAGGGGTTAAAACAAAACTCAAGGTGCGAGCTTTGAGCCCACGCATTGTATTTTACTTGCAAATTATTTCTGCCTACAAAGCTTTTGGTTCTTTTTTTTTCATCTGGTATTAAAAAAGGAAAATAATATAAATGGTACCACAGACAGAAAGCCAGGGGGCATAGACATCATGATGTGGCGCACAGGCTGCCCAAAATGTGCAAAATGTATTAAAAACGCAAACCTGTTATTGTTCAGCAGGATTTTGACTCAGACCGATGTGTACATGGCGGTGTTAAGTAAATGTCCCAAAGCTGCCAAGATTGACGTGAATATGTGTTCTTTTTATGGTCTGAGGTCTCGCCAGACCCCAAAGTATAACAAACAGAGGGAAGGGGTCAGAAAACCTAAAACATTGTTCTTGCCCATCCATACCCCACCTCCGCTGCCCTACAGCTCCCCAATCCTACACGCTCGTCTTCGATATTCCAGTGAGTGGTATCAATGATGCACATTGACCTCCATTGACAGTGTGGGCTTCAACACCGGAAGAACCAAAGAATTGTGCGGAGAACCGGGAAGCTGGAAATGCAGAAAGAGTCAGGGAAGGACGTTGTACAACCATCTGGCTGCCATTTTTTGGGGATTCACGCAAACCGATTCGTGAAAATTTCCAATTCGCTATAGTCCGAAATTGTTGGGAAACTGATCATGAATTTTTTTTGTTATTTTTTGATTTTCTCATTTCTACAAGCAATATGAAATCACAGTGATAGCAGCTGCCACCACCACCATGCCAGGGTGCAGCCGGTACTCACGGGATTGTAGACGGGGTTGTCAGACATGGTGAATGATGTATCAGACCAATATCTCCTGACTTCCAAGATGATCGGAGCAGTTCTTCAGGTGATTGCTACTTATTGACTGTCTCTGCAGCATGAAACTCAGCTCCCGCCTAGTGGGCAGACCTGGAAATGATTGATTGTTACAAGCGACAGCCGGTGTCACCTGCTGACTCCCGACTTCTTGTTGTCACACTTTTGTAGAAAGCTTTAATCCATCACTTTAGTGACCATTTTGGCTTTGTGTTACTCATCCCTGGTCGACAGGTCTGGAGCCACGAGTTCAGCTGACAAGTAAAGGCAACATCCAAAGATTAATTAAAATCGAACAGGTATTTTCCTCTGGAGAGTCTCAGAATCGAAGATCTGCTAGAAATGTATCCGGTAAGATCTGAGCCGCACCTTCAGTACTCGGCAATCCAGGAGGATCCAGCAATTATGGTGTAAACTCACGTTTTTCTCTTCCTTGATTCAAAGTCCAATGTCTCAGGAAGGATTTTTGTTGCTTTTTTTTTTCATTCTAGATTTTATTGCAGCTTGTTTTATTGATTTGGTAATAAGTGATTTTACAAGGGCTGGATCATTCCAGGTTTCAGGATAATGGTGTTTGCTGACATCATTAGGTAATTAGGACATGGCACACAGTGATCGACTTATCTCTCGTCCAGGGCTTATCTAATCTAGACTTAAAGAGATTTTCCCACAAGCAAAAGTTTATTTTAATCAGTAGATCTTGGAATAATAATACTTTCCACAACTGGATGTGTTTAAATAAAATGTTCCTGTGCTGAGATAATCTTATAAATGTGCCCCTGCTGTGTACTGTGTAATGGCCGTGTCTGACCGTACAGGAACATGGTCTGATCATACCACAGCTCCTGGACAGGGGAGGAGAAAAAAAGTATACAGACATTACAGCAGGGGATCATAGCTTCCATTTTTTGGATATTACTGATTTTGACATGCAGTGTTTCCTTTCTTTTTAAAAATAATTTTGAATAAAGAATTTTTGATTTTATACATTTTCCTAAGCTGGATTCTTTTTTCACTTTCATCGTTCCCAGAGAGCTTTGGCAGAAGCCCTTTCCGTGCTCGGACTGATTATAACTCATGGAGATCATTCAAGAAGGGTGAGCTGAAATTTTGTGTGTGTTTTTCCCATACTTTTTTCTCCCCTCCCCTGACCAGGAGCTGTGGTATGATCAGACCATATTCCTGTACGAAAAAAAACACCTATAATATATCCTATATGGTTTGCCGAACAATATAAACACACCTACAAAGGGAGGCACCATATGCAGATAATTTAAGAATAATGTTTATTAATAAAAAAGGTAAAACAAGACCAAACATGGTCATAAAATGAAATGCGCGTCGGGTGTGGTGGACTCCTGGACTCTCTCCATTGTTTTTGGTAAATGTATGTTCTTTTATGCATTGTATTAGATATGTGTTTAAGATGGTTGTACTTGGACACTGTGCATGTCGTTATATATGGCACATCTAATCTTATTTATTAATACCCAACACATGCCTGTTCTTTCTGTATTTATTTATTTATATATTTATTTATTTTAATATCCATCTCTATTCATTAGTATAGAGTTTATATCACTGACTAGGAATAAATAAATAAATGCCATCTTTTGTCTTTTTTCTTAAATCCTACAATTTTTTTGCCTAAATGAGAGTTATATTCATACACTAGTATTTATATTATTAGTTTCCAGGTCCGTCCATCTTTTTTCTGTGTCTGTTGTTTCTCACCTTTGCCTGTTTCGGCTTTTTATGACCATGTTTGGTCTTGTTTTACCTTTTTTCATTAATAAACATTATTCTTAAATTATCTGCGTGTGGTGCCTCTCTTTGTAGGTGTGTTCATGTTCCTGTACGGTCAGACACAGCCATTACACAGTACACAACAGGGGCACATTTATAAGATTATCTCAGCACAGGAACATTTTATTTAAACACATCCAATTGTAGAAATTATTATTATACCAAGATCTGTTGACTAAAATGAACTTTTTTTGTTGGAAAATCTCTTTAAGGCGATGTCCAGGACTAGATATATCATCAGTATCAGATCAAAGGGGATCTAACCCATAACACCAAAATGACTCAGCAGGGGTGTAACGATTGGAGTCACAGGCAGGGCAAAAGTGACAGGGCCAGTGCAGGAAGAGGGTCGCCTACGCCAGCACACATCTCAGCTGGTTGTGGGTCCTGAAATGCATTGCAGTGAAGATACCCGCTGGGTTCCTGCCAATCAGAGGCCAATGTCCCTGGTCCAGATGAGCAGCTCTTAAGCAACACAGGCAGGTAGCGCCAGAAGGCAGAAAGATGGTTGAGTTGAGGTAAGGTAATATCGAATGTGTAACAGGCTGTAGATGAGATGTCAAACTGGTGTAGCAGAAGTGGAACAGCAGAGACTGATGTAGCAGAACTAGAACAGCAGAGACTGATGTAGCAGAAGTGGAACAGCAGAGACTGATGTAGCAGAAGTGGAACAGCAGAGACTGATGTAGCAGAACTGGAACAGCAGAGACTGATGTAGCAGAACTGGAACAGCAGAAAGTGATGTAGCAGAACTGCAACAGCAGAGAGTGTTGTAGCAGAAGTGGAACAGCAGAGACTGATGTAGCAGAACTGGAACAGCAGAAACTGATGTAGCAGAACTGGAACAGCAGAGAGTGATGTAGCAGAACTGGAACAATGAAGACTAATGCAGGAGAGCTGGAACAGCAATGATGTAGCAAACTTTAATGATGTAGAAGAGCTGATACAATGGACCATGATATAGCAGAAATGTAGCTATGTCAGATCATGTAACACTGCTGGAGAACGGATAACTTGAAAGAGAAAGTTCCGCTTACAGAGTAATATAGCTGTGCTGGAAGTTTTGTGAACAAAATTGGTAGAGTTGTGTTTGTAGTGGTGGCTTTTAGTGATGAGCGAATATACTCGTTACTCGAGATTTCCTGAGCACGCTTGGGTGGTCTCAGAGTATTTTTTAGTGCTTGGAGATTTAGTTTTCCTCACCTCAGCTGAATGATTTACATCTGTTAGCCAGCTTGATTACATGTGGGGATTCCCTAGCAACCAGGCAACCCCCA
The DNA here is from genome assembly GCF_051348905.1 of Ranitomeya variabilis. Classification (NCBI taxonomy): domain Eukaryota; kingdom Metazoa; phylum Chordata; class Amphibia; order Anura; family Dendrobatidae; genus Ranitomeya; species Ranitomeya variabilis. The sequence goes on from NC_135235.1 coordinate 23,874,907, forward strand.
CATGTACTTATGCTGGCTAACAGATGTAAATCATTCAGTGTAATAATTATAGGGGATAACTCAGGAGACTCTTTGCATGGAACAAGACAACTACAGGACACAGTTTTATAAGTGGTAAAGTCTATATTATCACATGGTGATTCAAACAGGTGCAGAGAGAAACTCAAGTCCACAACACTTGGTGCAAATAATACACGCAGCTCAGCAGTCTATAGGAAACTTCAGAGAAACAAGCGTTCAAGCAGAAAGTCTATGAAGCACAGTTATTCTTGAGGATACTTGACACAAATAAATCCTTGACTTAGTCCAGACACAGATAGATATGATTATAAAGCAGTTCAAATAATATCTTAGCTCAACCAGGGAGGCCTGGTTAATAGTCTCAGGTATTGCAGCAGCAGCAGCAGCTTACATGTCCAGCAGATGCAGATAAAGTAAGAACGAGCAGCAGATGAAGGAGGATTACTGGAGACTTGTGTATGCAGCAGGAACTCAGAGCAGAGTAGCAGGATCACCACATAGGTTCACAGGAGCAGGTGTATAGCCAGGGAGTATTCAGAGGTCAGGAGCTGGATGCAAGGCAGAATACTCTAGCACAGACTGAAGGCTGGGGTGGAGTTTTATAGCAGGAAGACAAGTGCACATGAGACCAAAGACGCCATGTTGGAAAAGGGCAGTAATGCACAAAAGGTAAAAAATGTTCAGAGTCCTGACATTCAGCTGTGGCGATGAAAACTCCGAGCACTAAAAAATACTCGTAGGTCACCCGAGTGTGCTCAGGAAATCTCGAGTAATGAGTATATTCGCTCATCACTAGTGGCTATTATAGCCGTCCTGGAATATTGGAGACCAGAATAGAGGAGTTGTGTTTCCAGTGGTGGCTGATCTAGCAGTGCTAGGAACAAATGAATAATGTAGCAGAGCTGGGTTAGTGAATACTGATGTAGTAGGACTGAGAAGAGGGACCATGGAATGATGTGGAGGCAGGACCACCTTAATACTAGGGCAATATCCTGCCACCTCAGCCAAGTTTAAATGACCCAGTTGAATAATGTCATAGGTGAATGTTGGGCTGCTGGAACATTAAGAGGCAGAGACAGTTTACAGAGCTCTTCTGATGCCAGTTTAAGAACACATGGCACCGAGTGTTATAATTCATATAGTGGTGAACAGTGTAGAATAGATCGAGGAAGGATGAACTTGATGAACGCTTGTTTTTTTCAATTTATGTAGCTTTGTCACATTAGACAAATCCAGAGGCTATAGGCAGAGTTCAGGACCACAGCTAAGTCATACCAATAGGAATTATATCAACAAAAAGCGACAAGACGGTGCACTATAGACTCAAAAAACTAGATCCTAATCAAAAAAAGTAAACAAATGACCAAGATAGATAAAAAGCAGAATAATACAATAGAGGACTATGTATTCAAATGTACAGTAAAGCGTGTTTCACCCGAGCTTCATCAGGGGGCGTATCACAACAGAAGCAACAAGGTGAGTATAGTTGGAGCACCCCCAGACACAGGGCCGCGGGGTACTCATTACTGGGCCTCTCAGTCTCAGTCCTGGGGTTGTCACGGTGGCTAGACCCGATCCGTGACCCTGCTAAGGGGCGTCCAATGAAAGGTGTGGTGGTGGTGCGTGGTGCAAGTCACGATGAACAACAAGGACACAGGGTTGCAGTCTCTTTACCTCTTTACTGAAGGCTTCAGGGTCCACAATCCAGAGCACTGCTAACAGGGCTGGCTGAGACCGGCCGGTCCGAAGGCACATCCAGAGTTCCCTTTACAGGTGGAAATCAGTGTGCTTCCTACTAGCGCCTGGGTGTTGTAGTACTTCCCTGCTGAGCACCACGGGATAGTCCTCACAACTGTCGTGTATGTTTCTGTTCTTTCTCTCTCCGTCCCCCAGATGATTTGGATAGGACGCACCCGTATGACGGGGTAGGCCTGGAGCTCTTTTATAGGGACCCTAGAGACGCCCCTCTCCCACCATTGCCTCCGTTGTCTTCATTAGGTGATTTAGGTGAGGCAGCCAACCTATAACACAGGTCAACAAAAAAAAATTTTTTTTCTGGTGTCCAAAATATTTTAATGAATTTGGGGTATTTTTGGGGTGCTGATTCTGAATATGCTATCAGTTTTGCCAGATTGGCTCAAGTTTTTGACATTTTTGGTATCTTATTTATAGCACTTGTTGGTAAATACGACGCATCATCTCATTAATTTCTTTGGATTAGTACTTGAACTGAGCAGTTCTCAATATAGTTTTGTGTTAATTAGTGTTCTAAAAGTTTGTTCATAGCTTGATTTTTGCACTAACTTTATGTTGTTGTCTGTTTTCCAGTGAAAAGCATGAACTCATCAAGAAGAAGTTGTCTTAACGATCCAGACTCATTCTGTTACATTTGTGGTGAATACACACTGCCAAAACATAGAAGAAACATAACAGACTTCGTAAAAAAAGTGTATTTTGCCTATTTTGGGGTTATGCTTGGGGACCAAGACAAGTTTTGGGCACCACACATAGTGTGCAAAGCATGTATCGAATTATTACGAAAATGGAGCAAAGGACAAAGAAAAAGCTTCAAATTTGGTGTTCCAATGGTGTGGAGAGAGCCAAAAAATCATCATGATGAATGTTATTTCTGTGCAGTGCAAGTGCAAGGATTCAATAAGCATAAGAAACGAAAATGGGAGTAACATGGAATCTGCAAGAAGGCCTGTCCCTCATTGTGAAGATGTGCCTGTACCTGTGTTTACCATAAATAACAGTCATCATGATGATTTTTTGGCTCTCTCCACACCATTGGAACACCAAATTTGAAGCTTTTTCTTTGTCCTTTGCTCCATTTTCATAATAATTCGATACATGCTTTGCACACTATGTGTGGTGCCCAAAACTTGTCTTGGTCCCCAAGCATAACCCCAAAATAGGCAAAATACACTTTTTTTACGAAGTCTGTTATGTTTCTTCTATGTTTTGGCAGTGTGTATTCACCACAAATGTAACAGAATGAGTCTGGATCGTTAAGACAACTTCTTCTTGATGAGTTCATGCTTTTCACTGGAAAACAGACAACAACATAAAGTTAGTGCAAAAATCAAGCTATGAACAAACTTTTAGAACACTAATTAACACAAAACTATATTGAGAACTGCTCAGTTCAAGTACTAATCCAAAGAAATTAATGAGATGATGCGTCGCATTTACCAACAAGTGCTATAAATAAGATACCAAAAATCTCAAAAACTTGAGCCAATCTGGCAAAACTGATGACATATTCAGAATCAGCACCCCAAAAATACCCTAAATTCGATGAAATATCTTTGGCACCAAAAATGCTGTTGACCAGTGTAATTAACTGCCCGGCCGTAGTTTAAAGTAATGCGTGGAGTCTCTTTCTCGGCGTTCCGGCCGCCGGCTACGCGCCTCAGAAGGATGTTGCTGATCTTGAGGCACGACTCATTCTGGTTCTATCTCCTTTGTGCTGTGATCCCGTTTCTCACTTCTCCACAATATACTTTGCTTCGTGTCCTTTCTTAGGAGTCTGCCGCTATATGGCACAGTCACGGCTCTGTAACGATCTGTCCTTTTCTAGGCCTCTGTCAGGATCCCATCCCTGACAGATCCTCCCTCAAGCTCTTCCCAGCTACTTTCTGACTAACTTCCTATCCAACCCCCAGTTTTACCAGAGTGTGAGGAGTGGCCTACTAGATAGAACCAGTCCCCCTGGTGGCCGGAGTGTGAAGTGTAATGTGTGTCTGTGATACCTGGTCAGGTGAACTCCTTTAGTGCCATCAGACATACCATCACCCCCCTTAGTGGCGGAGCGACAGTACTGCAACGACCAGGACTCTGGGGCGCTGCATTCCCCCCCGGTTAAATCCAGTACTCCCGGACTGGGAAAAGAAAAACAATAATACATGTTAACAACAGACATACAAAATTTCAAAATGCAATAAACAAGTAAGTTTAACAGTGCTTCCCTTTATGGGAGGTGAGAACACTTGAACGCTGCGAAAGTTTGGTCATGCACAGTTTATGACTCTCCGTTCGGTGGTTGTAACTCTGGAACAGCAAGGACCCCGGGTAAACAAAGGGGTCCCTTCTGAAAGTTTTGGAGCAATTCACTGTCCATTACTCCATTGTCCATTTTTAAACCTGTAACAAAAGATATTTACACAAACATTTTCAACCAAATAGCAACCTTCGTTAATATCTCCAAGTTTTGTAGCGAAGTGGAGTTTGATTCTTGGTGCTACGTGTCTTCTAGCTACGCTTCTAGTGAGTCTGGGTAGCACTGGCGGGCTGGAACTCTCAGGGCTGCTGCTACCAACAGTGGGTATGGCAGATTCGCCGATAGCAGAGGGAGGACCTGCCGATTCAGCGGTTGGCATGGCATCTTCTGGCGGGGTCTGCTGAGATTGCGGGCCTGGATGATCTGGCACCACATTTAGTTCTGGCGGGTTCGGTTGACGGAACGTTAGGACAGGTACCACGATGGCCTGATTTATTTGAGTCCAAGACTGGAGAAAATCGCCAAGAACAGTATGTATCATCTTCTCCTCTTCTACAGGTGGGGAGGTTCCTGGATCTGTTTCCCTCTCTCTCAACTTATCAGGGCATACTTTAAGGTGGTCTCTGGATATTGCCGTTGAGGTTTCTCCTCCATCTTTGCTGATGAGACAGACCTTCGTGTTGTCGAAATCGGATGGTATACGGTTCCGCTTCCCATTGGTCATCAAGTTTGTGTAGCCTCCTCTTCCGTTTGAGTACTTGCTCACCAGGTGACAAGGGAATCGTAGGAGCATGCTGGTTGTAGTCTCTTTCTTGTTTCTGTCTGGCCTGGGCGAGACTTCTTTCCATGCATTCCTGTATTTCGCTGTACCTTTGCTGCCTCTCTGTATCCCAATCTGCATCCTGCGAGGTATCTTCGGGGGTTAGGACCCCCATGTCCAGATCAACGGGTAACCTGCTAGATCTTCCTCGCATCAGGTACGCTGGAGTGCAGTTGGTGGAATTCACTGGGATGTGGTTGTACATGTCTACCAGGTCAGGCAACTTTGTTGGCCACAAGTTCCGTTCCTCTACAGGCAAGGTCTTCAGTAAGTCGTTCACCACTTGGTTCATCTTTTCACACATCCCGTTGGTTTGGGGATGGTACGGCGTGGTTCTGATCTTCTTACACCCGTACAGATTGCAGAACTCCTGGAACACCTCTGCTTCAAATGCTGGTCCCTGATCGGTCAGTACCTTCTCCGGGTACCCATGGGGCCTACAAAAGTACTGCTGGAAGGTTTTGGCGGCCGTCCTGGCCGTTAGATCCTTGACAGATACAACCACCAAGAATCTGGAGTAGTGATCCACGATGGTAAGAGCGTAGATATAGCCTGACCGGCTAGGTGTTAGCTTCACATGATCCAGCGCGACCAGTTCGAGCGGCCACTTGGTGATGATGGGCTGCAAGGGAGCCCATTGGCTATCACGGTCCTTCCTGCGTAGGCTACATGGACCACACTCCCGACACCACTTCTCGATGGCTCTCTTCATGCCAATCCAATAGAACCTCCCTCGGAGTAGCCTCTCCAGCTTCCTCCATCCGAAGTGTCCGGCCCCATCGTGGTATGCTCCCAGAACCATTGGCGCATCTCGCCTTGGCACCACTATCTGCCATACCAATTCATGAGTGCGTGGGTCGATGCTTCTCTGGCACAGCTTACCATCGTGAATAAACAGCTTGTTTCTCCCCTTCCACAGCTGTTGTGTTTCCTGTGGATCATCCGGGCCAGGATGCAAACCTGCCTGCGTCAGGAGTTCTTTCACCCGACGAACCGCGGGGTCACCATCCTGGGTCTCTGCCCATCCGTGGTGGGGAAGGGGATTCAGCGTGGCATCCTGTTTGGTCTTGTGTCTGTTCTTCACATGATGGGAGTACTGAGCGGCTTTGGGGCGATGGAAAGCGGGCAGCTCTACCTCTTCAAGTGCCTCCGGGTCCTCCCCCGTTTCTGGCAAATTGGGCATCCGGGACAAGGCATCGGCATTCGCATTCTTGCGTCCTGCCCAACACTTGATGGTGAAGTCGTAGTTGGACAGCCGGGCCATCCACCGCTGTTCCAAGGCCCCGAGTTTGGCTGTGTCCAAGTGCGTCAGTGGATTATTATCGTGAAGACGGTGAATTTCGCTGAGGCCAGGTAGTGTTTGAACCTTTCCGTCACTGCCCAAACGATGGTGAGGAATTCCAGCTTAAAGGTACTGTAGTTGTCAGGGTTCCTTTCCATGGGGCGAAGTTTCCTGCTGGCGTAAGAGATTACCCTCTCCTTGCCTTTCTGGACCTGGGACAGCACGGCTCCCAATCCTAGATTGCTGGCATCCGTATACAGCACAGTGCCGACTTCAAGCAAGTGAATGATCCTTCCAGTCCCTCGTTCCAATCAAATGGGGTATTCTTCCGCTGCATACAGTATATAGGTAAGTATAACGAATCAATAGCCAATAGTGACTAATGACACATCGTATATGTATATGAATAGCCAATCATAAGGGATATATATCGTTCTAAAAAGAGACAGCCTATCATGTGATGGATACTATGTATATATAACAGAACAGCCTATAGGAAAGCTTGTAACGGATATAAGTGCATGCCCAAGGATATCCATCAACCAATTATAATGTCATGTGTCACATGTGCAGACGGACATCTCACTCGCTGTGAACTTCCGCCCACTGGGACTGCGATCATAGTGTGAATCGAGACAGTATCGGGATTCAATATCGGGATTCCAACATGGTTAAGCACCGTGTTATGGTTGGAAGCCATATATTCCCCGGATCTTCCATCAGTCCACATGTGGTAATGTCCACGTGGACACAACTACTATGTTCTATACTAACCTCAAATGGGACATTGCTTGTAGTTCTACAAGTCTGTACAGGGCTTATGTATATATACATTATATATACACTCACCGGCCACTTTATTAGGTACACCTGTCCAACTTCTTGTTAACACTTAATTTCTAATCAGCCAATCACATGGCGGCAACTCAGTGCATTTAGGCATGTAGACATGGTCAAGACAATCTCCTGCAGTTCAAACCAAGCATCAGTATGGGGAAGAAAGGTGATTTGAGTGCCTTTGAACGTGGCATGGTTGTTGGTGCCAGAAGGGCTGGTCTGAGTATTTCAGAAACTGCTGATCTACTGGGATTTTCACGCACAACCATCTCTAGGGTTTACAGAGAATGGTCCGAAAAAGAAAAAAAATCCAGTGAGCGGCAGTTCTGTGGGCGGAAATGCCTTGTTGATGCCAGAGGTCAGAGGAGAATGGGCAGACTGGTTCGAGCTGATAGAAAGGCAACAGTGACTCAAATCGCCACCCGTTACAACCAAGGTAGGCCTAAGAGCATCTCTGAACGCACAGTGCATCGAACTTTGAGGCAGATGGGCTACAGCAGCAGAAGACCACACCGGGTACCACTCCTTTCAGCTAAGAACAGGAAACTGAGGCTACAATTTGTACAAGCTCATCGAAATTGGACAGTAGAAGATTGGAAAAACGTTGCTTGGTCTGATGAGTCTCGATTTCTGCTGCGACATTCGGATGGTAGGGTCAGAATTTGGCGTAAACAACATGAAAGCATGGATCCATCCTGCCTTGTATGGAGCATCTTTGGGATGTGCAGCCGACAAATCTGCGGCAACTGTGTGATGCCATCATGTCAATATGGACCAAAATCTCTGAGGAATGGTTCCAGCACCTTGTTGAATCTATGCCACGAAGAATTGAGGCAGTTCTGAAGGCAAAAGGGGGTCCAACCCGTTACTAGCATGGTGTACCTAATAAAGTGGCCGGTGAGTGTGTATATATATATATATATATATATATATATATATATATATATATATATAAAATCTAGGATGGTATATGTGGATTTTACATGTGAACTGAATACATTTTGAGTTCTATCATGTAAGAGAACCATTGGGTGTTTTCGCTCCTAAGGGACTTTATCTGCTCATATGTGATATGTTAGTTGTTGGATGTCAATATCATGTTTCATGTTTGCTCAGAATGAGATACTGTCTCAAATCAATAAGTTTACATAAGAGTCTTCAAGATTTTAGTAATTCACATCTATGCTGATATATAAGGTTATTATGCACCTGCACTTTTTATAGAGAGAATATATATATATTTGAATGTACCATGCACATGCACTTTTTTATAGAGAGGAGACATAATGAATATTATGTGTTATGTATTATACATTTTTATGATTCTATGTGTATCTCTTTTAGGTATTGAAAAATGGCATCACTAATGCATTTTGTCAGCATATTAGAACGCATGCAGGTCACTCATTTCCCCTTTTGTTTAACATTAGTGATGAGAGAGTATACTCGTTGCTACGGTTTTCCCGAGCGCGCTCGGGTGGTCTCCGAGTATTTGTCAGTTCTCGGAGATTTCGTTTTTGTTGATGCAGCTGCATGATTTACGGCTGCTGGACAGCCTGAATACATGTGGGAGTTGCCTGGCTGTTAGGGAATCCTCACATGTATTCAGCCTGTTTAGCAGTCGCAAATCATGCAGCTGTGGTGATGTAAGGAGGTTGCTTTCCCTGCTCCTTACCTGGAACCACTTAGACAGACAGCTGGGTTGTCGGGGGTAAGACTTTCTGCCCTGGACAGAAGGGACCATGTGACGGCTGGGAGCAGAGAGGACGAGAGGGGGGTGTAGTCAGAAAAGAGCGGGAGAGCAGAGCGCGCGAGACAGAGGGGACAGCGTGCCAGAGAGAAAGCAGGCTGCAGCGCCGCGCTCCCCATGACAGAGTGCTCCCTGTGAGGGCACTAAGGCTGGAGTGAGAGTGGGGACTTGGAAGCCTCCATAATCAGAGACGATGTTTCCCCTTACAGTGACCTGACCGCACTGACAAGCCAGGACCCCTGAGTGTCACTAAGGAAACTGCTCAGTGTGTGTATTCTTGCTGCAGAGAGAGAGAGAGACTGTCAGCTTGGTGTACTGAGACTCCCAGCAGAGTGACTGTGTGACTTCCTGCTTCCAGCTGCACAGGGAGAAAAGTCTTAACCCCGGAGTTTCCAGTTCCCAGGAAACAGAGAAGAGACTTCGATCCCCTGGTCCCTGCAGTATCAGTACAGAGACTGTGATTCTTGGTGAGAGACTTAACAGTGCAGAGCCCCTGATTCCTGGCTGTGCTGTAAAAGCTAAAGACTGATAAGTTACAAGAACACTCGTTAACCCCTTTGTTTTCGCTTACCTGTTTACTGTTTGATTTACCTCTATTAACCCCCTGTTTACTCCCTGCGAGGAGAATCTTACTCCTGTTAATAAATTCCCCTCAACAGTTGGTCTGTCTGTTCCGTGGTGCCATACTCAACCCTGCACTCTATTACAGTGATAAAAACTAAATCTCCGAGCACTAACAAATACTCGGAGACCACCCGAGCATGCTCGGGAAAACCCAAACAACGAGTATACTCACTCATCACTATTTAACATGATACATTTGATACACTTCAGTGTCGTTTTTATTATCTTACATCACTGCTATATATACAATAATAATCATCTTTATTTTTATATAGCGCTAACATATTCCGCAGCGCTTTAAGGTTTGCACACATTATCATCGCTGTCCCCGATGGGACTCACAGTCTAAATTCCCTATCAGGATGTATCAGTTTACAATAAAGAATTATACACATATTATATATACAGTATATATAATTAACTTTTAGTATATTTTCCTTACACTATCATAAATTATTTACCTTTCCCATACTCTTCATGCACTTGGGTGTTTTTTCAGCACACACACTAATATTCTTCTATTGAATAATATTCTTTATTCACATTCATACAATAGCACATAAGTTTCACAATAGTGTATTTACCGATATTTTACATCTTTATCTCAACATATAATTCTTACATCGACATCACATTTCATTTTCATCCACTCTTTCACATATTATTCAATATAGTTTGGTTTCTGTTACAGTCATTAGTTTATTTTTTTCCCTTATGTTTAGTGTTGAGCGATACCATCCGATAGGCAAAGGTATCGGTATCGGATTGGATCGGCTGATATCCAAAATATATCGGATATCGCCGATACCGATACCCGATACCAATGCATATCAATGGGACACAAAGTATCGGAATGGTTCCCAGGGTCTGAAGGAGAGGAAACTCTCCTTCAGGCCCTGGGATCCATATTCATGTATAAAATAAAGAATAAAAATAAAAAATATTGATATACTCACACGTCCGACGGCCCCGGCTCTCACCGGTCCAAGCGTCTGCCACCGTTTCTAAGAATGCAGGGTGAAGGACCTTCGATGACGTCGCGGCTTGTGATTGGTCGCGTGACCGCTCATGTGACCGCTCACGTGACCAATCACAAGCCGCGACGTCATCGAAGGTCCTTCACCCCTGCATTCTTAGGAACGGAGGCACCGCTAAGAGCCAGGGTCCGCCGGAGGGGTGAGTATATCAATATTTTTAATTTTTATTATTTATTTTTTACATGAATATGGATCCCAGGGCCTGAAGGAGAGTCTCCTCTCCTCCAGACCCTGGGAACCATACGCACCGCACACTTCCGATTCCGATATCACAAAAATATCGGAACTCGGTATCAGAATTCCGATACCGCAAGTATCGGCCGATACCCGATACTTGCGGTATCGGAATGCTCAACACTACTTATGTTACATGATCACAACGTACAATGTGGGTTCCTTTTCTTCTTCGTGGGCTTATCGGCGCATGTCATGATTCCAGTGCGCACGCGCGGATCCGGCCTCCCTGAATCTTCACCCCGACCGGGCAACTTGTTCAGTGAGTGTGTGTGTCTTCAGGGAAATCATTCCCTTGGTGATGCCGCATGCTCTAGTGGGAGTCACGCTGGGCAGAAGTTCACAGCGGGTGACGTATCCATCTGCGCATGCGCCACAAAGGTGGTTTCAAACTATAGAACGCATTCAGACTATAACCAGTGAAGTTCGATGTTCCAATTGGTTGATGGATATCCTTGAGCACTTATATCCATCACAAGCTTTCCTATGTGCAGTTTTATTATACATAAATCACATGACAGGCTGCCTCTTTTCATTACGATATACGTGCCTTATGATTGGCTATTCAAATACATTATACTATGTGTCATTAGTTACTATTGGCTATTGATTGATTATACTTACCTATCATACTCATCTTTCTGCTTCTGTTGTGTCGTCCCCCTGAAGAAGCTAGGGTGAAACACCCATAGGGGCATCAGGACCATATAGCAATTAGGTCTTCTCATCAGCACAAGGGCATTTAATTATATACTTCGTTTTTGTATTTTCCACTGGGATGCATACTATAGGCACCGGGAAGCATACTAAACAACTTCTAAGCTTTACTATACATTTGTGGTCCTCCATTGTGCTGCTCTGCTTTTTATCTATTTTTGTCATTCTTTTTTTTTTTACTTACTTCAATAAAGGATCTCGCTTTTATGAGACTTTAGAGCCCCATCTTGTTGACATTTGTTGGTATAATTGTATTTGTTGGCGTTATTCTATTACAGATGTGCTCAGATTTTTCTTGGTCTAATCAAATAGGAATGTAACAGGGTAGAGGCAGACACTGACACGCAGGCACTTTATGATTGAACTGTCAGGGTCGTACAGCCACCATTCATGACCCAGCGTAGAAGCGGTTATTGAAAGGTTTGTAGCAAGGAAAGAGGCACAAGACAGGAGGAGTTAACAAGTACAGAAGCAAGAAAGATGTAGTGACAAGGTGAAAAAGATGGAGAGACATTCTACAAGATGTCTTCTGTCAATGATAGAAGCGGTGCGCAAACGTCTCCTACCAAAAGTAGACAGTGCTGGAGCGGTGAAGAATAGTGTTGAGCATTCCGATACCGCAAGTATCGGGTATCGGCCGATCCGATACTTGCCGCGTATCGGATACCGGAATCGGAAGTTCCCAGGATTCAAACTGCACAAATTTGCATGAAATCAGCCAATGAGAATGATTCCAAGTGTGGGCACATCCTGTTCAGCATGGAGGGCCTGAAACTACTGGCAAGGCTGTGATTGGCTGCTGAAATGATGTCATGATGCAGTTTAAAAGTCGCTGGCGCCATTTTGCGATCACTCTGCTGTGAATTCAGTTAGTGACAGGACGCTGTTTGCTGACTGAGGGCCAGTTTAGAGATAGCGATTTGCTTCTTTGTGCTTTTCCAAAGGCTAATTTAGCAACCGCTGTGTTCACCTACTAATCACCTTGCTTTTGCCTTGTAGCGCTGTTTTCACAGCGATCTGCAAGGTCTGTGTGTGTGTGTGTGTGTGTGTGTGAGTGCAGCCCACTCTCTAGTCTGAGTGCAGCCACATAGGCCATCCATAGCTGGTTGTATTCAGTTCAGGGAGGGTGGTTCATTGCCTCATACTGTTCTTTTTTTTTTTTTTTTCCAAGTAGTGTAGTCTGCTGCTCATTTTTTCTAATAATTCCTATTAGTGACTTTCCACCCGTATCCAGCTAACTTGTGGAAAAACACTACATAGGATAACGTAGAGGAGGGTTTTTGGGCCTTGCAGCGCCGTTTACGGCTGTCTGCACGGTCTCCGTGTGACTGCAGCTCGCCCTGTAGTCTGTGAGCAGCCATAGCCTGGTTGTATCCAGCTCAGGGTTGTTCACTGCGTCATACCGTAAAATCAATTTTCCTTTTGTTTTAAGTAGTGCAGGCTGCTGCACATTTTTTCAAAAAATTCCTATTAGTGTCTTTCCACCCGTATCCAGCTAACTTGTGGAAAAACACTACATAGGATAAAGTAGAGGAGGTTTTTTGTGCCTTGCAGCGCCATTTACGGCTGTCTGCACGGTCTCCATGTGACTGCAGCTCGCCCTGTAGTCTGTGAGCAGCCATAGCCTGGTTGTATCCAGCTCAGGGTTGTTCACTGTGTCATACCGTAAAATCAATTTTCCTTTTGTTTTAAGTAGTGCAGACTGCTGCACATTTTTTCAAAAAATTCCTATTAGTGTCTTTCCACCCGTATCCAGCTAACTTGTGGAAAAACACTACATAGGATAAAGTAGAGGAGGTTTTTTGGGCCTTGCAGCGCCATTTACGGCTGTCTGCACGGTCTCCGTGTGACTGCAGCTCTCTCTGTTGTCAGTTCAGCCCCAAAAAAATAAATAAATAATAAAGTTCACCAAACACACCACTTTACATTTGTGTAGGCCACATTAGCTCATATTAAAGTCTAGTCCACACTTTAGAAAATTAGTGTTTCCTATACCTGTTAGGACTCGGAGCTGTTCAGGAATAAGCACACAAAGCCGTTAGTACTTTTCTGCTTATCTTTATCAGTCAACCAAGATGAAGAAGGCAGGGAGTAAGGCACGTGGGCGTGGGCGCGGAGCAGGGAGAGGACGTGGGGATTCTGTGCCTGCTGCGGGCACCGGTGACTCCTCAGCACCCAGTTTCACCAGGGAACAGTCCTTTATGTGCAGCTTTGTCGCAGAGCGCCGTACACCGCTGCTGCGTGAAGACCAAATTGAAGCCGTTGTCGGATGGATGGCAGCTAACGCATCGACTTCAATTAGTGCCACATCCTCTCAGACACAGAGCACTGGAGAGCAGCCATCTGTCTCTTCACCACCTGCCAAATTGGCCAGGCAGACAGAGAGCCCAGGACAGGAGCCGTCTCTACTTCTGTTCTCTGAATCTCTTGGCTTGGAAACAGGGGGCCAGCCAAGCAGCATTGGAGAAATGGAAGAAGAGGCAGGGTGCAGTGATGCCCAACAGCTTTTTCTCTCTTCCTCTGAAGAGGCGGGTGGGCCAGTGCCTCCGGTCATCACATCGCAGGCCGCATCCGCTGATGATGACACTCAGGTGCCACTTTCTGGTGCGTGCTCTGCTGCTGAGACTACCCAGGAGGAGCAGTTGGTGGCAGAGGGTAGTGTAGATCATGAGGTCCTTGACCCATCGTGGCGTGAGGGACAGGAAGGTGGTGGGAGCAGCTCCAAGGAAGAGATTCCTAGAACGGGCCAAAGAGGTAGAGGGAGGGGGAAGACTGCGCAGCCTGTAGCCTCCACTTTGGCACCCGTTAGGAGCATGTCTGTTCCAAAAGCCAAAAAGGGCGCTCCCAAGACTTGCAGTGTCTGGCCCTTTTTTGACACAGTTGCAGATGACATTTGCTATGTCAAATGCAAGGTGTGTCATCACAAAGTCAAAAGAGGTCGAAATGTCAGCAACCTCAATACCTCCAACATGTGGAAACATGTGCGCAACAGGCACGCGGCGGAGTTAGAAAAACACACTGAAGAGCTAGGCCAACCAACAGCGGCAGCTACCATCTCTTCAGCTCGTGTTGCCTCTTCCTCCAGCTCACACGCAGCTGGTTCGGCTTCCTCCCAGGATCGCCGTGGAAGAACCTCTGGCCCTGTTGTCCAGAGACCCACTGTAATTTCACCCGCAGCACCACGTTCCCAGTCATCCTCACACTCCCAGCCCAGTCTACAGCCATCGGTACTACAGGCATGGGAGAAAAGGCGGCCTTTCTAGTCAAACCACCCACGAGCACAGGCTCTGACTGCAGGCATTGCCAAACTTCTGTCACTGGAAATGCTGTCATCCAGGCTGGTGGAGACTGACAGCTTCCGTGACTTGATGTCATTGGCAGTCCCACAGTACAATGTGCCCAGCCGCTTTTACTTCAGCAGGCAAGCTGTCCCTGCCCTGCACAAGCATGTGGAGGGACACATAAAACACGCGCTACTGAACGCCGTCAGTAGCAAGGTCCACCTCACCACCGATGCGTGGACCAGTCAACATGGACAGGGGCGATACCTTTCCCTCACTGCCCATTGGGTTAATGTCGTTGAGCCGGGTACAGATCGTGCGAGTGGCGCAGGACGTGTCCTGCCCACTCCAAGGATTGCAGGAATCCATTCTGTACGCATTGACTCCTCCTCTTACACCAGTTCCTCAGAATCATCGCTGCAGGAGCCGTCACAGTCCACCTCCACATGGACCCGTGATGAACGTTTACCTGTTACGACCGACATGAGCACAGCCGTGGCCAAACGTCAACAGGCCGTCTTGAAATTAATTTATTTGGGGAATCGAAGCCACACAGCGCAGGAGCTCTGGAATGCCATCAAGCAGGAGAGCGATGTGTGGTTTGTGCCAGCGAATCTCCAGCCAGGTATGGTAGTGTGTGATAATGGCCGAAATCTGGTGGCAGCTCTGGGCCTCGGCAACCTCACTCACATCCCATGTCTGGCACATGTGCTCAATTTGGTCGTGCAGAGTTTTTTGAGGGACTATCCGGATCTTGATGCACTGCTGCACAAGGTCCGCCTAGAGTGTGCTCACTTGCGGCGTTCCAGCACGGCAAACTCGCGCATTGCGGCTCTGCAGCACCGACACCGCCTGCCGGAACATCGCATCATATGTGACCTACCTACCAGGTGGAATTCCACGTTACATATGTTGGAGCGGTTGCGTGAGCAGCAGCAAGCTGTAATGGAGTACCAGCTGCATCAGGCGCAAAGAAGTCGCACT
The DNA here is from genome assembly GCF_051348905.1 of Ranitomeya variabilis. Lineage (NCBI taxonomy): Eukaryota > Metazoa > Chordata > Amphibia > Anura > Dendrobatidae > Ranitomeya > Ranitomeya variabilis. Next base: position 23,890,497 of record NC_135235.1, read on the forward strand.
CCGCGCCGTTCAGACTTCACAACCACAGAGTGGGCCACTATGAAGGACGTCTGCCAGGTTTTGCGTCCCTTCGATTATTCCACGCGGATGGCGAGTGCAGATGATGCACTAGTCAGCATGACTGTCCCCCTTATCTGCCTGCTTGAAAAATCACTGCAAGCGCTAAGGGATGATGTTGTGGAAGAGGTGGAGGATGAGGATTCACCATTTCCATCATCTTCTGGACAGTCAGCGCCACGTGGTTCCTCACAAACGCGTAGGCAGGGGACACTTTGTGAGGAGGATGAGGAGGACTCAATGGAGGAGGAAGACATCCGTCCAGAGGAGGGAGTTACACAATTGTCCAGTACTCAGTGTGTACAGCGAGGGTGGGGTGATGACGAGTGGGCAGAGATCACGCCTCCAGCAGGGGACAGCGTTTCTTGGCCAGTTGGCAGTCTGCAGCACATGGTGGATTACATGCTGCAGTGCCTGAGAAACGACCGCCGCATCGCCCACATTCTCAACATGTCTGATTATTGGGTGTTCACCCTCCTCGATCCTCGCTACCGGGACAACGTAGAAAGCCTCATCACACCGTTGAACCGGGAGCGAAAAATGCGGGAGTACCAAGACACACTGGTGAATTCCATCATCTTCTCCATTCCAACTGAGAGAAGTGCTGCTACTGCATTCCAAAGCAGCTCAGTGCGTCCAGGCAGTGGTGGAGGCTCTGCACAAAGAGGGAGCAGAAGCAGTGCCTCTGCCCAAGGCAAGACCAGTATGGCCCAACTGTGGCACAGTTTTCTGTGCCCGCCACAAAAGTCTACACCATCACAGACGGCTCCAGTCAGCAGGAGGCAACGGTTCCGTCAGATGGTGACAGACTACATGTCCTGCCCTCTTGCTGTACTCCCAGATGGCTCTTCCCCTTTCAAGTTTTGGGTCTCAAAGCTGGATACATGGCCAGAGCTAAGCCAGTATGCATTGGAGGTGCTGGCTTGCCCTGCGGCTAGTGTATTATCGGAACGCGTCTTTAGTGCTGCAGGTGGTGTACTAACTGACCGTCGCATGCGACTATCCTCCGATAACGTTGACCGGCTTACTTTCCTGAAAATGAACAAGGCCTGGATCTCGCAGGAATTTGCCACTCCTCTTCCTGATTAAATAATTAGGTGACTGTCTACAGTATCCAGGTCTCCTGTTGTGTTCATCTTTCTACCACCTGAACTTTAATTCCTGGGCTCCAACACCGCCAGTTGAGGCTCACAAGTGCCGTCTGCACAGTCAAAACATACGACCCAGTGTTATTGGGTTTCAGTAACGTCAGCTGATCCCCAGCTGTGTAGCCGGCAATGTGTCCTGCGACCGCCACGCTGACACAACAACTGAAATGTAAGGGAACCTGTCCCCCCCCCCCCAAGGCGTTTGTTACTGAAAGAGCCACCTTGTGCAGCAGTAATGCTGCACAAGGAAAAGGTAGCTATTTTTGTTTAGCTCCTTGCACACGCAGAACTTAACACTTATAAAATGTGTCCACTGATACCGTAAAACCATCCCGGAGGTGGGACTTTCCTTCGTAATATGACGCAGCACAACTGTCATTCCTACCCCCTTGGCGCCGTGCCCCGGCTCCTCAGCGTTGTTTGATTCCGTCCCGGAGCCTGCGCTGTTATGTTATCCCTTGGCCAGGCACACTTAGCGCTGCCCATCTTCTGACATCATTTGGTGTCAGGCTGACTGCGCCTGTGCGGCCGCGCTGGCCGAGAGCCCGCCTCGCAGTGTCTTCTGATTTAATCCCACTGGGGGCCTGAGATCCATGGACATGCGCAGTGCATATCTGAACCTCCGCCTCTCACTCATCTCCCTACGCCTTCTTCAGACTGTGCGCCGTCAGCTGATCCCTAATAGCATGCCATGGCCGTGACGCCGCACAGTCTGAAGAAGCCATAGGGAGGGGAGTGAGAGGCGAGGATATGCACTGCGCATGGCCACGGATCCCAGGCCCGCGGTGGGATTACATTAGACGACACTGCGAGGCGGGCTCTCGGCCAGCGCGGCCGCACAGGCGCAGCCAGCCTGACACCAAATGATGTCAGAAGATGGGCAGCGCTAAGTGTGCCTGGCCAAGGGATAACATAACAGTGCAGGCTCCGGGACGGAATCAAACAACGCTGAGGAGCCGGGGCACAGCGCCAAGGGGGTAGGAATGACAGCTGTGCTGCGTCATATTACGAAGGAAAGTCCCACATCCGGGACGGTCTCACGGTATCAGGGGACACATTTTATAAGTGTTTCGTTCTGTGTTTGCAAGGAGCATAATGAAAAGCCACCTTTTCCTTTTGCATCCTTTGTGCTGCACAAGCTGGCTCTTTCAGCTACAAACGCCGTGGGGGGGGGGGTTAAAGGTTCCCTTTCGACTTTCTCCAATCAGGCTTCGGCCTACACTGTGTTCCTCTGCTCCTCCTGCTGTCCCTGGGCTCCAACACCGCTAGTTGTTGCCTGGTAGTGCTGTACGCACAGTCAACAGTCGCTCCTCTGTTATTGGGGTTCAGTAACATCAGCTGTTCCCCAGCTGTGTGTGGCAATCCCTCCTATCTCCTCCACCTCCTCCTCCTCCTGTCCCTGGGCTCCAACACCGCTAGTTGTTGCCTGGTAGTGCTGTACGCACAGTCAACAGTCGCTCCTCTGTTATTGGGGTTCAGTAACGTCAGCTGTTCCCCAGCTGTGTGTGTGGCAATCCCTCCTATCTCCTCCACCTCCTCCTCCTGCTGTCCCTGGGCTCCAACACAGCTAGTTGTTGCCTGGTAGTGCTGTACGCACAGTCAACAGTCGCTCCTCTGTTATTGGGGTTCAGTAACGTCAGCTGTTCCCCAGCTGTGTGTGTGGCAATCCCTCCTATCTCCTCCACCTCCTTCTCCTCCTGTCCCTGGGCTCCAACACCGCTAGTTGTTGCCTGGTAGTGCTGTACGCACAGTCAACAGTCGCTCCTCTGTTATTGGGGTTCAGTAACGTCAGCTGTTCCCCAGCTGTGTGTGTGGCAATCCCTCCTATCTCCTCCACCTCCTCCTCCTCCTGTCCCTGGGCTCCAACACCGCTAGTTGTTGTCCAGAAGTGCTGTCCGCACAGAGCCAAACACCTCGCCAATGTGTTAGTGGGGTTCAGTAATGCCTGCTGCTCCCCTGCTGTGTATACGGCAACGTGTCATGCGACCGCCACGCAGGCACAACAACTTAAATTTAAGGGAACCTGTCCCCCCCCCCCACAAGGCGTTTGTTACTGAAAGAGCCACCTTGTGCAGCAGTAATGATGCAAAAGGAAAAAGTGCCTCTTTTCGTGGTGCTCCTTGCACATGCTGAACCTAACACTTATGAAATGTGTCCCCTCACACCGTTAAACCGTCCGGTAGGTGGAACTTTCCTTTGTCGTGTGACGCAGCACAGCCGTCATTCTTACCCCCTTGGCGCCGTGCACCGCCTCCTCAGCGTTGTTTGAATCTGTCCCGGAGCCTGCGCTGTTAGGTTACCCCTTGGCCATGCACACATTTTGCGCTGCCAGTCTTCTGACATCATTTGGTGTCAGGCTGGCTGTGCCTGTGCGGCCGCGCTGGCCTAGATCCCGCCTCGCAGTGTCTTCTGATTTAATCCCACTGGGGGCCTGTGATCCATGGACATGCGCAGTGCATATCTGAACCTCCACCTCTCACTCATCTCCCTACGGCTTCTTCAGACTGTGCGGTGTCAGCTGATCCCTAATAGCATGCCACGGCCGTGACACCGCACAGTCTGAAGAAGCCGTAGGGAGGGGAGTGAGAGGCGAGGATATGCACTGCGCATGGCCACGGATCCCAGGCCCGCAGTGGGATTACATTAGACGACACTGCGAGGCGGGCTCTCGGCCAGTGCGGCCGCACAGGCGCAGCCAGCCTGACACCAAATGATGTCAGAAGACGGGCAGCGCAAAATGTGTGCATGGCCAAGGGCTAACCTAACAGCGCAGGCTCCGGGACAGATTCAAACAACGCTGAGGAGGCGGCGCACAGCGCCAACGGGGTAAGAATGACGGCTGGGCTGCGTCACATGAGAAAGGAAAGTTCCACCGACCGGATGGTTTAACGGTGTGAGGGGACACATTTCATAAGTGTTAGGTTCAGCATGTGCAAGGACCATAATTAAAAGAGCTAAGTTTACCTTTTCCAGCATTAGTGCTGTACAAGATGGCTCTTTCAGCTACAAATGCCTGGGGGGGGGGGGGTTAAAGGTTCCCTTTCAACTTGCTCCAGTGCAGCCTTCGGCCTACACTCTGTTGCTGCTGCTGACCCTGGGCTCTAACACCGCCAGTTGGGGCCCAGAAGTGCTGGCTGCACAGAGCCAAACACCTCGCCAATGTGTCAGTGGGGTTCAGCACCGCCAGCTGTTCCCCTGCTGTGTAGCCGGCAACGTGTCCTGCAACAGCCACGCAGACACAAAGCTGCCGCCAGTGCAGGCTTCGGCCTACACTCTGCTCCCTCTCCTCCTCCTGCTGACCCTGGGCTCTAACAACGCCAGTTGGGGCCCAGATGTGCTAGCTGCACAGAGAAAAACACCAGCCAATGTGTCAGTGGGGTTCAGCACCGCCAGCTGTTCCCCTGCTGTGTAGCCGGCAACGTGTCCTGCAACAGCCACGCAGACACAAAGCTGCCGCCAGTGCAGGCTTCGGCCTACACTCTGCTCCCTCTCCTCCTCCTGCTGACCCTGGGCTCTAACAACGCCAGTTGGCGCCCAGATGTGCTGGCTGCACAGAGCCAAACACCTCGCCAATGTGTCAGTGGGGTTCAGCACCGCCAGCTGTTTCCCTGCTGTGTAGCCGGCAACGTGTCCTGCAACAGCCACGCAGACACAAGAACTGAAATTGAAGGGAACCTGTCCCCCCTCCCCCAGGCGTTTGTATGTTTCACAGCCACCTTGTACAGCAGTAATGCTGCATGTGTGCAAGGTGGCTCATAAACTTATTCCCCTTGCACATGTGGAACTGAACACGTCTAAAATGTGTCCTCTGTGACCATTAAACCGTCCCTGAGGTGTGACTTTCCTTTGTAATGACACGCTGCAACCCCCTTGGTAGCGCTGCCCGTCTTCTGGCATCATTGTTTGGCTGGCTGCGCCTCTGCGGCCGCCCTGCCCCACACAATGCCCCTCGGTATCTTATTTATTTTGACTGCGAGGGTGTGATTGATGGGCATGAGCAGTGCATATGTTCGCCTGTCCCTCATCTCCTTCCGCCTTCTTCAGACTGTGCGGCTTCATGGCCGTGGCATGCGATAAGGGATCAGCTGACGCCGCACAGTCTGAAGCAGGTGTAAGGACCCGAGTGTGAGAGGCAAACATATGTACTGCGCCAGGCCATGAATCACAGCCCCGCAGTGTTTTAACAATGTTAAGACACTGCGGGGCTGGGATTCATGGTCATCGCGAACCGCACCGGCCGACATTAAATGATGTCAGAAGATGGGCAGCGCTAACAGCGCAAGGCCAAGGGATAACACGACAGCGCAGACTCCTGTGCAGCAAATAACGACGCTCAGGAGGCCGCGCCCAGCACCAAGGTGGGATTTTTGACAGCTGTGCTGCATCTCATTACGAAGGGAACTCACGCCTCCAAAACAGTTTGACTGCTTAAGTGTTGTGAATTAGACTTTTTTGGCTCCCTCTTGTGGTCACTAGTGATATGACTCTGGGATTGTCTTTCCTCAGTTTGGCACCACCTGGGTCGTTAGTCCAGGGGTGTTGCTATATTAACTTCCTGAATTCTTAGTCTGGTGCCTGGCATCGTTGTAATCAGTCCTTTCTGTTTGCTCCTGTCTGCTGGTCTTGGTTCTTGCAAAATTAAGCTAAGTCCTGCTTCCTTGTTTTTTGGTTATTTGTATTGCTCTTATTTTTTGTCCAGCTTGTACTAAATGTGATTTCTGATTTTGCTGGAAGCTCTAGGGGGCTGGTATTCTCCCCCCGGGCCGTTAGACGGTTCGGGGGTTCTTGAATATCCAGCGTGGATATTTTTGATAGGGTTTTTGCTGACCGTATAAGTCATCTTACTATATTCTGCTATTAGTCAGTGGGCCTCTCTTTGCTAAATACCTAGTTCATTCTTACGTTTGTCTTTTCTTCTTACCTCACCGTTATTATTTGTTGGGGGCTTGTATCCAACTTTTGGGGTCTTTTCTCTGGAGGCAAGAAAGGTCTATCTTTTCCCTTCTAGGGTTAGTTAGTTCTCCGGCTGGCGCGAGACGTCTAGAACCAACGTAGGCACGTTCCCCGGCTGCTGCTATTTGTGGTGCTAGGATTAGATATACAGTCAGCCCAGTTACCACTGCCCTATGAGCTGGTTTTTTGTGTTTGCAGACTTGGTATTTATTTATGAGACCCTCTGTCATTGGGGTCATAACATTAAGGGCCTAAATGTTAGACGTGTTTCTTTCTGCGTGTGCAAGGAGCAAAATTAAAAGAGCAACCTTAGACTTGTGCAGCATTACTGCTGCCCAAGCTGTGGCTCTTGTAGTTTGTAACCCCTGAGGGGGGGTTAAAGGTTACCTTTGAAATCGGTTCAATTAGGCTTCGGCCTACACTCTGCTCCACCTGCAGAGCCCGGGCTACAACACCGCTAGTTGCTGTCCGGAAGTGCTGGCTGCACAGAGCAAAACACCCGCCACTCTGTCAGTGGGGTTCAGCACCGCCAGCTGTTCCCCTGCTGTGTAGCCGGCAACGTGTCCTGCAACAGCCACGCAGACACAACAGACCCAAAGCTGCCGCCAGTGCAGGCTTCGGCCTACACTCTGCTCCCCCTGCTGACCCTTTGCTCCAACACTGCTAGTTGGGGCTCTAGGAAGACAAGCTTGAATAGGTCCCCATCCTGGTTCCAGCACCGTCAGCTGGTTCCGGGCAGAGCCTTTGGCTTAGGTGCCTCCTTCTGGGTATCCGAGTTCCACCAACGTCAGGTGGTCCTTGGTAGTGCTTTCAGGCACGGGTACCTCCTGCTTAGTAACCGGGTTCCAGTAACGTCAGCTGGTTCTCGGTAGTTCCATTGGCTCTTGGACCTTCGGCTACCCATCCGGGTTCCAGTACCGTCAGCTGGTTCTCGGCAGTGTCTTTTGCTCTTGTACCTTCTGCTCCCCATCCTGGTTCCAGTACCGTCAGCTGATTCCGGGCAGAGCCTTTGGCTTAGGTGCCTCCCTCTGGGTATCCGAGTTCCACCAACGTCAGGTGGTCCTTGGTAGTGCTTTCAGGCACGGGTACCTCCTGCTTAGTAACCGGGTTCCAGTAACGTCAGCTGGTCCTTGGTAGTTCCATTGGCTCTTGGACCTTCGGCTACCCATCCGGGTTCCAGTACCGTCAGCTGGTTCTCGGCAGTGTCTTTTGCTCTTGTACCTTCTGCTCCCCATCCTGGTTCCAGTACCGTCAGCTGGTTCCGGGCAGAGCCTTTGGCTTAGGTGCCTCCCTCTGGGTATCCGAGTTCCACCAACGTCAGGTGGTCCTTGGTAGTGCTTTCAGGCACGGGTACCTCCTGCTTAGTAACCGGGTTCCAGTAACGTCAGCTGGTCCTCGGTAGTTCCATTGGCTCTTGGACCTTCGGGTAGCCATCCGAGTTCCAGTTCCATCAGCTGTTTCTCGGCATTTTCTCAGCCTTCTTGTACCTTCTGCTACATTTCCAAGTTCAAGAGACTAAAGACGATGACCCGGAAGACCACCCCTAAGATGACGACGACACCAGAGACGACAACCACTGAGATGACGACGACCCTGGAGACGATGGCCCTGAAGACCACCCCGATGACGACGAAGCAGAAGAACGACGAAGCAGAAGAACAAGAGGCTGCAGAACAAAGAGCAGAAGAACATTAAGCATAAGACTAAATATCAGAGCAAAAGATATTATCTAAATTATAAGCAGAAGAAGACTAAGCAGTGTATGGGGGTGAGTCCGTTCCTCCTCGTGGTGCCCCTGGATAAAGCCTGATGCTGCAGGCCAAACTGAACGCGGACAAATGTAACTCTTTTGTGACAGGCAGAACGGAAGGTGTAATCTTCAAACTTTTATAGATAACAACTACGGGAATGCCTGTCACAAATAAGAATATGATGAAGAAGGTGAATATGAAGAAGATAATAGTTAAATAAAAAGAATATGAACAATGTAACAAAAAAATAATAGGTAGAAGATGAAGAAGAAGATGAATAAGGTGAAGAAGTTGATGTCAAAGAAGCTGATGATGAGGATAATGAAGAAGAAAGTGTGGGAGAAGTGCAGCGCCCCAGAGTCCTGGTCGTTGCAGTACTGTGGCTCCGCCACTATGGGGAGCTATGGTGCGTCTGATGGCACTGAAGGGGTTCATCTGATCAGGTATCACAGACACCAATACATTTCACAGCTGGGCCTCCGGGGGGAGCTAAGGGTGCTATTCATTATGCCACTCCCCACCATAGTGGGTAAACTGGGGGTCAGGCAGGAAGTTAGATCAGAAAGCTGACTGGGTTGGAACCAGGCAACACCTTGTGGCAGAGGGTGTTGTAGGGGAAGATACAGTAGGGTCTCTGTCAGGGGTGGGATCCTGACAGGGGCTTGGCAACAAGAACGAACGTAACGGGACCGTGCCTGCTCTGGGTAGCGGCGGTGCCCAAGAAAGGATTAGAAGAGAGATAGATTGTGCTGAGTGAGAAACGAGATCACGCAAAGGAGAAATACCAGTAGGAGTCGTGCTGTAAGACCGAAGCAACATCCTACTGAGGCGCACTACCGGTGGCCGGAACGCCGAGGGAGTAGAATAACATTCAGCTTCAAGCAATACTCCAAACAGCGGCAGGACAGTCAGTCTAAGGCGGGCTGTCTAACACATATCACCTATGCAATCTTGGGGGGCAACTTGTGGAGAGGGGCGACTCTAGGGTCCCGGAAGAGCTCCGAGCCTACCCGTCAAACGGGTGCCGTCCCGACCAGAACACCAGGGAGGGACGGAGGATTAGCAGAACATCATCTAATCGAGTTGTGAGGGAACTTAAGAAACAGACACAACAGTTGTGGGGGACTTTCCGTAAGCACAGCAGGGAAGGACCACAACACATAGCGCTAGTAGGAAGGCACCGATTTCCACCTGTGAAGAGAACTCTGGAGGTGCCATTGGACCGGCCGGACTTGCGCAGCCTGGTGAACCGTATTCCGGACTGAGGACTCAGAGATCTTCAGTAAAGAGGTAAAGAGACTGCAACCTGGTGTCCTCGTTATTTACTGCACTGCACCACTACAGCGTCACCACCATCATCCACACCTGTTATTCACTGAGCGCCCCACGGCAGGGTCACGGACCGGGGCCTAGCCGCCGTGACAACCCCAGAGCAGAGACTCGGAGGCCCGGTACCGGGTACCCCTCGGCCCTGCGGCAGTGGGGGCGCCGCAACTTGGCGTCACGAACAGGATCTACTTAAGCCTGAAGAATCAGGTCATGTGTGCTTTGGAACTGTGATTTGTTGTGTTTGGACTGTACTTTATTACAAGGACTGTGGATTGTCACTTGCCGCCAAAAGTTCGCGCCAAAACCGTCGCCATTGCTGCGCCAGAGAAGCAGAAGGAGGGCGTGCCATGGGAGGAGACTACCAAAGTGGCGCCAGAAACGGCGACCGCCCCCTGCGTCTCTTGTTGCAAAGCGATGACTTGCCTCAAGAAAGAGGAGAACCGCCCCTGACTTGCAACGGCGGGAACGAGGTGAAAGAGGAACTCGACCTCGGAGAAATGGCGGAGCCAGGTGCATGCGTTGCCGCCGAATGCCATACAGAGACGATGAACAGCAAGTGCCCGAGCAACGGCGAGGTGATCCCGGCTTGCCCTCACCCATCAGAAGCGGACTCGCGTCCACCGCCGGTGAAGGACCCGAACTCCTTGGAGCCGCCAGCGGAGGAGCCGAGCCAACCTATGCCAGCCACGGAACCATGGAGGGCGGAGTCACATCAAGAGGTGACTCCGGAGGAGCCGCGGTCCGGGCTGCAGCCGATTCCAGTGTCCTTGTCAACGGACCAGAGCGACATCGGTGGAATCACATCAGGCGCAGGTATGGACGGCACCCCTACTCCCCTGGCCGATTCTGCTCCCCCGACCGATCCGGCTCCCTTGACCGCTCCTCACCCCAGCAATGATCGTTCCTTCTTGGTGGAGCGGGTCATCCTCACCTCTAACGCGATGGGGAAGCTAGTGCCTCCGCTACCAACCAAGATGGGAGAACCCCTAGATGTGGGCCTAGACGGGGTGATCCTCCGGTGGGACACCCCCTGGACCGGGCCGGATGGGACCCGGGAGGATGGCTTCACCCTTGCGGTACTTACCTGGGAACAGTATAAGCAATGTCTAATACAACACTGGAAGGATCGAGACGAGACCGAACAACATGACATACAACGTAAGAAGTCTGCGCCCGGCAGGAAAGACGTGGTAAAGCGGGGAACTGTGCTGGCCTACCACCCAAAGAGGGGATGGGGCTCCATACAGGAACCGGGGCTATCCACTGATGTCTTTGTTACTAGCTATAACGTGAAGACCCCCTGCTGCAGCCGAAATGGTGATCCGTTACAAAGAGGGGATCAGGTGACCTACACCCGCCATCGGAGTGCACGAGGATGGTGTGCCCGGAACGTTCGACGGTGTGAGCCTGAGAGAGCGCCACCTGTTGCCCCGATCATGACTGATCACGATTTGCCAGACCTTGTTCCCATCACCACGGTACGCCTGGTAGCGGCTACCGAACTCGCAAGCAGGATTAGCCTTCAAATCCAGGCCCCGGCTGATCTGATGGCATCGGAGAGACCGACTACCGGTATGGGTGCCGAGGGACAAAGATCACCCCCAGACTTGGAAGGATAAACCTCGATACCATGAATATGTAAATAGTTATTGTTTCCTGATTTTTTTTTGGCTGAACCCGTCCAGGGTTAACTCTTAAGGGGATCCTTCTGTGGACCTGGGATCCCTATTGTTTGTTTTTGTTTGTTTTTCTAAAGTTTTGCACAGGTTTCTAGTTAAAAAGAACTGCTGAAATCATGAACAGTGCATGATCCGAACTTCTTGTACATAGTTTGCACCTTATTAAAGGCGCTCCCTACTGGTTTTACTTAAAGAAGGACTCTTTGTGAAGATACCACACTGGAACCTTTGCTGAGTATGGACTGGTAGCTTGAGAAGGCGTGCTACCTCATAGAGACTTGGTCCCCTCTTAAAGGGGATGTTCATTTGTTGCGCTTAACCCGTGATATTGCTTAAGATAGGAAGCAATAATGTCTTGACCAAAGAAAGAGATGATAATGTTTACATGAGAAAGTTATATGTATTTAATTAGTTAATTGTGAAGAAATACTGATGATGTTCTCTGAGAAGAAAAAGGTGAAAGATAGAAGAAGGATGCAGTGGGCCCGTAGGGATAGACGTGGTGTCCAGCATGCATGATAGAAAGAAAGATAATGAGAAGGCTTAATGTTCAATAGAAGATGTTTTGATAATGTTGATAGATAGTTAGGATAGAAGGTAAACCCTGAGTCCTCATAGGAGTCATGTAGAGATGGCTCAGTGCTCTTAAACTGAAAGTAATGTTATGTTCTATACTGTGTATAGTAGTTGAAAAGGCAGTAGGCCCTGGCTGAACGGGGCGGTCCTGTAACCGAAAGGAGAGGCAGAAGGTCTGGTGCCGATAGGACAGGCGGTCCTGCAGATCTAAAGAAGGAGAATGAAAAAGTTAAATTACCTTATAATGTGATTATAGGAAGGTCTTTAGTGGATTCAGAGTGTATGTCCTTAAAGGCAATGTTAAATTATTGTTCAACAATTTTGCACTTAGTAGAATACCCGGTTGGGTAACAGGAGTTATTTATAGCCTGTAATTTATAACGTTAACCATGTTTGTAACGTTCAAGTGTCCTTACCTCCCACAAAGGGAAGCCTGTTCAAGTATACTTATTGTTATTGCACTCAACAAAACTGTATGTCTTTTTGCTAACTTGTATTGTTGTTTTCTTCCCAGTCCCGGAGTACTGTGTTTAACCAGGGGGGAGTGCAGCGCCCCAGAGTCCTGGTTGTTGCAGTACTGTGGCTCCGCCACTATGGGGAGCTATGGTGCGTCTGATGGCACTGAAGGAGTTCATCTGATCAGGTGTCACAGACACCAATACATTTCACAGCTGGGCCTCCGGGGGGAGCTAAGGGTGCTATTCATTAGGCCACTCCCCACCATAGTGGGTAAACTGGGGGTCAGGCAGGAAGTTAGATCAGAAAGCTGACTGGGTTGGAACCAGGCAACACCTTGTGGCAGAGGGTGTTGTAGGGGAAGATACAGTAGGGTCTCTGTCAGGGGTGGGATCCTGACAGGGGCTTGGCAACAAGAACGAACGTAACGGGACCGTGCCTGCTCCGCGTAGCGGCGGTGCCCAAGAAAGGATTAGAAGAGAGATAGATTGTGCTGAGTGAGAAACGAGATCACGCAAAGGAGAAATACCAGTAGGAGTCGTGCTGTAAGACCGAAGCAACATCCTACTGAGGCGCACTACCGGTGGCCGGAACGCCGAGGGAGTAGAATAACATTCAGCTTCAAGCAATACTCCAAACAGCGGCAGGACAGTCAGTCTAAGGCGGGCTGTCTAACACATATCACCTATGCAATCTTGGGGGGCAACTTGTGGAGAGGGGCGACTCTAGGGTCCCGGAAGAGCTCCGAGCCTACCCGTCAAACGGGTGCCGTCCCGACCAGAACACCAGGGAGGGACGGAGGATTAGCAGAACATCATCTAATCGAGTTGTGAGGGAACTTAAGAAACAGACACAACAGTTGTGGGGGACTTTCCGTAAGCACAGCAGGGAAGGACCACAACACATAGCGCTAGTAGGAAGGCACCGATTTCCACCTGTGAAGAGAACTCTGGAGGTGCCATTGGGCCGGCCGGACTTGCGCAGCCTGGTGAACCGTATTCCGGACTGAGGACTCAGAGATCTTCAGTAAAGAGGTAAAGAGACTGCAACCTGGTGTCCTCGTTATTTACTGCACTGCACCACTACAGCGTCACCACCATCATCCACACCTGTTATTCACTGAGCGCCCCACGGCAGGGTCACGGACCGGGGCCTAGCCGCCGTGACAACCCCAGAGCAGAGACTCGGAGGCCCGGTACCGGGTACCCCTCGGCCCTGCGGCAGTGGGGGCGCCGCAGAAGTAAAAAAGAAGATGAAGGGCGTGGAAGTAGTGAAACATCAATATCTGACAAAATAAAAAAAAAATTAACATAGTCAAAATCTTTCTAACGCCGAACGTCATAAAAAAAAAAAAATTCCTGCTATTCTATTTGATTGGGCTAAACCTCTGTGCCTTTAATGTCTCCGCCACCTCCCCCAATACATCCTACATTATTCTTAGTTGTTTTCCTTCATGTAGAATGAACCTACAAGGAAAGAAAGGGTTTATTTTAATTCCGATATTTTCGTCCCATTGACTTGCATTGGGATCGGGTATCGGTATCGGATTAGATCCGATACTTTGACGGTATCGGCCGATACTTTCCGATACCGATACTTTCCGATATCGGAAGGTATTGCTCAACACTAGTGAAGAACAGTCTTTGCTTATATAAAAACTTGGAGAAGAAAGGGCAAGACTGATGATAATGTCGCTATCCCATTCTTGCCCCCTTGACTTATACAAGACCTTCTCGTCTTCCTTCCAAAACTAGAGTCATTATCAGGTCAAAGAGCCATGACGTTGTCCACCTAATAGGCACAAAATTTATTATAAAGTAGATATGTATTGGGGCGAGGCGGCGACCACTCCTTTACAGATATACAGTAGAAAGGTCCGTTTTTCTGCCATTGCACTCGTAACACTGACTGTTTCCTAATGATTCTAATTGCCAAATCAACACCTAGAACCTGAGTCAGATGCTATTAAAGAATAAGAGGTATAAAAGTGTAAGAGATAAAGTGGAGGTTTAGAAGATAAAGTATGAATGCAATAGTGAAAAAAGCTATTTCACTAGTTGTGCTCCAAATCTCCCGGAGAAGGGACAGGAAGTCTTCAAAATCTTTTGAATGGTCAGAAGGCAAGAACTTCTTAAAAGGTTATTTACAGAAAATCAAGTATGGATAGGGAAAAACCTTGAGGATCGTTGGGGGACTGACTGCTGACACCTCCAGCAATCCCAAAATCAGGGTGCTGGAACCCTAGATGGAGTGGAGGTGTGCTCGCTCAGCCTTTGCATCATTTGTTGTCTATGGGGCTGCTGAGTTCAGCGTTCATCTATTTCCTGCAGTCCCCATATACAATGTAATGAGTGGAAGTTGAGCTTGAGGACCTCCGCTCCATTCAAGATCGGGCCACAGAGCCCAATTATCAAGGTTCCAGATCCCTGATTTCAGGATCGTTGGTGGTTCCAGGACTCCCTGGTAAAGGAAAGAAATGTGACCTTCATCCCCCTGAAGATGTTGTGGCTAATGTGTTACATTGCTGCTCTCCCTATATGTGATGTTTCATGCAATGGTTCACAGTATTATTATGTTGTGCAGAAATATATCAATGTATCTGAATGCACTTGTGTTGGAGACGTTTTTAGGAAATAAAAGGAAGTTATTTCCTGGCTGGAAGTTAGGTGTTTATTGATGAGAAGAGAAGGAGGAGAACCGCTTACTGTGGGTGTGTATGAAGAAGACTCCAGAGATAGCAAGAAGGAAAGTAACTAGAGAAGTGGCAGGCATACCTGACGTAGCCTTTTCCTCAACATAGGAGGTAGCTTTTTGTTACTCTAACTTTGCACTTTCCAGTCTCGAGTTTGGAGGATGGGATGTTGCCATTTTAGGATAAATTTTTTGAAGATCAAAAGACTGTAATAAAGCCAAACAAATAATTTATTCTGTACGGAAATTTAATGCACCTTCTCGTATAGCATTATAGAATGGTATATTGTATCGGATCCCTATTTCAGATAATGGTAAATTCCAGTCAGACAACACGTTAATTTTGCTCAAAATTTTGAATGATACTTTATGGGGTAGGATTTCCACTAATCACAAAGATATAGTAGTGCCTTCCTTACACACATGGACCAATATGACACTTCTGTCCTACAACAGGGCATTATCATTTTTGCTGTATGTTATGAAACAGTCTTCTCCCACCAGTGGCTGACGTCTCCAGGAATTATGTCCCAATGGTTGATGAGCCAAAAGTTGGAGACACTGTAATAAAAAAAGCATCTAGAAGCCCATCAAAAAATTGATAGTCCATACTGTATCCTTTCTTCTCCATACAGGTGAATTTAGATCCCAGATTAAAATAAAAGGAAAAATATGTAACTTATTTAAGGAATTATTTGTAGTTTGTAGATAGTTGAACTTCTAGTAGGTGTCCATCTCATTTTCTATGTCTCAGAGGAATCCTCTTCACAGTGGTAAGGAGGAGGTAGAGAGATGGTCGGTAACTTAAGTGTCTCATTTACTCTCTTCCCCTGTCGAAAAAGAAAATGCACAGAAAGTGTAAGTATATACTAATAGTATTCAACACAAGATCTCTGGTCCTTAAAGGAGCACAATTATGTTAAAAATCTGCAAAAATAAATACACCATGACAAGATAATAAAATGAATGCATGGTCAACCAGTTGACAGGATAAATGGTCAACCAGTGACAAAGATGTATTTTTACTAGTGGATATAATGTATAGTTAACCTGGGCAAAGAAGAATGGTAAAACATGGGCAAGATGCATGGTCAACCAGGGAACAAGATGCATCTTCAACCAGTGGAGAAGATGCATGGTCAACCAGGGACAAGATGCATCTTCAACCAGGGGACAAGATGCATGGTCAACCAGGGACCAGATGCATCTTCAACCAAGGGACAAAATGCATGGTCAACCAGGGACCAGATGCATCTTCAACAAAGGGACAAGATGCGTCTTGAACCAGTGGAGAAGATGCATGGTCAACCAGGGGACAAGATACACTGTCAAAAGTGGACAAGAAGGATAGTCACCCAGGGACAAGATGCATCTTCAACATGTGGACAAGATGCATGGTTAACCAGGTGAAAAGATACATCTTCAACCAATGGACAGATACATGGTCAACCAGGGAATAAGATTTATCTTCAGCCTGTGGACAAGATGCACCTTCAACCAGGGGACAAGATGTTCATTATACCTAAATTCTGACATTATTATGAGGCCTCATCATACTAGTTACCCATTAGGTCCATTAGTAGACCACCCAATCTAGAGCAAACAAGTCTGTACATTTTTGGGTAAGGTCACCAATAATATCTCTGTTCTTTCCTCATACAGTAAACTACCAATAACATTTTAGCTTGACTTAGCTAGCTATGCAAATAAGAAAAAAGTCATCTAAACCAGACTTTTTGAAGCAAATATCTTATGTGAGTCCTCCACCAAAGCAGGTGCTACAGAACAAAATGGGCAATTAGGATTTTTGTTTCTCAGTTGCCACTCAAGGCTTTTCCCCTCTTTTAATTTGAATAAACATGATGCTTTCTCCAACTCCCATTGTATTTCCCTCCACCAGTTTCCTCCAATTCAAGTTCTTCACTCTTCGCTACAAAGCCTAGAAAATTCTGCTCCATTAGGGATGAGGTAACCCATCGAACCATTGGGGTAGTGTAATAATAAGTGATAGATGGAACAAAGATTGATCGGAGATCTGTTTTCCTACTTCTTACACATGGTTGTCCAGGCTGGATGGAGGACTTGTAGATGAGTCCTACATAACCTGGCTGAGTAGTGAAGACTTTGAGAAGTAAGAAGATTGTATGCTAATGTGATAGGACAAGTAGATACTTTACCAACCTCACGATTTTCAGCCATTGCCAGGTGACTCACTGTCATGACTGCTTTCTGGGCATTCACCTTGCTTTCATCATCCCATTCAAAACCATCAATGTTTAAGATTGCATCCATTATGCTGAAAGACACAATAGCAACTTGTGGGTGGGAGAAGTCATTATATAACATTGATAATACCCAGGACGTTTCAGGACACAGACCACTGACTTCTTCTGGAATGTCCGATGCTGCCGTAGCGCCAATCTCCTGAGATAAAGAATTTCTCCCATCAAAATTTGTATCCTCTTACAATTGCTCATTTTGCCTTTCTACCCAGATCATTCTTCTCTTTTCCATTAGGTCTATGACATCACATGATTGAAGGAGGAATAAGTTGGGGAGACATCAAGAGCAATAGGGTTTTAGGAGAAATTGGTCTAGGTGAGAGGTATAGCAAATGTCTCACCTTTTGGGGTTGTTTAACCCACAACTAAGGAATCAGGGTGTGACAGCTGCTGCAGGATCCTCAGATCCGGAGATCCCACCATGTACAATTGGTAGGACTAGTAGTCTGCGCTGCTAGGTTCAAGAAATCTGGAGAACGTAGAGCTTTATTCTCAACACGTTTCGGAAATTGAATGAACTTCTCACAAGTCTGGTTTCAAATTTCTTTTAATAACCGGATTATACAGCCATTTTGACACGGATTCTCAATGTGAGCACACCTGCATCATCAGGTTTAAGAGAACTATTTAATACTGAATGGAGCTTTTATTGTGATATCGGGTGATAGACTAGCTTTAACCCTGTGGTTTACCCATCTACTTATGACTAACCATCATCTCAAGATGGTTTCTCAATAGATTCTGTAACTACAGTCATCCAACTTATTATATTATTTCCCCACGAAGTTGAGTCTATATCTGGTGGAACTCACGAATCTGCCCTTTGCAATCCGATAGCTTCTGCGACGTATTGTATATCAATGTAACTCCAGCAGGCGGCGATCGGGACCAGAGGATAGTAGAACAGGAAGCCAATACACATTTCATTTAGAGAACTGGGACCTCCCTGTGGAGAAATGTGATCATTACGAACAATGCCACCTAGTGGTCAGTTTATCATGATGTTAGAAATGTTTGTTTGGTAATACATAATCAAGAACTGTATACTGGAACAATATCATAATCTATCCTTAAAAAATGGGGAAAAAAAGCTTGGGATGCCTTTTTATGACATATTTATGTCATACCTTGCTTTTATATAAACAGTATTTATAGCCAGGCAAATTAAACATAATTTCACAGAAAACTGTCAAAATCATCTGGATAAAATTGTTTGTAAACAACTTTGTTTCAAGCATGTGATGCTCGTTCACACTCACCTGTGGCAAGTAACAGGTGTGGGTAATATGAAAATCACACCTGAAACCAGAAAAAAAAGTGGAGAAGGTGACACAATCTTCGCATTGTGTGTCTGTGTGTGCCACACTAAGCATGGAGAACAGAAAGAGGAAAAGAGAACTGTCTGAGGACTTGAGAACTGATATTGTTGAACAGTAGCAACACTCTCAAGTTACAAGTCCATTTCCAGAGATCTTGATGTTCCTTTGTCCACGATGAGCAACATAATCAAGAAGTTTACAACCCATGGCACTGTAGCTAATCTATCTGGATGTGGACGCCAGAGAAAAATTGATGAAAGGTTGCAACGCAGGATAGTCTGGATGGTGAATAAGCAGCCCCAATCAAGGTCCAAAGAAATTCAAGCTGTTCTGCAGGTTAAGGGTGCAGCATTCTGTTACTTGCCACAAGTGAGCTTGAACGAGCATCACATGCTTGAAACAAAGTTGTTTATCCACAATTTTGGAAAGTTGCCAAAAATTTTGTCCAAACCATTTTTATGGGTTTTTTGTGAAATTATGACTAACATGCCTTTTTTTCTGTTTTTTTGTGTTGTTTCAGTACACACAAATTAAATTGTATAACAAAACGTGTAATTGCAATAATTTCCTGGGAGAAATACTTCATCTGGAACAATTTCAAGGTGCCAACACTTTTGGCCATGACTGTAGAAAGATAGATATAGATAGATACAGATATATATTTTTTCTTTAAACTCCATCCCATTGCCGCAGGTGTAGAAATGTGCATATCCAACTATTGAGCTGAGTGCTAGTAGGCATCCCAACAGTAAGTTATCTGTATACTGTTTCTTTGTAAAGCAGATAATAGAACAAGTTTCTTGGGCTCCAAATTGTTTGACAATAACCTTGAACGCCTTCCTAGATTGATAAGCAACAACAATTGTGTCTCTAAAGTCATTGTTGATGTCTTTCTTCCTTGACATTGTGTTAATGCACATCTGAATGACCAGCAAACTTTCAAAACTTCTGCTTCTATTGGGGTGCCCACTATTTCTCCTGAACAATTAAGAGCATGCACCTAGCTGACACTTACCCTCTTAATTCCTAAGATCATTGCTAATGTCTTTCCTCCAAGGCACTTTGTTAGTACACACCTGAACAACTTAGACCAGGAAATTCATCAAACTTCTGCTTTTATAGAGGTCCTTACACTTCCTGGTGAAAAATTAGTCAAGGACATTTGTTTAGCAGCATCTGGCTGCTACTTGTACCTTCTTAATTCCTAGGGTCATTGCTGATGTCTTTCCTCCTCGGAATTGTTTTAATATATTTAGACCAGCAAACTCCCCAAACTTCTGCTTCTAGAGGTGGTCAAACTTCTTGATGACAAATTAATCTAGAGGTTTTTAATTGGTGACACCAGGCTGCAATTTATTCTCCTAATTTAAATGGAAGCAATAAGGGTTTGTACATTTTGCCCTACTTTTTGGTATAATAATGACATGGTATAATTTGTCATGTGTTTAATTAGATTTGCTCTAAATTAAGGCTTTCTCTTTCCTTGTCATCACAAGCGATGACCCATAATCATTGATTTGATGGACTGCTCTAAGAAAAATAAATAAAATCAATGGAAATATATATTAGTAAATGTGATAAATGCTACTAGATAAAACTTACAAAGGTGACGCCTTCCCTGTCCATGGTGTTGGATGTACATTCGACCACTATAATGTCTCCCTGAGTAAAAAAAATAGATTATTCTTGATACATCTCTAACATCCATCTACACATCCATACAATATCCATCATCTGCCCATTATAATATCTATATAAACCCTTACCATTTTTACAGAAATTTCTGCTGGCAAATTTCTGATTTGCTGAAAACTGAAATCATATTTCTTGTCTTCCCCAAGGCTTCCTATTAATGTTCCATTTCTATGGAGAGAAGAAATTATTCCAGTGATATGACTTTTTAACGTAAAGACGAATAACCTTACCCCTTTGACACCATCTGAAAAACGGCCAATTGGTCCCACTAGAAAAAATCATTAGGAACAGATGGTGAGATGTAATTGAAGCCATTTTGATTGTCTGACAGCTTTCCCTAATCAATGGGCAAATACAAAGGATTTATATTTTCTGCTGGTTTCCATTGTATTTTAACAGTAAGTCACGAAGAGATCCGTAAGCAACCATTGCCCTGCTCTTACCTGTAGTGCATTACCCGCAGACTCCGAGCAGTGAGATGTCCATGCAAGAGATATGCTTTAACCGTCAGGTCAGGAATGGTCTCATTCAATGCCTAAAGAAGACCAGGAGATAACTTTAGAAGTGACCCCAGTTACACCTCTGGGAGTGAGAAGACCTCCTTGCTCTTTATGCTTTTCTTAAATGGGAAGAAGACTAATTTTGCTGCCCTGGTTTTAACTCTAACTACCCTAGTCAAGGGTTTATGGTTCTCTTGATGCCCAGTACCTAGGGCACATGCCATGCCACTTGAGCCTTAGCTATGTCACTGTTTCTTTCAGTTGACAAAATGAGAACAATTATGGTAAAATATCAAATATGAAACATAAACGCTAATCAGCCATGATATTGAAATCCCCTACCTAATATGGTGTAGCACTCTGTAACTCAGGGGTGCTCAACTTTTTTGTCCAGGGGCCAAAATGTCATGTTAAACCAATCTTGAAGGCCGCAAAAAAAATGTTAATAGTGTACTTCCACGAATACATCACTATAACCACTGTCAGTTCGTGAATTCTTGAGGCTAATTTGGAGGGTTACTGCTCCAAAAGCTCTCCAAATATTCCTCATAATATCAAAACTCCAAGTTTTGAGGAGCTTTAACATAGCCATGTAGCACATCATCTGAAAAGTTATGGATTGCTACATGTGTACAAGTCAGAAACACTGTCAGTACATGAATGCAGTTCCAGAATTATCTTCAGTACGTGAATCCATCACCAGAACCAAAGTTATTACATAAATGAAGCACCAGAACCATCATCAGTATGGGAAGGCTTTCAAATTTTACTTTTAATTTTGATCTAAAACATAAACAATTTAGGGTATAAAATTCAGTCCCTATTCTGCCTAAATTATTTTTATATTACAGTGCTTACTGCTCTCTGTATTGATGTAGTGCGTAGCACCCCGGGATGCTAACACTTATCTGGCAGAATAGGACAGTATATTTTAGCACACTAGTCCCCCCCAAAATGGTTCACCACGTTAGCTGCATTATCAGCTGATAGGACATAGGCTTGAAAGCAATAGGACAGTATAGTTTAGCGCACTAGTCCCCCCAACATGGGTCACCACGTTGGCGGCGTCATCAGGGGATGAGACATAGGTTTGTGAACATGGTGAACCATTTTGAGGGGATTGGTGCACTAAAATATACTGTCCTATTCTGCCAGATAAGTGTTAGCATCCCGTGGTGCTACGCACTACGTCAATACAGAGAGCAGTAAGCACTTTAATATAAAAATAATTTTGGCAGATTAGGGGCTGAATTTTATACCCTAAAATGTTTATGTTTTAGATAAAAATGATAAAAGTTACATTTTAAAGCCTTCCAGTGAGGGTTTATTTGGGGTTCTCCCCAATTTGTTAATTATGTGTATATCCCTCCAAAATTTTTTTGCTATCCTCATATTTGTAACTTGCATCATTCATCAGTACAGAAATACAGAAGCAGAAGCATCATCAGTACAGGAACATAGCACCAGAACCACTCCACACTATATTGTCCCCCAGCAATGAACCTCTCATAATATCCCAACACATTTACTCTCTCTATAATTTCCTCCCACGCTTCCCCTTTCCATAATGCATCTCACCCACATGCTGTTTCCTCTCTATACTGTGCCCCATCTCCCACTTGGCTCCACTGCACCATAATTGTAGGGTTGGACAAGACAGTCAGCTTCAACCCTCACATACGTCAAGGAAACCTGGCCACTTTTGACCCGGTAATGGAATTGCTTACTGCCCTTTCTTACATCACTACTAGAAGATACTCACTACTGCATATCGGGAATACCACCAGACAAGATCCACTTTATATTGGGAGAACCCTTCCAGTAAAAACCACCATACAAGATCCACTTTATATTGGGAGAACCCGACATTACCCGTCAAATACCTAGAACATCCAACAAGACTACCGCATACCGGAAACATCCCACAAGACTCACTTTATATCTGGGACACCCCACAAGACCTGAGATATACTGGGAACACCCCACAAGACCTGACATATACCTGGAATACCCCACAAGACTGGTTGTATACCTTAAACACCCCACAACACCTGTCATATAATGGGAACATTCCACAAGACCTGCCGTATACCGGGAGCATCCCACAAGACCTGTCATATACTGGAAGAATCCCACAAGACCTGCCGTATACCGGGAGCATCCCACAAGACCTGCCGTATACCGGGAACATCCCACAAGACCTGCAATATACTGGCAACATCAAGCAAGATGTATCTTATACAGGAAACAGTCTACAAGACCTGCCATATGCCATAAACATGCCACAAGACCTGCCATATTTCAAGAACACCCCAAAACATCTGCCATATGACAGGAACACCCCACAAGACCTGATTTATACTGGGTACACCCATTAAGACCAGTTGTATGACAAGACCACCTTAAAAGACTTGCCATATATCAGGGACACCCTACAATTTATTCCTGAGGTTATTAAAGGAGTACATGACATTGATGACTTATGCTTATCCTACAAATGGATGGTCTTGACCAAGGGAGATGACATTATTTGTCATTATTACTTCTGCGCTCAAAGGCCAGGATCACTTACTATCTCCATCAAACGAGTGTCACAAATTCCATAATTTCTGAATTCTTCACATCCAGGTGGAATGAATTGCATGGGAAAAGTAAATACTCCAGTCATCAAGGTGCCACTGTCATGAGGACGCAACTCGGGGGTGTAATACATCCTTATTCCTGAATTATCAATTAATCCTGAAAGTCAAAGATCCAAAACACAAAAAGTCACAGTGACAGGCATATTTACTCCAACCTTAGGCTTGACGGGCATTAAGCAAGATTATTCATATTACCTAGTAAGAATAGGTGGTACTGATGAAAGCCCCTTATTTTACGACTGTGTGTTGTCTGAGGGGGCAGAACAAAACTCTGGGACTCTCTCATTAGAGGTTCTTTAAATTCTTATTTCACACTCTGCCCTTGAGGACACGTTTGTTTTATCAAAATTGTTAAATTATTTAATGACTAGGCCTTTTAATGATTAAAGTTTTTGACTTTTCACATTTCAGGAGCCTTAATTCTTAGCTTTTCCTTGACAAGGATGTAAGAGGTGCTCTTCTTTTTTTGCAGGGGAAATTCTATAATTTGCCGATGCTGTTATTGAGTACCTATGAATTATTGGGTAATTTGGGTAATTTATATAATTGATTTTTGCAATGAAAATTTAGAAAAAATAAAAAAAGCTATTTTTTTGCTTTTTTTATTTTGTGAGTTTTTTTTCCGCTTTAAATAAACTGTTAAATTAATTCTTTGTATCATTACAGTCATATGAATACCTGATATGTTTAGGGTTTTTGAATATGATGGGAAAAAATGATTCTTGTCTTTTTTTGAAAAGGAAGGAAGTTTATTTTATTTTTACTAATGACGTCTTTTTTTTAAATAATAATAATAATAATAATAATTTTTATTTATATAGCACCAACATATTCCGCAGCGCTTTACAACTTATAGAGGGGATTTGTACAGACAATAGACATTACAGCATAACAGAAATCACAGTTCAAAACAGATACCAGGAGGAATGAGGGCCCTGCTGCTCGCAAGCTACAAACTATGAGGAAAAGGGGAGACACGAGAGGTGGATGGTAACAATTGCTTTAGTTATTTGGACCGGCCATAGTGTAAGGCTCGGGTGTTCATGTAAAGCTGCATGAACCAGTTCATTGCCTAAGTATGTAGCAGTACAGACATAGAGTGCTATTAACTGCATAAAGTGTATGAAAACATGATGCGAGGAACCTGATTATGGTTTTTTTTTATTTTATTTTTTTATTTATTTATTTATTTTTTGAATGGGCCACACAGGGATGGTTAGGTTAATGCATTGAGGCGGTAGGCCAGTCTGAACAAATGAGTTTTTAGGGCACGCTTAAAACTGTGGGGATTAATCGTATTAACCTAGGTAATGCATTCCAAAGAATCGGCGCAGCACGTGTAAAGTCTTGGAGATGGGAGTGGGAGGTTCTGATTATTGAGGATGCTAACCTGAGGTCATTAGCGGAGCGGAGGGCACGGGTAGGGTGGTAGACTGAGACCAGAGAGGAGATGTAGGGTGGTGCTGAGCCATGGAGTGCTTTGTGGATGAGGGTAGTAATTTTGTACTGGATTCTGGAGTGGATGGGTAAACAGTGTAATGACTGGCACAAGGTAGAGGCATCGGTGTAACGGTTGGTGAGGAATATGATCCTGGCTGCAGCATTCAGGACAGATTGGAGCGGGGAGAGTTTGG